>NC_142142.1:37293709-37601834 GCF_024610735.1 Ursus americanus | reverse complement strand
GGCATCTTTTTTTTTTCTTATGTTACGTAAAATAATGGCGTGTCTTAAGAACTGATGGCTCTTAGTTGGTGAAGTACAGTATTTGTTGAATGAATGGGTGACAGTAGGTCAGTGAAGCTGCCCTGGCCAACTCTGCTTTAGTTTTTGCATGCGGGGGAACAGGACACATGCAGCACATTGAATACTTTGGATAAAAATCCATAGAGGGGTGCCTGGGTGGCACAGTGGTTAAGCGTCTGCCTTCGGCTCAGGGCATGATCCCGGCGTTATGGGATCGAGCCCCACATCAGGCTCCTCCACTATGAGCCTGCTTCTTCCTCTCCCACTCACCCTGCTTGTGTTCCCTCTCTCGCTGGCTGTCTCTGTCGAATAAATAAATAAAATCTTAAAAAAAAAATCCATAGAGACCTATATAACTGCTCTTATTGCTATCAATTATTTATGGCTCCAATTCATTATATTTTAATTTATTTAACAAGAACGTAAGGAAAAATTACATTAGAGTAACCCACCCTTTAACATTTCTTGATGACTATTAAGAATTTAGACACTCAAATATTTCTCCCAAACTGCTATTGTGAGATTTTTTAAAGGCATTAATTTCACCCCATTCTAGGTAGTTTGAACGACATGGTTCTAATTTTAGTCACCATTATTATTCTTCTCTGTGAGTCACATACTTCTAAACATAGCCCGATGTTTACTTGTGGGAGAGGGAGAAAAATCCCCACCAAGTAGATATACGATGCTTGCCTTTCTACTTATTTGCAAGGAATTTATTCATTACTTTATGTGGATGACTTGGATTGGACATCTGGAGGTTTGCAGCACTATAATCAGTGAGTGAGGAATATCCGCCTATAGAAACATACACTGGTAATAGTATTAAAAAATAAAAATTTATACTCATCTGTTCTCTGCAATTTACAAAAGACTTTCACATACTCAAGCTCCTTTAATTTATTTAAATCTCTCCATAACTATGTATGGAGAGACTTGGCCTTTCACACTCTGAATCTTCTTAATTGTACCTCTGTCTGAATACTCTCTGGGCTCTGAAATGACTACTTTAGACAAGTGCAAAGTCATGAATTAGCCAAGGAGATACTGGGTCAAGAGTCTCAGCAAATTCTGGAAGTGCTTTTCTGAGTGGTAATGAGCCTGCAACTCAATTATTCAAATGTTAGTAAGACCAAAGCTTACTAATATGGGTTCCGTGGCACCTGGCATACAAAGTTGGGGTCGCAGCAAATCAACAGGGCAGGGCCTGGGCAGCAGGAACCCCTAAGCCTGTAGCACCTCACTGTGAACAGATTTATCCATTTATCCTGATATGCTACATGTGCAGACTTCCTAACAGATCGAACCTTCCGTCTGGGCCCTGTCAATCCAGCCAGGCTTTACTGCACCAGGACAGCAGCTGCCCCTAGCTGAGTCTGCATGAGGAAGGTGCCACGAAGCTGCGGGTGAAGGGCACAGCCTACTTGGCTTCAGGCTGGGGCCCCGCATCCTTCTGCAACATAGATGTTAAAACTAACTCACTAGCCAAGTCTGGACGTTGCCTCTTCCCTGGAGATTCCATGCCATCCCAGGGGCTTGGAAAAGCATGCGGCTTTGGATGACTTTTAGGAATAACCTGCTGATTCATGGACAAGTAAAATTCAGAGTAAGAATATACCGCACAACCCTCATTCTGTCTGCTTCTTGTCTCTCAGTGACTCAAAAGGACTTTCACAGGCTCTCCCCTTTGCTAAGATGAGTCTCCGAGGTGAGATTTCCAGGGGGGACGGAGAGGAACACATCCTGTGGGGTTAACACAGCAAGAACAGGGGGCTAAAACCCATCTTGATACAATGTGGGTACTAGCCTTTTATGTTAAATGGGATTAGCAGTCCAGCCATTAAACAGAGCTGTAATGCCGGCGACTTTAAGGCTCTCCAGGAGCCCCCAGACTCTGGGAGTTTTTACCTTCTATTTCGTTTAAATCCAAGAGGCTTTCGCCCTACTGGCAGCTCCAGAGTTACCGCTGAGGCTTAGGGAGAAGCTGTTATGAAAAGCTGAGGTTGTTGCTAAGCAAAGGAAGTCTCACGGAGGCAACTGACAGAGTAAAAGCAACACCTGGTTAAACTGAAATTGACATGAGAGCTCCTCTAGGCTTTAAGCTGCTTTTGTAAGGGTTAGAGTTCCATCCGCCTAATATTGAAAAGGCAATAAGCATAGAAAATCGCAGTTCCTCCAGACATGCATTTTCCTAGCAGGGGGGACACAGTGAAAAATACGAGAAACCACCAGGGTTCATTTGGGTACTGGGCTGTGAGAGGGTTTCCACACATCGTCGACACCCAAGCACCACAGTCCTTTGTTGGGGACCGGGGCTGTGTGGGGGAGTAAGCTCTTGCACCTTTGTCATCCTTTGCTGCCCTCACCCAGCAAAAGGAATCTGTGAGGAGAAATGGCTTCTCCTGGCCAGGAGGCCTTCAGACATGCTTGGTCTGGAGGCAAGGCTGCTGGCATCTAGTGTCTAGGTGGTTTTGAACCAGGGGAACCTGGAAGAGTTGGTCAGCAGGTCTTTGTTCCTTTGGGAGCTCTGCCCGTGGGCTCAGTCTCGTGCTAGTGTGTTGGAAGATTCATGGGGATCTGCTCGTGGTCTTACCCTCAAGGCAGCCTCCTGATGCCGCAAACTGATTTATTTAGAAAGTGGGCAGAGTGTGAGGATATGTCACAGGAGATGGGGGTAGAGGGTGGGGTGTCTGGAGGGCCAGGTAAGCTATGGACTAGGACTCGAGTTGGGGACAGGAAGAAAGGTAAGGCCTTCTAGCAGGGAAAGCACATGAGGGAATCTCCATGGTGGAAATGGACAGGGTAATGAGACCTTTCTCTGGTGGACAGAGTTTGTAAAAGATGGCTGAACACTGCTCAGTCGTTGCCTGTCTTTACTGCACATCAACACAGATCATAGGTAAAGGACACACAGATAAATGCACTCAGCTTATTGCTAGAAAGCGTTGGCTATAAACACCCTGGTAGAACGGCTAACCTTGGAGCCGGGTTGGCTCTCCCGTGGGTCACAGTCCTATTGCCTGTTACTTAAAGACTTATTACCTGAAGAATTGAAGGAGTTCCTTCCTGTTCTTGTCCTTAGGCTGCACCTGATCCTCTTTTCCCTGCTAGAGTGGTAAATTCTAATGGAATAAAAAAATATATATAGTAAAAACTAACACAAAGAGGAAAGGGGAGCTATAGTCTAAGACCTGGTACTTTAACCAGAGCCCGGTGCCAGGGTAGAAACAAAGCCTTTACTGTTGGTACAGCAGGGCCATCAATGGATCAGGACAGACTCCAGCCCAACAGGAGTCGGACCTGCTCTGCTAGGCTTTAAATGCTTAGCACTGAGTATCTCCTTTTGCCTCTCCACACCAATCTCCTTCCTTTTCCACCCTCTTCTGCACCAAAGGGGCTGCCAGCCTCAACTAATCCCCTGTGTTGTCTAGCTACAGAATGAATTTGGCTGGTGGGGGCCCTTCATTCCCTGGGTCCCTCCCTGCTAGCCTGAAGTTGGCAGTGGTTCCATTCTCCCATAAAGACCTCAGTGCCCATCAGCTGGCTCTTGCCACAGTTCTAGATCTAACCAAATTCCCATAGCCGCTCCTTGGTCTTGTACCTTCAGGCCAAGGAATAGAAGAGGCAGCTTCCCACTGTCAGCAGACCTGGGGTGTCTCACCACCCCTCGATAGTTTTTCTTAATCCTAAACACATCCCTGTATTTGAGATTTCCATTAATCTTTTTTCCCCTGTGCTCTTGGTATGGCCCCTGCTCCTGCTAAACCTCTCAATGATCCATACGTTGATTATGGAGCAGAACAGGAGGCTCTAGGGGATGGTGGGTGGCATATCCAATAAGGACAGGGGCATTCAGGAGACTTAAGGCAGGGGCTCTGTACCAGCAAGTATTTCTATATTTTAGTGGCCACTGTAAACATACAGGTGGATGCTGGCTGCCTATCAGCCCCATTCAGACCGTTAACTGCTTCTGTCTCATTTTTCAAATAAAGAAACCAAGACTCAGGAAGGTCAAATGAAATGGCCCATTATAATTTTCCTGTCTGCAAGGGTTTGGGGCTTCAGCTTACAATTCCTTTTTAGGATGGTGAATGCCACATTCTATATATAAAACCATAACATATAAAGGAAACATGTAAGAAATTCTTTCAAAAGGGTCAGAACCCTGACTGCATTTATGTTCTTTACCTGTGTGTTTTTTTTTTTTTCACTGACTCAATGAATTTAGTTTCTCTGCTCCCTGGGAAGAGCCTATACCATAGCAGAGACCTTACCTAATTCTTTGTTTTGCTACAATGTCTAACATGTTTGGGGCATTTAATGAATGTCTGTGAATAGCACCTATCCATGGGGAGCTCTGCGCTCAATGTGACCACTTGCTGTTTCATATACAGACGTATCATACAAAATAAGGGATTGCCTTTATTCCGTATGAAATCATAGATCGGCTCCTGAGAGGGCTTTCAGAGGTCGTAAAGCTCAGCTCCTCAGCTCCAGCCAGAACTGGGTTTGAACTGTAACAATCAGACCCGTGTCTCCCATGAACGCCTCTGCACAGGTCCCTGGAGGGCCCTTCCCCAGCTCTGGCAGCCCAGCAGCATGAACATGCCTCCCCCTGTCTGATGAGAGTCCCTTCCACCACTCTTCCTGCTGCAATTGTGTGAACACAGTGGGGAAAGACACCAGTTATAGGCCAGGCAGAAGGAAACTGATCACAAGTGAAAGTGAACCAAGTAGAGAATTATGGCAAAGGGGTGAGAGGCAGTGGGCTCCTTCCTCCGTAGTCAGATGCAAAAGCATGTACATTTTTAAGACCTTTTGGCGGAAATCATGCATTCAACCCACCAAAGGGACAGATCTGAGCATCAGCTGTGTTTCAGGCACTGAATCAGGCACTAAGGATATAGGAGTGAATATGAATATAGGATAAGATATAGAAATAGTGATAGAGGAGAAGGATATAGAAACGAATCTTGACAACAAGGAACATTCCATTTAAAAATGATGACAATTAGGGGTGCCTGTGTGGCTCAGTCAGTTAAGCATCTGCCTTCAACTCAGGTCATGATCCCAGGGTCCTGGATTGAGCCCCGCATCAGGCTCCTCGCTCAGTGAGGAGCTTGCATCCCCCTCTGCCTGCTGCTTCCCCTGCTTGTGCTCTCTCTCTCTCTCTCTCTCTGTCAAATAAATAAATAAAATCTTAAAAAGAAAAATACAAAGATGACAATTAGAGAACAGAACTACAGTTTGATGTTTATTCCCTCCCATCTGTTAAAGAGGACGTACTACATTCTAGTGGCTTGAGCAGGATAGACCTGTTACTCCCTGAAGGATGTTTACTTCCCAGCAGGGTAACTAGAGTTAACCAATAACTGCTTCTGATAATTATTCAAATTCTATAGTAATGGTGGCATTGGGTTTTGTTGGGATTAAATGAGTTAATATATATAAGCACTTCTCTGGTCTATAATAAGCAATATGAGTATCACAAATGAAAGTCAAGGTGTGAACTGAGAGAAAAACCAGGGACCTAACCTGCTCTTGGGGATCAGAAAATTCCTCCAGGAGAAAATGACATTTAAGCAGAGATCTAAAGAATGGGCCAGGATTAATCAGGCAAAGGTTGGTTGAAGACCGGGAAAGAGTCTTCTAGGCAGAGGAACTGGCACTGTGGAGACACCAAGGGACAAAGAGCATGGGACAGGAAGGTTGGCTGGAGTGCAGGAAAACAAGTGAAAGGTGAGGGACGAAGCTGGAGAGGTCCTCAAGGTGCAGACTGTGGAGAACCCTGCAAGCTGGGTAGCGGGTGAGTGCAATCAGCCTCCCTGGGGCTCTTCCAATCCCTCCTGTGCATCCGGCATCCTGTAATTCTGAGGACCACTAGTTCAAAAGGGGTCCACTTTGGTTCAGGCCTCTCTCCATATGCTTACAGGTTGGGCCCTGGAAGCTGAGTTGAATCTGCCTGGGGCAAAGTCATATCTGAAAGCAGTGTTGTACTCAGTGCAAGATCCCCAGTCAAATCATCCAGGGTCTTTCTTATTAAAACTTGTTTATTTCCATCATGGGCAGAATGAAACTCCCAGACAACTACAGAATTGAAAAACCTTGAAGTCAAGCTCCAAGGACTATCACCTCCCAGATGAGCATTGGAGGGATTAACCCTGTGGGGACCAGAACCCGAGGCACTGAAACAGTACTTGAAGAGAAAGAGGTGTTCAAATGCCTAATGTTAATGTGATCTTTCTGGGGAAAGACCCAAGCAGCCCTAAAATGGGTGACAGACACAGTTTGGGGGATGTGGAATCTTTCTCACACTAGCAAAGCCTTCTCAAAGCCAGGTCTACAAGTAGGAGATGGAGACCGAGTCTTCTGCTCTGGCTAATGCTGCCTTTCCTGTCATCTCGCTTATGGGGCTCTTACAACCTGCTGGGCCTGAGCCCAAGGTGTCCGTGCCACAAGGACTCCACTTTTCAGGTGACGTTTTTCACAACCAGAGGGCAATAGCAACAGGCCAACTCCTGGTGCCCACACGCTCCTGAACCAGGGCAAGCCACCTGTCCACCCAGATGACCAACATGCCCTAAGCAGGAACACTTTGTTTTTTCACCACAAGACATAAAAAGTTTGCTCATCCTTTCCTGAGGACAAACAGCACAGCCTCCCCTACCCCTGCCTTTCTAAAGGAAACTGCACTCAGGGGACCCAGAGGGACCTCCCTTCTAAGGAACTTGCCCCAACACTTGTTGGGTGTCTAAGGGTGGCTACTCAGGGATTCGAGGGAGACTCTTCTGAACTTATAAGTATTGTAAAGTAGCTGGCACTACCTCAACAAAGAAAGAAAACGTACACATCTATTTAATCTCAATGGCAGACCCTATGCAAAAGCTTTTAGAACAATCCCGATCAAGGAGACTAGTTTTAGGACTTTCGCTTTCAGCCTTGGTGGAATGAGGGCCTGGATTTATCCTTCTGCCTTAAGCAACTAGAAACAAGCTGAATGTAGAAACCCAGATTTCAGTCATTGCATAGTTTGCCAAGGCAGCATAGCACAGTCGTCCCCAGGAGAAGGGAAGTAAAGGGGTGAGGTATGAGCAATCACCCCAGCTTACTGTTCAAAAGAGTTTCCAGTCTTCCATGCAGGGAACACAGACCCAACAGCTGTCTCCTGAGCTGAGTTCAGAGGTCAGGGAGGCCGACACCGCTGGAATCACAGGCAGAGTATCAGAGAGAAGGAAGCTACACAGAGAAAGAGGACTCTGAGGATGCACACAGGTTCCCATGGGGTCTTCCCCTGGAAACTGACCCAGTGACTCTGTGTGTGTACAGAGCCCGGGAAAGGCCATCAGCATGGAGTGGGCAGAGAAAGGGACCACACATCACACAGTGATGGGAATGGTTCCTGGCCCACCAGACAGTGTGAAAAGTCCTCCTTACACAGACCTGCTTTTGAGAATAAAGAAAAAAAATCAGCTGCTTAACACAGCAAGCATGCATTTCCTACATAAAGAACAACCCACCTCAGGGGTTCCTGGTCAACATCAGGACTGTCTACAGTCAGTTGTGAAGCTTGGCTAAAGCAGGCTTTGCCATATCTGACATTGGCTTCTAGGAATGCCCTGGAGAGAGGATATGTGTTTCTTAATGACTTTGTCCTGGAAGTCACACATATCATATCTTCTGCTATTGTTTGGGAAGAAATTGTCACATTGGCCCATCTACAACAGAGGCTGCCCGGGAGGCCTCTTCTTGGCATCAGTGAGTCCTGGTTTCTGCAGCAGACAGTAAGAAAAATGGGGTAGAACTCTTTTTTTTGTTTCAATGATTGATCCTAGAAAGAAATCTGAGGAGTAACAGATAGAAATTATTATGGCTGCCAACTAAAGATCAAATCAGGACTCTAGAAAGTCACCCCAAGCCACAAGCATATTGCTTATTGTATTGAGTGCCTCCCATGCCATCACCAACTTACCCATCCAAACCTAGTTCCATAAGCTCCACCAAATTCTGATGAACTGGTGTGGAGAGTTGAGGATTCAGTTCCATGTTTGCTCTCAAAATGATCGTCATCATTTTATCAATAACCAGCATTTAAGGAAGGAAGTGGCAAATTCATGTTTAACCAAAATCTCAGAAATGTTTTTTTTTTTTCTTTTGCTCATGGACATGACAGCAGGTGTCCCTGCTGTCATTCCCAAAGTGTCAAAGTTCAATGAAATACGCATTTGACCTCTTATCTGCCACTTGTTCCCTCCTGCTCCATAGTTGCTTCCATCTGGCTACAGAGCCCTTTGAGGGCACATCAGTGGCAGGAACACCTGCATGGCTTCATGATGACACACAAATCAGCTGAGGACAAGTTCCTTGGTGATCACCCCTCCAAACCTTTTCCAGAGCTATGGATCAAAACCACAGAAATGTTAAAAACAATTTTGGTTCAGTCTCATGACCATGTTTCCTAATAGTCCTCGTGGAGCTGGCAACACACCTGGTATTAGCCACACAACGACAAGGGAGAAACTGCCACAGCTAAAATCGAGGTTTGTGGACACAGAAAGAGTGAGTATAAACCGTAGCTTGGTGGTCCTGGCTCAGCCTACACTGGCTGTGCAGAGGAAGGACCTGTAGCACCCCAGGCCTTTATTTGACTGAGAGAAAAATAGGACTTGAGAAGACTTTTGTGTCCTAAGTCCTGGGTGAAAGATGAGAAACAAGTCATTGGCAGGCCTTGATGGTGTTGCTCCTGTCTTGGCCCTTGGATTCGGTCTGAGCCCCGTGAGGGGAAGCAGTCTCCCCACTGTGTGTGTATGTGAAATATCATAGCATGATGTTGTGGCCTTTCAGGGATTTTTTTGCAGCCTGGGAGGCAACATTTTAAATAGCACTGGGCATTCTCATAGAGGCAACTAAAAACGGTGTGGGGCCTCACCATGCAAGATCGGTTACCAACACCATCAAGGAAACCACAGTAGAAGGAAAAAGCAAACCAGGGGAACTTAGGTGCCAGAGATGGGTCAGGGAGGCGGGCATCAGGTCATGCAGTTACTGAGAGGAGGATAGGCAAACCGTGCTCATGTGACAGAATCCATGGGACAGAGCGTAAAGCCTGGGTCATTAGAGTTGTATATTTGGTGATCAGATGTGATATTTGGGGGATTCTGGTTCAGCATCCCTTTGGGTCATGACTAATCACTATTTTTAGAATCGAGCCAGATGTACACAGCTGCCAAACTGCCCAGTGGCTCTGTTGAGCATAGATTTACCTTCAGCAGCTGGGTCTTGGCATATCACACTACAGGAAAAGACAGGTTGTTGGAACTACTTTGATGTTGGAAGTGGTGCCCCTGAGGAATGTACTATTAGGAACTGGATATATCAAACGGAGCAGGACCTAGGTGATTTTTTATGAAGTCTCTAAAGTGGTAAAATATATTCAAATCTCTCAAAAGAATCAAGAGAGGAAGAGCCCCGGAGGGTAATGTGCATGTCAGTTTCTATGTACACCTAGTTGCTAAACCTTTAGAAGACATTGCTCAACCTAGACAGGAGGTCTAGGGCAGATGTACCAAGAGAATGTGTGAACCTCCATCTCGGACAAATGCCTTCTTGGACAAATCTGCCATGATGACTGTCTTTTTGAGCAGAATACCATCTCCACTTCCATTCTTTGCTTTTGTTTAACCACACCCTTAATTACACACCAAGAGCACAATGTGCTTGATCTGCTCTGGAGATATGATTATCTCAAACATTTCCTGCCAGGTGGTCTACCAGCACACACTCCCCAGCCTCTAGGACTATAAAAGTAGGTCTTACGGGAAGTGGGGTTATAGAGATCTACTCACCCTACAGCCACCCAAGACATGCTTCTGTTTGTAAGGCCCCTTAATAAACCATTTCTTGTCGACTTGGGCTACATGGCCCTTTTCTTTGGTTTTATGGCTCCTGTGACCTTTGGAGGTCATTTTGTGTGTACCTCCCTTTCATGGAACCGAGGACATCAGGCTGGTCTATACTGTGTGAACACCTGTGTAGGCAACGTGGCAGGCAGAGAAGCCCAGAGTAAGGTCCCAAGAGTACCCACAACTACAGGAGATTTTATGAAGTGCAATGACAGTGCCTAGAAAGGAATTTTTAAGCTGTGACTCTACAAAGGCATTTAGATATTACAAGACTGGCAGGTCCCTGAGGCAAAGCAGGATAATAATTTTAAAAGTCTACAAGTTCCTGCACAAAAGGTCACCTGTGACCTCAAAACTGCTAATGCCTCAGTACCTGTCGCCAAGGGCTTAACTTCACTTAAACAGCAGCTAGTCTTGTAGAGGCTGTAAGAACGTGCATGCCAATTTTCTTTTCCATGAAACATGGGGCAGAGAAGACTGCACAAGTGTTGAAATTAGAGAAACATCTCCAGGAGGCCTTGCAGAAGGGGGCATGAGATGGAGTTGAACAAAGGGATTCAAGTGGATCTCTTGACATTAGACATGGCTTAACCTGAAATGGTGCTATGAAAGTTCACATTTGGGGTTGGATGGTTACTGTTAGTAAAGGTAATTCTGGAAGAGAAAGAGAAAGAGCCAGTAACAGAGGTTCTCAAGTAAGGGGAGGGTCAGGGGAAGCAGCAACTGAAGGCCCAGCTCTGGCCTCAGGAGTAAGAATTGATGTGGATGTTAGGGCATCCTGGGGTGAATCCATAACCCAGAGGCTTCATGAGGGCAGGCAGCCAATTTTGTGGCCCAGGTAGGGCTTTCTGGGTATAGATCCGCTATTTTGCTAAGGAACATGCATTGCATTTTAGAGGATTCGGACCTTCCAGACGAGGTCCTTGCAGCTGCCTCTCTGGCAACGAAGTTCAAAGGAGGCACCACTCAGCTCTTGAAGAGGAGCCTCCCAGAAAGCCCTGAGACTCTGAGTACAAATGCTTCTACTCTGTGCAAGGAAGGTGCGTGGGTACCCTGTTGCTGCTGTACAAATTCACACACACATAGTGACTTAAAACGGTGCAAACTTATTGTCTTATCATTTTGCAAGTCAGAAGGCCAAAATCAGTCTCACTGGGCTGAAGTCCAGGTGTCAGGGGGCTGGCTCCTTCTGGAGTCTCTGAAGTCAAAATCAGCCTCCTTGCCCTTCCAGCTTACTGAGGATGTCCACAGGCTTTGCTGCGGTCCTTTCCTCCATCTTCACAGCCAGCAGTGTAACATCTTTGACTCTCTCTGACTCTTAGGCATCTGCTTCCTTTGTCACATGTCCTTCTCAGACTCTGACCTCCTGCATCCCTCCTCTGAGGCCTCTTAGGAGCCTTACAAATAATCCAGGGTGATCTCTCCATATCAAAGTCTTTAATCACACCAGCAAAGTGCTTTTTGTCAACTACGGTAACATCTTTTCAAGTTCTGCTGATGAGGACTTGGAAGCCTTTGCGGATGGGTGGGGGGCATCATGCAATCCAGCACATTAGGCCATTTGTGGCAGAATAGAAGGATGCTGACCATAGACCCTTGTTGATTCTGAAATCACGTCCTCCGGGAAGGATGATGATAAACCGGAAGGGCCCGAGGCGGAAGCTAGGATGTTACTTTCAAGTAAAGGAGTTCAGAAACCCTTCCTTGAGAGGTGTCTTTCTTCTTTATGGATGAATAGGGCCCTAAGAGGTAATGAAAACTATGGCAACATGGGGCAGAGGGAAGTGCTTTGCTGCCTGTGCCAGACATTGGTGTTCAGTGGTAACTCAGCATTCTATTCAGCACAGAATTGGTGGAACATTGTGTTGTTTCTATTATGATGGTAATTATTAAGAAACTCCTGAAGTGGAAGTCTGGGGTGAGGGGCTTCCTCTAGCTATGTAGGAGATAGAGGCTGGCATAAAACCCACCACTGTGAATAAAGAGAACTGGAGCTTAAATTGGGGCTAGGAAACCAAATCCATCCATTGAGCCAAAACTCATTTCCAGACTCACTCTCTTTCCTCAAAAAAAAAAAAAAAAGGTGCTAGCCAAGTGGGCTTGAAAACTGTGTTTCCAGGACAGGGACTAGTGGACAATGGCTGTAGCATTCATGCCAGGAAGTCAGTCCTGGGCTAGAAGAGTCTTGTGTCGGTGGCTCTGTTTAGGAAAGGCAAAACTCTTTTATGCCCAGAATAATTTACAGTGATTCTGGAGTGGTAGACGGGAGGAGCAGTGCCCAGAACCCCCTCAAAACAGGACTGGCTGCCCAGCTGTAGGAGTGTGCTCAGCAGATATCCCAGAGCTGCCAGTTCCTACAGGGTCAGCCACAACGGCTAAGAGCCACCTCGTTCAAGGCCATGCCCTGCCTGGAACAGTCCACCTGTAGTGACAGTAAACGAAGGTCTAAACCCATAGCCACTTTCGACGGCAGGGGAACACTCTGAAAGGCAGGATTTTCCTCAGAGCTCCCTACCACCTTGACAAGGCTTTCTCGACCCCTCCCTCTGCCCAATGCTACTCTGTCTCCCTTCCCATTAGGGTGTTGATCCCTAATAAATATCTTGTACCCAGAACAGTACATGGTTTAGTGCTGTTGAGTGAAAAGTCATCTTGCCTCAGAGAAGCATAAGCAGGTTCTGTAAGACCTGAAATTGGGAGCACAGATGTACCTGAGTGACCTGAGGCTCAGTGACAAGAAAGGACATTATCCTGAGGAGAAAAGCAATCTAGATGTGGAATGCTCGTTCAAAGCCAAGCCTCCAGGGAAGATCTAGATGTGGCAGTGTGTGCCATGATGGCAAGCTTCTTGGCACCAGCCACCTGGCATGGCGGTATGCTTGAAGGAAAGCTACTGAGCGTGTCCTCATGAGCTAAGAAAGTAGTAACCTTGGAGACCAGGCATACAGCCCCACTGCAGCGCGAGCAGGATTTCAACTGGTGAAGCCTCTCAGCACAGACAAGAGTTGTTCTTAGCAGCCAGACGAATGGCAGAAAGCTGGGAGGGTACCCTCTTCCCTCTCTGCCTGGCATTTGAGAGAATTGTTTCCACCCCTCATTCCTCTGTTGGACCAAGTGTGTTCCTAGGGTCTTGGGTAATTCAGGAGGCTGGGCCTTTTAAAGAGCGAGACCCTACTTCCTATTCAGGTTGGCAGGAGGGTCCTTGGATAACTAATTTAAAATATAAAAGAGATGACGGTATATCTGTAACCAAAAATGGTAGCACAGGTCACAAGGATATCATTTGATATTCAAATTAACACTATCACTAATGTATAAAATGAAATTAATACTAACCCTTAGAGCCTTCATTTCCCATGCGTAGAAAAGAACTTGTCATTTGGTTTTCTCAATATAAGAGAAATTCAAGAAATATGGGTCATGAGTATGCAGAGTGGTGCACTGGGTAAATTGGAGTTAAAATTCTTCTTCGGAACAGAGGGTTGGAAACTGAAGGAAGACAAACCCTTGGTTTCGGATGAATGACTCTGGAGGCCCCCTCCTTTCCTTTTCAAGTCCTGGAAGCAGGCTGATTACAGCGGAGCACGGGACATGTTCCTCCATAGAATACATTTAGGAGCTCAGAGATTTTGTGTAGTCTGCTACTCTTGCTCATAAGTCATAATTAATCTTACAAGGAAGATTGTGTGTCATTAGCCTGCATCACTGTGCCCCAACACAGAAATATGAAAATCATGGTGATAACTTTAACATTATCCGTCTAAGGCAGGGGCTCAGGAAGTGTATTTCCCCGTGAAGTAGAAGATTGGGGATCTTTCAGCCGAGGTTGTGGCTGCGAGAGGGACACGGAAGTGAAGAGTTTCTGCAAGCGAGTCCAGGCCTTGACATCTCATTGGGAAAGTAGATCACACCCTGGCTGAAACTGAGCTGATCACCACTACGTGGGTATGGGTCATACATAGCTCATTCAAATGTGACGCAGACAACGGGATTGTTGCTCTTTCACCAGGGAATCTCTGTGGCCTAAAGACAGTAAGAGCTATTGGCCTCTTGGGAGTTGGCTGGAGAACCCACTTCCATGTTTGAGGCAAGTAGCTCTCAACATCCGTGCTCATTAGCAGCGGCGGTCAGTTTTGAGACACGTCACAAACAATTTGTTGGTAATAATAAAGTAGCAAATTTTGCCAATGATTACTTTCCTTATTAATTAGATTAATTTGTTAAGACTTCTTTGGTTGTAACTGAGAGATAGCTAAATTGAATTTGCTTGGGAAAGAAGAGGAACTTACTGCAAGCTCTAAGTACAGGAACAGGGGTGTGGCTGGGTGTCAACCAGGAATGGAACCCAATGTCCCCAGGGCTTGCTCATTTCACCTTTCAGATCTACTCTTCCCTGCATGTTGGATTCATTCTCACTGTAGGGCAGTCCTTGACGCGGCAGGAAACCCAGCAACAGAGAGTTGACAAACCTCATATGTCACACCTGTTGCCAGCAGAGCAACTTGAATCTCTGTTTCTTCATTTTGGACATCTCTAAGAAATTATTCCTATCTGTGCGTATTTAGGTCATGCCGCCACGGCCAACTGTGGCCAAGGTATGTCACATTCCTGTTCACCTGATTCCCACAAAAGTCCACACCTCCCAGACAGGCTACATCTGTCAGCTATACCCAATCTCCAAATTGCTTAAGTAGCCGTTAGGCTGGCCCAATCTTCCACCTCTCTCCAACACTCTCTATATTCTAGTCTGGAACCTACAGTCTGTCAGCAGAAATCCCCCTCCACCCTGAACCCTTCCTTAGAAGTGATTTTCAGATTCCTCTCCTAACTTCACTAGAAGATACCACTTCCCTACTTCCTCTCAAATGGAGGCTGATTTTTGTTTCTCTTTCTCTCTTACTGTGCCCCAAAGATGTCTAGGTCTATACTACTTGCTCTCTGTGGCTGCCTCCAGCCACTTCTTTCCAATTCAAAATCCCTCCAAGCCTTTGGAATCTGTCCATTAAACTGTATCTACCCTCGTCCATCTTTGTCCCCCTCATTCATTGACCTCCTGATCATTTCACCTCATTCACTAAAGCCTTGAGCACTGGCTTCATTATCCTCTTCTCCGCCTCCATTATCCGAATCTTTGAGGCCAATTCATCCAACCACCTGCTGTTATATTTGGCTTATATTTGGGCCAGCAGGGACCACATGGGGTATAAAGGACAAAGGAGAAGGGAATGTTTTAAAAGACATTGAGTCCTCAGCACAGCCTTGAATTATGTATAATTGTTCTATAGATCATACAGGGAAGGGTATAGTGAAAAAAGAACAGTATAGACAGCCTATCAGAGACTAGAAATAGCCTCATCTATTTCAAAAACAAAGTGATTTTGATTGGCCAAGAGAGGGGAAGTAAAAGGGGTGAGAGAACACAACAGAGATTTGAATCAGGGCGAGCTATCAACGCCATATTTAAGGAACGTCATTTTTTACTTGTTTTTACGATGAAGGGTAGTTGAATGGCTTAGCACCCGCGCATGTCTTGATCACAGCGGTCTGCACATTATACAACAATTTGCTTCTCAGTCTCTCTCCTTTGACTATGAATTCATGAGGGTGGAAACCGTCTTATCCATCTATATAACTCCTTTATCTAACAACACACACACAGTGGGTGCTCCATGTTTACTGCATGCAAGAGTCGACTTGTGAGATACCTGAAGATTTACTGTTCATAGAATTATTTATAAAGAAAAATATAATGAAAAACATACACCAAGTTGCAGATAATAACCTTAGAGACAACCTTTAGAAACGCAGCCAATCCACAGCCCCAAGTTTAAGATTTTGTGACTTTGACAATTTTTAAGCCTACTCTAGAGAACATGATTAAACTGCCTTGTGTTGAGTTTGTGAACAGGGCTAATACTTTACACGGCTTTATTGGTTTACAGTTGGCAAGGTGCTTTTGAGGTACATTATTTTATTAAATCCTCTCCATCAAGTTGAGAGAATGAGAGGTAGGTCTTGTTATTATCCTTACAATGTAGAAAGTAAGGCAAATATTTTAAGCCATTCGGCCAAGATCACGTAATAAATAAGTGGTAGGGGCTGAACTTAAACGTGAATCTTTGGTTCCAAGTACAGTGATCCCTCCATTGCTTTGCACTGCCTCTAGATTACAGCAAGGACGTCTGACATCGGAGACAGTGTAGGTAACAAGTGAGGTTGTTATATGGCACCACTATAAAAAATCCAAGGTAAAAGCCATCTGTGCTAATAAGTGTGTGAATTGCCTACAAAACCTGGCAATACTTTTATCCTTTCACTGTGTATGCTATTGGTCAGACCCTTGTATTATGTCTGGTCTGAATCGGAGTCTTTCAAGAGAGATGTGCAGAAATGTAAAAGGGATGCGGTCTATTGTATCTGATCTAGGAGAGAATATTATAGGGAGGATTATGTTCACCATCTCCACAGAGGGCATTGCCACACAGGAAATTAGCAAGTTGCAGCAACACAAATATAGGCTAGACCAAAGAAAAAACTTACTGATTGTGAGGACTATGAGATGTAGGGAATGTGTTTTCAAAGCAGGATATGAAACCTCTATCACTACAGATGTTAAGAATAGGAGAAATTTTGTTCAGGATACATTGAAAAGCCTGGAAACTGAAGAATACATACAATTGGCTCTGCTTCTATCTCCTCTGGGGTGGGATTTGGCAGTGGTAACCTTGGGGTTTATCCTGACCTTTTCCTTTCCATTCCTCTCTCCCTCCCACCGTATGTTACTATGTAGCTGCTTTACTCCAAGTACATTTGTTTTGCTCTCTTTATATTTTAAAACAAGTGAAGTATGATCTAGGTTTATAATCCCAAAGAAAATTTGCTGTCTGAAAGGTATCCCCTGTTGGTGATACCACAGGTGAAAACAGAAAACAGAAACTAAACCATCTGTCTCTTTCCTATCTTGGTTCCTCACCAAACCCATAACCATGTTAGAAATATCACACCATAGTTTTAACAAGGGTGTTAGTTTTCTGTTCACTTTTTACCAATTGCTTTATTCTCTGCTCTTTTCCAGATCCAAAGTGATTCTATTTTTCTGTCTTCTTATTTAAAATATACACATATATGTATTCATGTATGTATATTTGTAGTTCTTTAATGTTTTTCTCCTTACATCCTTTACACTGTTGTTAGGGTCTATGTGACAGGTATCAAAAATGACACAATTTTTCATCTTCCTAAATTTATGCCCCCTTGAGATGTGAGACTCAAAGGCTTTCCACTTTGAATCTGGACTCAACATTGGGACTCCATTGGCTTATGGGATGTCAGCAAATGCGATGCAAGCAGAGGCTTTAAAAAGTGTTGGGCCTGGGGGTTTGTCCTCTCCTGGCACTCTCTTCGAACTCTGTCACCACCCTATGAAGAAGAGGTTGGCCTGCTGAAGAATGAGAGGTCACACACAGCGATAAGCAGAGATAAGCCACTCTACTGTCAGTCCTTTTAGAACAACTGGCTTGCCAGCTGTCCAACAGGGGCTTGAGTTCACTCTAGATCATTCAGGCCCTGGCTAACTCACCCATTGACCTCAGTCTTAGGAGAGTCCAACAGAGAGAACCCAAGACTAAGTTAGCGTAGACCAAAATAGCCACCAGCTAATCTGCAGAATCATTAATTAAATATATGGTTTTAAACCATGCAGCTTTTGGATGCTTTGTTACATGGCTATCGGCAACTGCTAGAGTTCGTAAACTTAGAGATGACAGGATTTGTTGTGAATTTCCTCCCTTTTGAGTTGATTTTGTTTATTTCAGGAAAAAAACAAAAAAAAAAAACCTAAAAATTAAAAATAAATACAGAAACTAATGAATCAAACAGCCATGGATAACACCAAGATTTTAATGCTGCATATTTTTCCAGATAATTTAATATAGAGAAAATTATATATCTAAGTTGATCTCTCCCCAAGCCCATTCTCCTTCTTACTTCCTTTTAGCAATTACTCTCATAAATTTGGTACATATTTCCTCTGTCCGAGCTTTTCCACTTTTATTAAAAATATGTGCATGTGTGTCTATCCTTCCTTCAGATAAGAATGTTTTCTTTATTCAATGAGACTAATGCATATTAAATTATACATAAATTTCCTTCATTTATTGATTTTATTTTTTCATCCTCCATTAGTGGACATTTGGTGTTGCTTTCAACATGAAAACTATGCATCTATAAATATTCCTGAACATATTTCCTTGCACTCATATGAGGATATTAACTAGAAAGTCATTAAATCACATATTGATATTTAGTGATATTGAATCTTTTTTTTTTCAAGTATCATTCTTAATAGGACATGCACATGGTATAGAATTCAAGTGGTACAAAGGGATATGTGGAGAAAAAAAAAATCAAAACTCCCTCCCTCCCCTATCCACTAGCTAGCTATCCTGGTTACCTCCCTGAAGCCTATTATTACCAGTTTCTTGTATATCATGTAAGAAGTTTTCTTTGAATATATGCACATGCAAGTGCCGGTATTCTATCAGTCAATCTTAAAAAATTTAACCAGGTTCTTCTTGGTTTAGGTGTGAACTATTAAATTTTTTGAGTAACACTTGTACCAGTTATCCATACTTGCTACTCATGTTCAGATCCAGCCTTCATGGCCTACCCTGCAGTAATGGATCTGCACCCTGTAAATACCTCTCCCCTCTCAGCAGTTACAATGTTTCTCAATTTTACAAGAAATTGCCAACCCTCCAAAATACCAAAAATTATTTAAATTTAATTAAAACTGCATGAGTTTCAATTTCCTTTCATGAAACAAATACTTGATTTTTTTTTCAGGCAAAAATGGGTTTGAGGATTAATCAGAAAACTATAGAAAGACAACTGTGTACAAAAGACTTAAATATAATAATTGTTAATATATTTTTATACCAGACAGGTGAAAATAGTGTTGGGGGAGGTCACTGAAAGGAGGTGACCACTGGTAGATCTTAAGCTGGCTTTGCCCTCTGCCTACAATGGCAGGTTTCAGATTTCATCTGAGAAGTTCCTAAGGAGAACCAACAAACAGTATCTTGTTTTACTTGCATTTTATTGATTATTGATTATTACGACATTTCTTTATAGGTTTATTAGTTGTACAGATTTTCTTTCCTCTGATATTCCCGTATATATCATTTGTACATTTTTCTGTTGTGCTTGTCTTTTTCTTACTGCTTTTTAAAAAATTCTTTATTTGGATGTTTATCTTTCATTTTTTACAAGTGTTGCAAATATTTCCTTCAGTTTGGTTTTTTGTTTTTTTCTTTCTTTTTTTTTTGTCTGTAGTATATTAGCCATACAGAAATTTGCATTGTGATGTAAATTACTGTAATCAATCTTTTTATTTAATACATGGACTTCTTTTTAGTTTCACTTTTTGTTTAAAAAATTATTTCCTCTATCAAGTTCATAAGATATTTACATATGTGTTCTTTAGTAATTTTATGAATTTGCATTAAATCCATGTGGAATTGAGTTTTGGGTTGAATGAGGAAGAGATCATGCATTATTCTATATGGAAAGAAAAGTATTCTTATGCATTTTTAAACCATTTCTGCTTTCCATATTGATTTTTAAACCATCTCTATTAAATAACAAGACTTTTAAAATGCTTGGCTCTAGTTCTAGATTTTCTGTTCTGCTCTGTTGATTTTTTGGTCTCTTCCTACATCAATACTACGTTCTTTTAATCACTATAACTTTAAAGTAAATGTTGACAAATGGTAATATGAGTCTTTCCTCTTTGTTCTTATTTTGTAGAGCTGTCTTGGTGATTCCTATTCATTTACTATCTTATTTTAGATACAATGTTTTAAATCTCACAAAAAGTCTTTTGAGATTATGATTACAATTTCATTGCATTTAAAGATTAAACTGGAAGGATTATATATTCATGATATTGAATTTTCCTATCAGAATAATGGCTATCTTTCTATTTATTTAGGCCTTCGTTAATGCCCTTCATGAGTTTTGTATTCCTTTCCATAATAGTTTGCACGTCTTTTGTTATATTTTCCTAAAGGACCTTTTATAATTTTTTGTTCTAATTGCAAATAAGATTTTTCTTTTCTGTTACTTTTTTTAATGATCATTCCTGGGAAAAATGAATAGTCTTTAAAATACTCAGAATATGTCCAACAACTCTACTGCACTTTTTGTTTATAAGTTATTTTGGGATTTCTATGTAAGCAATTACATTTTAAGTTAATCAACAAGAATTTCAACTCCTCCTTTCTATTTTAAAACATCTTTTCTTTTTCTTTCTTGTTTTGTTATTGCTTAGGATCTCCAATAAAATGCTTAATACTCATTCATATGCCAAATACGTATTGAGAACCTCTAATATGTTTAGAGGCTTGTAATACACAGTATACAGAACAGAAAAAAATTTCTTCTCTCATGTTGCCCACATACTAGTAAGAGGCAAAGATACACACACACACACACACACACATATATACATATATATATGTATTACATTATATATCTGTGTACACACATACACACACTTCATCTTAAACAATCATAAGTGCTACAAGAAAAATATAATTCAGTATTACAGGGTACTGGCTGCAGAAGGCACCAGCTGCAATTTTAAATGGGAATATCAAGGCAGGCCTTAATTAAGTGATATTCGAGGAAAGGCTTGAAGGAGGTAAAGGAGTTCACCTTGTAAACATTTGTGGGAAGAACAGTCTAGGTACAGGGAAATTCTCAGACAAGGTTCAAAGCAGTGGGGAAGGTGAGAAATAAGAAGTAATTGAATTTTGGGTTTTCTGTAGGATCGAATGCGATTTTTGAGAGAGAGCAAGCCACCAGGAAAGACTACAGTTTACAGCCTAAACAATCAGAAAGATAAATGTCCTCTCAACTGGGAAGGGAAAGACAGAGGTTAAATAGGTTAGGGGGGAGAAGATCAAGACTCTAACTTCAGACAAGGAAAGCTTGAGATGTGGATTAGACATCCAAGAAGAGATGTTGAGATAAGAATTTGATATTCAATCTGAAGTTTATAAGAGAGTTCTGGCTGAAGACATTGGCAAATAGAAAGTATTTAAAGTCAGGGGACTAGATGAAATCATTAAAACTGAGGACTGAGGCCTGGGGCACTCTAAAGTTTGGAGATTATAGAGAAGACAAGGAACAAGGAAAGGGGAGGGTGAAAAAACAGCCAGTTAGGGGGAAAACCGACACTATGGCATCCTAGAAGCTAAATGAAGAATGTGTGACAAGGAGGAGAGAATGGTTAGTAGTGTCAAATGCTATATAGACAGGGGAAATACGATGGAGCGAATAAATAACCATTGAATGTAGTAAAATGGAGGTCATCAGTAACCTTGATGAGTTCATTTTCAGTAGGGACAAAACATTCTTTGAGAGATTTAAAGAAAAAATGTAGAGAGAAATCTGACATAGTGAGTATATATAATTCTTCTGAGTTTTGTTGTAAGAAAGGAGAGCAGAAAACTGAGCCTGTAGCCAGAAGAGGGAGGAGGAGGAGAGACAGAGAGAACACTTGTGAGAGACAGTTACAGAGGGAAGGAAAAAGAGAAACAGAGAGACACAGAAATGGGACAATTAGCACGTTTATATGCTGATGGAAAATATCCAATAGCAAGAAAAAAAATAAATGATGTAGGAGACAAAGAGAATTATAGAAGTGATGTCTTTGAGCAAGTGAAAGGTAATGAGTTTGAGTATATAGCTGCAGAGATTAGTTTTGATAGTGTTAATAAGGAATTTCTAATCCAGTCATGGACATGTCCTTCGATTCTACTTTGCTAAGAGCTTGTTTTAATCATAACTGGGCATTAAATTGCAGATTATTCTCAGAGACCTATTTAGATGTCCACAGTATTTCCCTTCTTTTATTAATGTGGCATTTTACTAGCTTATTTTATGTTGACTAACTTTACATACATGGGATAAATATTACTTAGTCATGATTTATCTTTATGTACTTTATTTTCAATATTTTAAGAATATTACTTCTATGTTTATAAGTTATAGAAGCTTATAATTTTCATCTGGTCACTGTTTAAGTTTTGGCCAATACTATACTGATATTTAAAATGATTTGGTTAAGACAGGGATTTCTTAAAATGATTTCTCAAAAGACAGGGATTATCTATTTCTTTCTTAAGGATTTGGTGAAATCTGTAAAATTATCTACAACTGATGTCTTTCTAAGGAGAGAATTTAGACTATTGACCCAACTCCTTCATGATTGATCGCATATTCAGATTTTCTACTTCTTCTGGAGTCATTTTTTTTATTATTTCTATATGCTTCATATTTTTTCTTTTTTTTTTTTAATGGTGGAAATAGTCGTTCATAGTATTGTCTTAACTGCACCTGTATGTATGTCGACTTTTCCCATCTGTGTTGTCGTGGAAGATCCATATTAGCATACACTATTTTAAAAATTAATCTTCTCATGAGCATTTATTTTACTTAGATATATACAAGAAAAAATAACATGCAAATGACTTTTTCTAAGTCCAAGAAACCGTACACATTTAAGTGTAATTCTTCTTTTTTTTTAAAGATTTTATTTATTTATTTGACAGAGATAGAGACAGCCAGAGAGAGAGGGAACACAAGCAGGGGGAGTGGGACAGGAAGAAGCAGGCTCATAGTGGAAGAGCCTGATGTGGGGCTCGATCCCATAATGCCGGGATCACGCCCTGAGCCGAAGGCAGATGCTTAACCGCTGTGCCACCCAGGCGCCCCAAGTGTAATTCTTAAAAGGTCTTTGAATGCTTAATCAGTATACATGCATTGCAAGATTTATGAGTAAATTCAACCTTTGTAACAAACACTGAGTGAGTCAATACAATTTCTCATAACTGACAACTGAAGCAATCATTGTACTGATCATAAACTTGAAGTTATAAGGATGAACCATTTTGGTGAGAATCTCTTAGGAGAATTTCTTATAAATAAACTAGCCAGGAAAGCAATTTTATGGCAAATAGAAATAAATTTAATAAAATAAAATGAATATATATGTATATATAATTTTTAAAAAACCTTATACCAGCTGCTAAAAAGCAGTTATATCTACAATCACTCTACTTGAAATTTCTCATTAACATTGAAACTTATGGCCTATGATTTATTCAAATTTTAACTAAGGCTGAAGTAATGTATTAGGGGTTCAGAATTTTCTATTTCTACTGCCCCTCTTTCTTGAAGTTTTGCAATAAGTTTTCTGTTTTGTTATTATAATTTATAGAATCAGCTTTTCGTTTAGTTGAAAATCTCTGTAGACTCATTTAGGTTTTTTTCTATACCAATCATGTTTGCTTTTATTTTTATTATTTTCTTCATTTGTTCTGTGTTTTAGTTTTCTTAGTGCAGATTTGTGATTGAATTCATAACTCATCAATGAATAACTCAAGTTTCAGATTTTCTTATTTTTTAAATTTGTGTGTTTAAAGCTATAAAATTGCATTTAAAGCTATAAAGTTCCCTCCAATTACTACTTTAGCTGCAACCTGAAATTTGGATATACAAAGCCTTCTTTGTCACTCATTTCTAGATATTTTATAAGCCTACTGTGATTTCTTTCTTTAATTCATGAGTTATATAGAAATACGCTTTAGTTGCCAAATATATGGTGAGAGGTAATTGAGAATGTATTTTTGTTGATAATATTGCATTATGGTCAAGAAATTCTGTCTGTATATCTTTTAAACTTGTGATAAATGTACAACTATACATATAAAACTTCATGATGATGGTGGCCTGATATGATTTCAGCTCTAAAGAAAAAAGAAAAAAAAAAAAGCTCTTTGCTTCTGCCCTCTGCCTCAGTGTTTTCTTAAAAGGCTCTTGTCTTTGAGTTGTGGAGGGGAAATGAAGAGTAACATAAATGCCCCTGGGGAAAGCATGGGAATATGGGATGGGCTTCAGATCTCAGCCAAAGTATCCAGTGTTATCTCTATGGCTATTTCAGGCAAAGCTGGCAATTGTTGTCAGGTGGCTCAAAAATGAAGCTGGGACTAAGTTGGATCTGGATTGTGCAGCAAGACCCATGAACCTCCCAGCAAGTCCTATCTTTTCTATTCCCCTTCTTCTTTCCTTAGGGCTACTCCACTGAAGTTTTCTTTGTAAGCAATCCAAGAAGTGCCACGTGCTGAGCCAATTCACCTGTTAAATAACAACCTGTCTCTTTCTCCTGCCTCATTGCAAAATGGAAGCCAGCTCAGTAAAGCATTATTTGCATTGCTTTGCATCTCTCCACATTTCACTTTCCTTTACCTTACCCTCACTGACCCGGGTTTGCAATACTTAAATAGAAAGTCGACACTTTAATGCTTAATCCAGGATCTGTTGTCTAGGAATACCAGACAAAGGCAATTGATACTGCAAATGAAATCTGCAAAGCATGTCCTTCAGATTGTTTCTGAGTTGGAAAGTCTACTTGTCTGGAGGCAATATAGACTTTATTGCTGGTAGTTACTGGGATGATACACTCTGGTATGGAGTAGTCTGGGATTGATCTAAGCTTTTATTGCTGTTGATTGGGATAACATGTGGTTACAACTCAAGGCATTGGAAGGACACATTTCAAGGTCACATATAATGGGAACCACGAGCATTACTAGTCTTGTGGAGTAGGCAGGTGATCGTAATGCCACTAGAGACTTTGGAAAAATAACAGGCTGAGGACAGTATCTGACCACCTCATAGGTCCTAAAACTAGAGGGCTTCTTTGATAGCTTTAAAGGAGACTCTTATGTTCTGAAGTCTCAGAATAGACTAAGTTGAAAATGAGACCCCAAATCTGAATGTTTCATAACAAAGGTGTGAAGAAGACTAAACATGCAGCCACAGAAGTCTTCCACTATCAATGTCAACGTCAGTGTCATGACAGTGAGAGATGGGTTCTAGAGATGTCAGATAAGATCATTTTTACACATAAACCTAGAAATATTGAACTCACAAGTTTTACTGAACATTCTTGACAGGAAAATTCTTAAGAGGAAAACGATCTCTTTTCTCCTGACAAAAACATATCCTCCCTTTACTGGGAGACCATGTGTTAATCTTGTATTTACTTTCCACAAGATCCTTCCTCATTGTGTTCTCCAGACTGATAATAAAAGCAAATACTAAAGAAATAGGAGGGGACAAACTTTTCTCCAGGAAGACGTAGTCTACATACCAAAGGGATTTCAGGATCTGGCAATGTGTATGGCAGTAACCTGAGGAGCACACACGGGAGTGGTAGATCTTGGAGGTATTAGAACAAGGTTGGAATAAGCTATCAAGAAAGATAATGGAAAATTCATGAAACTGGGGCTATTCTCCCACAATTCAGGAGTCAATATTTTAGCAAAGACTTCTGGAATAAAATCTACAGCAATTGACTGGATTAGCTTCTTGAAACCTGGACTCAATAAGGACCTGCACAAAAGTATGTAGATATGTCAGTTTTAAAGAAGAGATAAGGGCACAGGGAGATGGGATGTTGGAGTGGATTTGTTATGGGTGGCCATAGATCTTACTATCTGACTACTTTTCCCTGGAGAGTCGAGAAGACAGATACCTCACTAGGGATACATTGGTGATAGGTCCATGGGCATTGCTGAGAAGCTAAGTCACAGTTATCTTCTGAAGGCTATGGTAGATTATGAGTGTTGCTACCTTTGAACAAGCCTTTTTCCTACAAACATCAATAATGGGAACAGGAAATGACAAAAGCCCCATGGAAGCACATAACCATCAGAAGCAAGGTAAATGTAATTGCTACAGTAGGCAGTAAGCCCACCTTAACCCACAATAGGGAGGTAGCTTACAGAGCATGGTGTTTTTAAGGGTAAGACGGAAAGACAGACACCAGGGTATTACTCCAGAGAGATAGCAAGCAGCAGATTGATGTTAACTGCCACAATAGTGAATCATAGCCCCTTGCCTCCTTATCAGACCTAAGCTGGTTCTCAGAATCAGAACTCACTGATTAAAGACAAGGCTATGTCCCCATCAGGAACAGCCCTGCTGCTCTGCTATAAGTACTTTTAGTAAATATTTCTCTGGTTCATTCTTTCCCAAACAAACAAACAAACAAACAACAAAACAAAACAACAACAACAACAAAAAAAAAAAACAACCCAACTTTAAGAAAAGTCCTTTCTATGCAGTGGGGAAATAAATATTTCTAGAATTGTTAGCCATTGAGTCTGAACTTACACTTACATCTGGAATGGAGAAAAACAACAGGGACCCTATAATTAGGTTGAAGGATCCTGGAGGTCAGTTGATAAGTAGATTTTGGCCTGAGATTATCTCAACTGTGGTTTCACTGAGTCAGCAGATTCATCCTGTGGTTATTTTCTTGAATCCCAAATGTATAATCAGAATAGACATTTTTAGCATCTAGCAGACCCTTTGCTTTGGTTTCCTGATCTGTGGGTATTACGGTATGTCCTATTCAGCGGAAACTTCTGAAATGGTTTCCCTGTCATTCCTCCTCACCCCATAGCCAAGAAGAAATATTGCATTCCTTGAGAAAATAGATATATTCATATCACAACTGAAGACATAAAAAGATGCAAGATAAAGATTAAAAGGGTGATAGTCACTATCACACCTTTTATCTGTGCGACCCTGAAAAATGGATTGTGGCAGATGGTTGTAGAATAAAAGAGAACTTAATGAGAGGGTAGTCAGATCCCAGCTGTCTCAAGTGTCATCTTCACTGAGAAGATTAACACAGTTTCTGCCACTTGGTATGTGGGTAGTAATTTGGAAAATGCTACTGTCTGCTGTCTTAATTTTTGATAATGAAAAGGATCAAAAGCAGTTAGCCTTTACACGGCAAGGAAAGCAGTACACCTCACTGCCCTGCTTCTTTTAAATAGTATGACTTATATTGTAAAAGTCAGCTCACAGAGACCTTCATTGTCCTGACATTCTGTGAAACATCAAGCTGCTGAGCAGGGAGTCGCGTGGAGGACCCTAGGGACACGCTTCTCATATGATCTGTGGCAAATGTCATTTTAAAAAGTTTTTGTTGTCTTTTTGTTTTGCTTTATTTTAATTTATAATTATTCATAAACCAGTAGTTTTGTAAAATACAGAACCCAAAGCTTGGATATTGTAGAAATGTCTGTCAGAATGAGATATAAAATTGTCCAATCACTCTCACTTTCCGGACTTACTAAGTTACCTTCTGGATTGGCTGAGTTATCTTTTGGGTCGACCGATAGTTCATAAACTTGCAGCAGTTTGAGGATCATATTTTGAGCAGCACCACTCTAAATTCCCGAGTAAGACGTGTGTGTAAGACGCACACACACACATACATATATATATATCCATCCTCATATATGGTATATATGTTTTTATTTGTCCATTTATATATGCATGTATGCATGTGTGTACACACAAATGCATGCACCAGTCATAGAAAAAGAAATGAAATAATTAAAGAAACTCAGAAGCATGGCATATCAATGAATATCCTAGCTTTCCTGTGGTCTGGGATATGCTGTAACATTGTAAAGTACGAATTGCTGCATTTCATACCTCCTTCAACCAAACAAGAGGCATAGCACTTGGTTGTTCTCTTTGGATTTTGGAAGTAGAATATACTTCATTTGGGAATATTCAGATTATTTACTGAGTCATCCATAGACTGTCATAAAAGGGGTTTCAGTAGTTTCAGACTGTAATACATGCTGCTCTTCCCCTTGGGCCATATAATTCAGGTGCTAGGGGACCCATAGTGGGTAAAGATAATATGAATTTTTTGCTGAACTTCTATGGAAGGCATAGAGAAGACAACCGAATTTTTGGTACAAAGCCATCACCTCTCTCTCAGAGAACTATTTTCAACTTGAAAAACAGCTTCTGATGAGATACTGGCGCATAGCAGATACTGAACATCTGATTGTAGAAAAGGGGTGAGTCTAGTCTGCAATGTTAGAGGAACAAGAGGGTAAGCCCAGACATAGAGGCACACTTCGAGATCTTCTTGAGTTACATCTGCTAGCATTTCACTGGCCAAAGAAAGTCACAAAACTAAATGCAAGGGGCAGGAAAGTCTATTCTGCCCACTTGGAGCTCAAAGATAGTCACACAACCAGGTAAAACTTCAATGGAATTGGGATGTATGGAGGTGGAGTCAGAGAGTGATTTCCTGACAATAACACAATCTGACACACCCACTAAACTATTAAGCTGGGCAGTCTGATCAGAAATCCATCATGGAATGGAAGCGGCACATTTGAGAATAATCTCAAACAGATGCAGGAAGTACAGATATGTTATGTCAACAGATGTTGTCTGCATTTGCTCTCCTCCTTTCCTTCAACCTTTACTTCAAACCTCATTTTGAGTAAGCAGTTTCCTTTGACCAATTGACTGAAGAAGAAAGAAATTTGACCTGATTCCCAGATGTGTCAGCACAAAATGTTAGCGCTAAAAGGAAATGAACTACTGCCTCATGGTCTCGAAGTGGTGATGGACAGTAGTAAACGCAAATCCTTTTGGGATAGAGCTAATCATCCATCTTGTATAGCGGAAGAAGAAAAGATACAGACTGACTTCTGACAAAATGGCTTGACTGATTCCCCAGAGGTTTGAAAGGACTAAGACCAGGAGAATGCAGATGAGGAGATCTGGGGAAGAATTATGTGGATGGATCTCTGGGGGTAGGGCAAAGTACGGATGGAGGTCTTTTTGTCTTGTGTCAGTGCCCCGTAGAGGGCATGCATTGTGGAGTAGGTGCTCAATAACCAGGAGAAGAGGGTGGCTTCTTTCGCAGATGTCAGTCAACCTCTCTCCTCAGTCACCTGATATATAGCCAATGTGGCAGAGACGAGGCTCTGAATGCATCCAGCAATCTAAGCTTGTCTTCACCAAGTCCTTTCTGGCTAATGCCACTGATAGCAGAAATGGATGTGTGACATTACTCCTTGGAGTACCTACCAGCCATTTGGCAGAATCTGTTCCATTGGACTGTTTCCATCATGAAGGAGCATAAGTTTGCCTTTATGAGGATAAATATAAATATGTACATGAGCCTTTACCATCACAACCATCCAAAGCTTACAGAATACCTCACTCGGAGACATGCTACCATATCACAGTGCTTCGCACCGAAGGACACTTTTAACAGCAAAGGAGATTTGACAGTAGTCCCATGACCACAAAGTCCCCTGCTCTTATCTATACCGTTGCCTGGAAGTAGCCAGCGCGAGATAACAGTGAAGCGGCTGCCCCTTGAAGTCTCAGCTGAGGTACAGCAAGTGTGGCTTATGCCTCCAGGACTTGGCGTGTGTATTCAGTCAACTACCAGTACACGGTTCTGCGTTTCCAAAAGATAGAACGTGTGGGTATAGGAAACAAGATTGGAACTAGGAATGGTCCGGCTCACTGTCACACCCAGCGGCTCAGTCACAGAGTTTCAGCTCTCTGTTTTGTCAACCTTGAGCTATGCTGAGGTGGAAGTCCCAGCTCCCAGGGTGTGGAGAAGGCTGCCAGGGGATACATTAAATGCTCTACTGAACTAGAAGCTGCAACTGTCACCTTGTTAATTTGGGCTTCTCATGTGAGTGGATAAACAGGCAAAGAAAGGCGTTACTCTAACTGGTGGGATTAATAGGTCTCGTTTGTCATGAAGAGAATTGGTAGAATTGGTAGAATTGGTGCTACGTGATAAGGTAAATGAGGAGTTGCTTCTCTAGGGTGTCTTTTAGAACTTCCAGACTTGATAGTAACTGTTAAGGAGTGACTATAGCAACCACAAACCAAAAAGCATAGGGAAAGAGTTGGTTTAGATATCCGTGGGATCAGAGTCTGGATCACCCTACCAGCCATGTAACCCAGACCAACCTAACTGCTTTCCAAGAGTGAAAGAAATGCAGAATTGCTGGCAGAGGAGAGAGATGATAGACATCGACTGCAGCTCGGGGCCAGGCTCTGCAGCGTTGGCGCTGTTCTTTATATCATTAACCTTCTTTGCTTAAGTGTTGCAAGAGCTCCCAGTTGGCTATAATCTTAAATGAGACTCTGTGAGCATTTAGACTCAGGCTCCAGCTCCCTGTGCTTTGAAGAAGGTATGAAGGTGTCATTTTCTCCCAACACACACATGCACACATGCACGTACAGTAGAAGTTCTATATTGTAGGGAAGAAGATAAATGTAATGGGTAGGCACCCTTCTTGCCTCTACTACTGCCCTCCTACCTCCTACCAAGCCCTGCTCCCTGGCCACTGCCACACAGCACTTTTTCTTTCTTTCTCTCTTTCTTTCTTTCTTTCTTTCTTTCTTTCTTTCTTTCTTTCTTTCTTTCTTTCTTTCTTTCTTTCTTTCTTTCTTTCTTTCTTTCTTTCTTTCTTTCTTTCTTTCTTTCTTTCTTTCCTTCCTTCCTTCCTTCCTTCCTTCCTTCCTTCCTTCCTTCCTTCCTTCCTTCCTTCCTTCTTCTGTAATTCATAGCTACTAGTAACACTTCCAAACTTGGACTAAATACCACACTGCATGGCATAGGATCCCATATCTCAAATAGCTGCCAAAGGGCTCAGATGATACAACCCAGAGGTACAGGAGGCTTTATACCACACAGAACACTTTAACTAATGGAGAGCAGGGGATGAAATGCAGCCGGGAAAATAAATCCCCCTCTCCTTTCTCCCCCATGGACTATCCCAAGACGTAGCTCTTCCATCTAAACCATCTAGAGAGCCCACATGTTGCACAGCAGCACCTGCTAACTGACCTGCTTTGCCTCCTCCCTGCGGGGCTCACTGTGAAGTGGGAGCCGGTGTGGTAAAGCATCCTCTTGTTTGGCTTTTGAGGTCTCTTATCGCTGCACTTCCTCTCTCCTCATCCACGCTACCCTGCGCCTACCTTACCCAAATGAAGCATCAGCTGTTCCTCTCTTCTAAGGAGGACTGACCAGGAGAGGAGCCTTCCTCTGTACACACACATTCTAATTTTTCTCCTCCCCCAACAAATAAGATATCCCTCTTTCTATTTGGAGGCATCTTTCCTTGAGCAGTAAACTCTGTCCCTCATTTGCCCCCCTTAGGCTCAAGTCTTGGTCTTGCAACTATTTCCACTGTCTCCTGCATTAACTTCCCTGCTCTCTCCTGAGTCCCTCATCAGACCACAGACATGCCAGTATTTCCCGTCTTCAAAAATCTGTCCCTGGTCCTCACTGCCTCCTCCAGTGACTACTTATTACTCATAAAGACGTGGCAAAACTCACTGAAGTAACTCTATTGCCTCCGCTTCCTCTTCAGCTATTACTTCTTTATCATACACCCGGATTTTTCCTTACTGCTCTACTCATTAAAGCTGCACTTCAGTACTCTTCCTCATAAAAACTAACCCCCCCCCCATATATCAGTCCAGCCTCAATGTTAATCTTGTTACACCTTTTGGCAGCATTTAGCCCAGCTGATCATTGCTTCTTTGAAACACATTGCTTATTTGGTTTCTGTCCCTCTCCGTTCCCTTCTGACCTCAGTGGCAGCTCATTCTCCCTCTCCTTTACTTGATTATGCTCTTATTCCCCATCTCTGAAGGTTGGGTTTCAGACCTTCTTTCTTCTCTAGCTATAATTTCTTCCTATTTTTTTTCCAGACTCTGGCTTTAAATCTCATCTGTATCCTGATGGCTGCCAAATTTGTGTCTCCAGCTCCAATTTCCCCCGAAGCTCTAGACTCATATATTCAGTGACTCGACATCTGGATGTCCAAGAGAAACCTCAGATGCATCATGCATGCACATGAACACGCACACACACACACACACACACACACACACACACACACACACAGCATATCACCCATCTTCCAGTTGTTCAGAAGGGACAGTTGGAGGCATCCATGATTTGTTGATTAGTCTTTCTCTAGCATACCACACATGAGCAAATGCTATCAGACTTTTCTTGAACATGAATCTTAGATCCAGTGTTTCTCATTATCTTCACAGATGGCACCTAGGAAAAGCCACTAGCATGTCTACCCAGGAGGACTGCAATAGTTTTCCAATAGGCCGTCCTTCTTTCTCTCTTCCTTTCTTATAATCTACTCTTCACATAGCAACCAAAAATGTGACTTTCAAAGTGTGAATCAGACCATGTCATTCTTAGTTCACAAACTTCCAGTGATTTCTCAACCCACTTAGACAAAATAAATAAATAAATGAATGAATGAATGAATAAATAAATAAATAAATAAATAAAAAGTTTGTGTCACATTTACAAGGTCCTACCTCACCAGGCCTCTGTCTGTCTCTGTGATTTCATCTGATACCTCTCTATCTTACTCACAGAGATCTAGCTTGATTTCTGTGCTGTTTCTCCAACACCCATCCAGGTGTTTACCCCAGGACCTTTGCACCTGCTATTTCAACTGTCTGGAGTGCTCTTTTTTAAGACCTTTAAAGCTTGCTCCTTCACAACATTCACATCTCTGCTTAGTCTATCTCCTTTAAGTTATTTTATGTTTCCTCATAGCAGTTATCACTGACCAACAAGTTATTACATATTTACTTAAACATTTTCTGTCTTTCCCACTAGGAAATGAGGTCGACAAAGGTTGGGATAATGTTTTATTCATCATTGCATCACAGCATTTAAAAGACTACTTGGCTCATAGTTGGTATTCAGTAAGTATCTGTTGAATAAACAGATGAGTAAATACAATGACTTAATTGTTCTTTACCATTAGTACTCAAACATACATTCATATTTATACTTATTTATTTATCTAAATCACTTTCTTTCTTTTGTGTGTGCTTACAGTGTCTTTATACTTTAGGAATTTTAGATATCTCCCATTCATTATATTTTTTCTTTAAATACTGTGATATTGGATTTCCATATGTATTTCAGTATTGTGAATTTTAGCTCATTATTCCAGACATTTTCTTCCGTGGAGGATCTGTATATCCCGTGGACTATGAAAGCATCCATAATAGGTTGCCGTTGTCAAATTGTTGCTACCTTTGTGGTACCAGACCAATTTTATTTCATATAAAAATTGGGGTCTGACTCCCTAGTAGAGTTCAGACTTGAGTCTCTGATTTCTTGCAGTTGAATCATTTTCCTCCTGTGGTCTAGATGAAGGTATTGTTTCCTTGCTTTCTTCAGACCAGGAAGTGAAGTTTTTCTAAGTAGGCACATTTTTCAACCTCGTGGCTTTATCCAGGGAGCATATTTTCAACTGCCCTGCACACATAGGACTGGAAGCTGATATCCATCTTACACCGACATTAAGACCCCAATGGTATGTATCCTGCCCATTTTCCTTCACAGATCCTATGATCTCAGTAGCTTCTTTCTACCATGTGTTCCATCTTTCTTTTGGAAAATGCAGTTAGTCACTTTTTTATTTTCATGCTTGGCTACATATTTTTATTTCTTTCAAAATATATATTTTGTGCAATGTTTTTATGTATTTGAAGTGGAAGGTGGCTTCCTGTAGTTCGGTATAATCTGGGTTAGAAATCTCTAACTTCATTTAAAAAAATACCTAGGATAACATCATAGGCTCAAAGGACCACAATTAGGGTAGTGGTGGTGACGTAAAGGTGCTGTACCATTTGGGAATGTGGTGAGACTAAAAAGGCAATTAGTACTGGGAAACATATCCAATTGTCTAAAAAGAAGTAATAGATGGTATATGTATTTCCTATGGTCGCCATAACAAATTATCACAAACTTAGCCATTTTAAACAACATGTATTTATTCTCTTCCATTTTTGAAGGCCGGAAGTCAGAGATTAGTATCGCTGAGCTGAAATCAAAGTGTTGGTAGGTCCATGCTCCTTCCAGCAATTCTAGGGGAGAATTCATCCCTTGCCTCTTCCAGCTTGGGGATGTCAGTGTCCCTTGGTTTAGGGCTCCATAACTCCAACCTTCAAGGGAAGAATCTTCAAAATTCCCTCTGCTGTCTTCACATTACCTTTTTTGGGTGTCAAATATCTCTCTTCCTCTCTCTTATAAGGGTACATGTGATGGCATTTAGGGCCCACTGGATAATCTCCCCATCTCAAGATCCTTAACTATTCAATTGCATCTGTAAAGACATCCACCCCCCCTTTTTTTTCCAAGGGTAAATTCACAGACTTCAGAGGTTGGAATGTGAATATCTTTTAGGGAACCTACCACAACCTACCACAGGTAAGTGTAAATAGGAAAAGTCATCCATCTTTTACCAGCATCCTACAGTCACAATTTCAGAGGGAGAAAGCAAGACTCAGAGCAGGTAAGCCAAGATCAGGAGAACTGATTTAAATGGAGGAAGCTGAAAACAAGTTGAGCCAAATCACAATAGGAAATACACATCAGGGAGATGCTAGTTTGAGATGATTCTGTTTCATGGAAAATTCCAGGGAGAAGACTAGTACAAGGAAGATGGTGGATCTTTGGCACTCCCAATTCCCCACCGCTCAATTGAATTTTAGGTAACACCTTTCACTTTGGAATTGAAACAGTTCACAATAGCTATGAATGGCTAATGGGATAAAACTGCAAACTTGTTATGTCATGCTCTCCTTCTTCAGTAATCCCAGAAGCACAAGGGGTATGTGGCTCCTGAGGAATGGGGTCAGACAGAGATCAATAGCTTCATTTCCAGTTCACCAAGGTCAACCAAAGGTCAATGAAAATCCTTCAAAATAAATGCAGACATTTTCTGCAGGAAGAGTATATTTCCTAAATTTGGGGAGGCGGAGTGGGAAAGATCCTGGTCTACAAGGGGTCACATAAAAAGAAGGGTGGGTTTGCACAAAGTTCAATAAGCTAAAAAGTTCATTCTGGTCAAAAGAAATCATTAGGGGTCACTCATGTCAAGTTGGAGTCTAACTGAATGCTGTTTTCGCTTCAAAATTAAGCACAACAGGAAAGTTCTCTGAAGACAGAAGAGGTCAGAGAAAAGAAGCATTTTTCCACAAATGGATTAAAGATTCCTGCGATTCAACATAAAGAGGAGACAACCACCTTTTAGATGTGAGGATCCAAATAATTGGTCCACTTTCTTCTGATACCGGAAAGATAGTGGAGAGTCCGACAGTCTAAGACTTTGATCTAAAGTGATGGAGACTTCCAGCTCAACCTGATCCCTGAATACATGCCACCCCTTAGAGAGCCATAAGGTTATCAGAGCTCATTGGTCTTAAATGCAAATAAACCTCAAAAGAGCAAGCACACTGGTCATTCACTGACCTCAGTGTATCTTCCATGAACTAAGCCCGTTGCCTTTTCTATGCTCCAGTTCTCAGGGTTGGTGTAAAAACTTGACTGGAGTCATGTGAAGCACTTAGAAGAAAGTGGAGGGACATTGAGACTCGGGGCACCAGAGAAGGGGAAATCTAAGATGGGGCTACGGCTGTGAACTTTGGTCCTCCTCGGAGAAGGGAAAGGAAAGTAACAAGCATTTCTTTTCCGTCCCTGCTTTGCATATTAGGAGTGTATCTCACTGAAAGTTTTTCAACAACCCTGTGGATGGGAGACTGTCTCCTGTTACAAAGGTAAGAGAAAGCCTCAGGGGGACACTGTTTAGGGTCAGAGGCAGGGCAAGAAGTCCACCCTGGATTTCTTTGTCTTACTCTATTGTCAGCAGCATTCAAGAGGCCCTGAGGGGTGGGATTGGAAAACAACAGAAGAATGATGTCCAAGCATTCCTTATTTGCATTTTAGTTGCCTTAGTTCTGGGGAAAAGGGGTAGTGAAAATTCTCCTCTGCACTCCAGTGCTGTCTTCCAGGTGGATACAGACACATCCCTCCCTTAGCTTCTCCTAGCATCCTGACCCTAGCAAGATGACTTTACATTTTGTTGTCCCTGTTCCAATTGCCCCCATTGGGCTTCTTGAGAGCAGGGACTGTGTCTTCTTTAGGGAGTTTATCTGGTGTCCTGCATAGGGCTGGCTTAAAATAAATGGCACAGAAACTACACACTGTCTTTGGTGCAGAGTGAGGACATCCTGGCGTTACCTGGACCTAGGGAACAGAAAGCACCATCTGTGCTCACACCCCCTGCAAAGCGCTCACACATACTTTTCACTCAGTAATTCTCAAACAGCCCTGTGATGCTACGATTATTCTTAATTCCACAGCAGAGAAACTGAGGCTCAGAGAGGTAAAAGGACTTGCTGAGGTTACATGGCAATGGAGGGTGTCAGGATTATGCTTTCCTCACGCCACATTTGCTGACCGCCCCGCCATGGACACTCATTAGACACTCTCCCATCTCTATTGGGACCCTCGGGAGGAAACGTGGCCTTTGCACAAAGGGAGCTTAAGATAAAAGAAGACAAAGGGAAATATCTAGGGATACTTTAAAAAGCAGCATGTTTGATGTGGAAGTAAAAGGCCAACGGACCAAGAGGCTGGGGAGACAGGAGGATTAGGAGTGACCCGGGGAAGTGGGGTTAACCAGAGAAGGCCGGGTTTCCTAAAGGAGGTGACATTTGAGCTAGCATAACCAGCAGGTCTGCAATGCAGAACTGGCTCGCTGAAGAGCGAGCTCTGCTCACTGGGATGTGGGTGTAATTAAGTTCTTCCCCAGCAGCTGCAGAGCGGGAGGTTGTGGGGCTGCCGCTGGTGTATTGCTAGTGCCCCCCTGTGCACAAAGGAAGAAGTGGAGCACTTTCCGGGGGAAGGGGGAGGCACCGCAGCTACCAGGGCCCTCCACCAAGAGCATGTCTTTCATTGCTGACTTCCCCAAGGCAAAATTTTGAAAGGGCTTCTTTAGTATAAGGAACAAATAACTAAGCAGGTGTCCAGGCCCCGAATGAGACTTTCCTCTCTCACCTCCCACTGCAGCGAGGTCCTGGGCACAATCAACGGGATCTCTTGAGATCCCCTAGACAAGGATGAGCTGGGAATCCCTCCAGAGGAAGAACAAGGGTTTTGCCCCCTGGCCAGCGCTCTGTACAAGGCCCGCCTGGTCTAGGCGAAAGAGCCCCGGGGCTAGAAAGTGTGGGCTCACGATGTCAGGGGTTTTGCTTAGCTTTGTGTTATGGGGCATTTTTTTTTCCTTTGGGCTTCAGTTTCTTCATCTGCAAAATAAGTACTGAATCATATTGGAGTTGACCTGCGTGTCAAATGTTCCTTGTCCCCTGCCGGGTCCTTCCTCAGCTCTGCAGAACAGTGGAATTTGCTCACCTCCTCTCGCTGACTGCTCCTCCTTCTTGCCTTTCCCTTGGAGTCAGTTGCAAAGAACTTAGAAAGTTTAGTGAGTGAGTTTGTTGAGATGAGAAAACTGAAGGAGAGGCGTTTACTGAGTTTCCTCTGGCCCCAGCCTTAGAGTCCATGTAAGAATATTCTGCTCCTCTCCAGAAAGTGAGCAGCACTTTTGTTCTTTTAATTTAATTCCACTGACATATGTCAAGCGAAGTACTGTCTAACTCACCGCTACCCCACCCCAGCCAAATGAACCATCTGGAGAAGACATCCCCTTGCATCTTAGTTAACTTAATACAGAATTCTATCTTTGCTAAGCTTACATCTCTGTGAAAATATCCGTGTATGAGGATGGGAACCGGAGAGAAATAGAAAATACAAAAACAAGACAAGAGTTGATTTAATAGGGTGTTGGGAAAGGTGGGAGTGAGTGGCTTGTCTTGTAAACACACGTATAGACTACGACAAGTACACATAGACAGAATGAGTATGTTAGACACAGGGTACACAAGACAGGGGGCAGCACAGAGTCACTCTCACGACAGCATCCTGAAAGTCTTGATAGGGATGTCATTGTAGCAACCACATTAAAAGGAGGAAGTTCATGCACGCAGTGAAGCAAGCTAGGGAATAAAAAAATTAATAAATAGATTCATTCATTCAGGCAGTCATTCATTCACAGCTGAGGGTACACAGATAATTAATACACACTCCATGCCCTGGAGGAAAACACAGGGAGAACAAGCAGGAAAGAGTCAAGGAATGTTCTTTATCAGATGAGCACAAACCCAAGAGAAGGGTTTTCTTAATTAGCAATTAATGATAACTTCCCATCTTCACAGCTCACTGTTTATAAGCAGTCTGTCAGTTATAAGGGGTAGTATTATTATTAATATTAGTATTTACTCTCTGTCCATAAGGCTTTTTGGGAGAAGTGGGAGGGAGAAAAGAGAGTGAGGACATGGCAGGGAGGATGTATTTTAAATGGAGGTCTGGATTAGAATTCTATCGACAGAACAACAAAGAAATCAAAACGTCTAAAATAGAGTTTGTGAAAATTTGAATAGAATACGTTGACATATGAATTAACACGAACCTCTCCCACTGGCACTGGCAGCCTCCCTCCCGCTGCCATACCCACGGCAGTCTACGTAAGGAGGGGTGTTTTTTTGATGTGCATTTCTTTCTCCCCCAGCAGAAACTGCATGCTGGTCCTCCCTGTGCCCTCGTGTGCCCTCCTGTGTGACACCAGGCAGGTTTCACCCAGCAGGCCGGATGCAGGTGAAATCCACCACCTCCTTGCCACATGCCCTCCGTATTCACCCGTGATAACAGAAGCAAGGCCAACCAGAGGGGAAAGAGCTGGGGATTCTACCTACACAGAGAGCTAGGGATTCAGGCAGTGCCCTCTCCTTGTCACCTGGTGAAATGTCAGCACAGCCTGGGGAAAAGACAGACGCCAACCCTGTCTGGATGACTGGCCCCTGACACCACTGAACAGAGGAGAGCCTGCTGACCCTTGCAAAGAGGGACAGCCACTTGCTCACTAGCTACATTCTGCCTCGGGGTCAGGACAGGGCCCTGAATAGATGAGCTCTCAAGCTCCTGGCCTGTTCCTTTCTTGCTTTCCTACTGGTTGACAAGTGATTTAGCTCATCAAAAAAAAAAAAAAAAACAAAGAGGGGCGCCTGGGTGGCGCAGTCCTTAAGCGTCTGCCTTCGGCTCAGGGCGTGATCCCAGCGTTCTGGGATCGAGCCCCACATCAGGCTCTTCCGCTGGGAGCCTGCTTCTTCCTCTCCCACTCCCCCTGCTTGTGTTCCCTCTCTCGCTGGCTGTCTCTATCTCTATCAAATAAATAAATAAAATATTAAAAAAAAAAAAACAAAAAACAAAGAAAACCCCCAAACTTTACCCATCACCACCATTATCCCCCAAATGTTCCAATCTCCAAAGAACTCTAGGCTTGAGTTCATGTGAATAAAATAATCCCCTTTCCCCTCACCTCCTCACCCTACCCTAACAGAAAGCACTCCTATAAAATAAATAAATAAATAAATAAATAAATAAATAAATAAATAAATAAATAAACAAAAACTCTGTCCTACAAGAAACGCTATGAGAGCCCATGGAGTTTTTTCTTTATGTGGATCTTCCAGAACAAGTTGCCCTCTTTAATACCTTCTCCTCAAGCTCAAGTCAAAAACAGCCTCTATAACTAAAATGAACTAGGAAATCAATTTGACAAAACTCAGACTTTTTTCTTTTAATGAATGTATTGAGGCTAAAATAAAACAAAACAAATTAAAAACAAAACAAAACAAAACAACAACAACAAAGCCAGCCTCTGCAGGATAAAGTACGGCAGAGAAGACCCTGCGTATTTCTGTTCATTTCATTTGTTATAAGATTATATCTGCCCATTAAAACCGAGCATGGGGAAACGAATAAGAGACAGATGCTGGGGCTGTGAAGGGTTAAACACCTTTTTCTTCTTCAACAGTATGCTCTGGGGATGTGAGAAGAACCCTGGTCAATAGACAGATATATTGACTTGTTATTATTTAAAGTTGTTTAACCAGGTAGAGATAAACGAAAGCTTTCAGCAGCCGAACTATCACACAAATCACAATTAAGGTGGCATATGTGTTTGGAAGACGTAAAATCAATTCCCGCGAAGATAATGTTTTAGTCTCTATTTGAACTTGAAAACAGAAGTAAATTTTCAGCAGCAACAGCTGGGCTTGTTCCATCCAGGAGGCTCTCTATTAACTGTACAAGAAGGGCCTTTATTACCTCTTCTAATGGTTTTCCTCTATGGTTTTGTCTTCATCAAAAAAGCCAAATTGATTGCCGTGGTGCTGTTTACTGATGTGGTGTGAGGACAACAGCAGCTGGGTGCTCACCCACCCTGGTATTTGGACCTCCCTCTGCTCTGAGTGCTATTTAATGTTTGTGGAGAGAACAATGGAGCCCTGAGAGCTGCTGGTTGGACTAGGTGGGGGAGGGAGGGAGGGAGGGAGATTAGGCTTCCTTCTTAGCTTCACTCCCTAAAGTAGCCTTCCCTGGCTTGCCTGTGTGGGAGAGCCTATGTACAGGAAAGTGAGGCATTTATTCATCTAAAGTAATCTCCGGGATTTAATCACCCTTCAACGTTTCTCCCAGTGGGATGCGACCTCTGAGGACTGCACCTCACCACTGAACATTTTAATCATACGAATTGGTGCATATGCTTGTGTGGTCCTCCTAATTCTATCCTATGCTCCCAGAGGCAGGGACCACATTTAATGCCCCTAGATTTTTGATTGGACTTAGTATGGTGCTGGCACACTGTAGATGCTCTAAAAAGGGGGGTGTGGATACTGGGAATCCACTGGTCCAAAGGCTGAAATCCAATCCACTTCCTCCCTGCATTGCCCCTTTCAGTCTTTATTCATGACAGTCCATGAGAAGTGAGGCCAGTTGAACGTTCTATTCCTTTTGAGTTCTCACTATCCTTTAGTTAAGATACAAAGGTGCTGTGAAAGCTGAATGGAAACGCGGGTGGAGCATAGTGTGCCCTTTTGGGGGTCATGGGTCTTGCCTATGACTAAGAAGAAAAATCTATTGAGGAGATAGAAGTTCGACTTCCCCTGAGCAGGAGGTAGGGTACAAGGACACTGTGATTCTAGAGTGACGACAGAAGCAGATCAGGGGAGGAAAGATGACTTGTAAAGGACTCACACCCAGGGAACCTGGACTCCAGTTCTTATCCGGGTGCTAACTAGTTGTGAGACCTGGAACAAGTCATTGGCCTCGGTATTGTGGATGCTTCATCAGAAAAGTATGAATGGTGGGACCCAAGCTTCTTAAAACATGAACACTTATAAAAATAGAAGCGTAGTATTACCATTGAAGACAGACAAAACAAACACAAAAAAAGAAAAATATATATTACAAGAGACTACCTGTTCTATTCAGGCCTATTTCCTTTTAGGCAAGAAGTAGTGTATGCAAAAACCTTCTTCCTTCTCAATATCTGTTTTATCTGTAATTTCCTTTCCAACCCATGACCACCCCCTACATCAGACACTCATGATCACAAAGATGGACCACACAGAGCTCTCCACCTCCCCAACTTCCTGCCTTACTGGTACTGATATTCTTTCTTTCACTCTGTCCAGTGTATCTCCACAAAGTCTCTATTCACAGGACCATTTTGATTATGTTGTTTCTCAGCTCAAAAGCCATAGACGCACCCATTCAATAGATACTGAGGTTTACCATGTGCCAGGCACTGGAGTAGGTGTTTGGGAAACAGCAGACACACAGATGACCTGCTGTCATTGAATTAGGTTCATGGAGGATGATGGAGGATAGATGACAGACAGCTGTGGAGATGAGGAAAGAGAGAGAGACATTTTGACATAGCCATACACATTTATATCTATTTAAAGTCAATGGTTCCCATTTGCCTGAATGGAGTCACAGTTGACTGAACAGATTCTGTATCCCATTGTCTATAATATACTTTCCTAGGTAGTGATTTTTGTGGATCTCTCTTGTTTTATCCAAACTAGAAAACCAATAAAAGCTATTCCTTCTTACTTATCTGATACTGTATTGTGTACTTGGAGCCTGGAATTAAATTTTTTGCTCAGTTCTTTGCACAATTGACAAGTCCCTCCTCTCTGTTGCTTTTCCAAGGCTCTCAGACTTGTGCATGGTTAAGGGTCAGACACACTTAAGCCAACACTACCAGGTGCTTGTTCTTCAATGGGAAAGCGAGAAGGGTCAGGGCTGAAGAGTGCAGTCATTTCTAGACCTGATCCTTCGAGCCAGGAGATTGTCTAGGGACCCGGTGCCATTTTTTCCAAGAGAGAGAACTGTGATCATGGAAACCACAAAGAAGGCAGACTTACAAAGACTTACCTGACCTGCTCTTGTGTTCGGTAACAGAACCCAGTGTGTTTCTGGAACATGAGGTCACCCCCGAGCACAGGGAGCAATTTGGTGTTGGACTGGAAAGAGCAGGCAATACGGAGTCACACGGAGCTGCATGGGACTCCTAACCCTGCTGATCTCTAGCATTGTGCCTCTGACTACAGGGAAGAGAATACATCATTCCCGAGGTTGTTTGAATATTATATGAATGAGTACATGTGAGAGCTCCCAGCTCCTCGTGATTTCAATAACCATATCAGTGTTAAAGGCTTTTGGCCCTTGTTCTGCCTCCCCCTGCCTGCCCCTGTGCACGCCTTGCTGCTGTTGTGATGATGGCTACTGTACCAGGAACGGGTCGGCTAAAATATCATTAACCTGTGGACTGCACTGTGTGAAAACAAAAAGCATATTCACAAGACAGTACTCTCTTCAATGCCCCTGGCACCTTCCGCTTCCTGTCTTACTCTCTTCCTCAGCAGTTTCTAGTTCCTTGAGGTAAGAATGAAAAGGAGGGAGGGAGCAGGTTGAGCGGTGCTGAAACTGCCCATGGAACAGATCAGTACAGGGAAGAGCAAGGCCGGGACAATAGAGAATTCTGTGAGTAACTCAACAAGGAATTGACATCAAAGGGGACACATTCAAACAAGCAGACTGACTCAGGTACTGGAGCCACCGTCACATGGGGTGGAAAATAACAGACGAGGAGAAGTCACAAATGAGGGTGTTCGTGCGGCCTGCTGCAGCCCTGAGACGGGACCCCTAGCTTCATCAAGAGAAGAACCGGTGCCTTTGTGTCTCCGAACCTCCGATGAGTCCCTTCACTGTCCTAGCTGACTCAACCACGCAGCTCTTTCTCTAAGAAGCTGATTCCCCTGAGACCTTTACCCAGAAAGAGACAGAAACTGAAGTAATCTGGTCTTGTAACCAGAGCAACCGTCCTTGCAAATCCTCCTAGTAGGGAACGAGAGCAGGGGTGCAGCAGCAGGCTCCGTGGGTGCTGCCAGCCGCCTCCTTCCCCAGGGACGACCAGCCCAGAGAGCTCCCCACACCCCGCAGGGCCCAGGCGTCCGGGAATGAAGAGACCGCCTCTGTGCATTTGTAGCTGGTTGGTTTATGCTCCAGCACCTGCATGGAGGCACAGGACTAAGGGGAGAAGGGAGTGGATAATACTTACCATCCAGGAGCCGGACATATTTCTGGGTACTCTACATGTTTGATTTCACGTGATCCTAACCAAAATATCAGAGAATGCAGTATTTAAGCAGAACCATCCCTTGCACCTTGCCTCTAGGTCATCTTGTGTAGTAGGTGTGGTAAGACGGAGCCGGAGGGTGAATGGAACAAGTTCACTTATCAGCTACCTGTCTGTGCCAAGCCCCCGCAGGCCAGGAACTTGCCAGCTGCTTCCCCACTGCTCCCTCCCTTATACGTGTCACAGCAGCGTCATGGCATGGGGATTACCAGGGCTGCTTTGCAGATGAGCAAACTGAGGCTGCAAGAGATTGTGCTCTAGACTCACAGGCACACCACTCGTCTATGGGAGAATCAGGATTTGAACCCAGTTCCTTCTCACTTGCAGATCTGCTGCCTCACATCAGAGCAGCTTATACTTATGGGTGCAAACTCACATGGCTCCGTGTTGACACAGACTGATAGACCCAGCTGCTGCATCATGTGGCTGTGAGATGCAGCCTTCCCTAGTCTTAGGAGGGCCTCTCTGGGATCATTGGGGAAAAAATGGAACAGAGGGAGAATTATATCAGTATTCTCGAGTCATCCGAATGGAATGTATTCCTCTTTAGTGGTAGCTATCTGATGAGGTCTGGAAGCTTAAGCACCTTCCTGAAGTTTGTTTGCAGGCAAGAAAGCTTCAGATACTATGACGACACAAAGAGGACTTGCCTCACCGTAACGTAACAGATGAATTGTAATAAAACACGTTCGAACATTCTCAGTGACCAGCTCTTCTCTCAGCCCCCAGGGAAGAGTGGTTTGGCCCTTTGCAATTGACTCAAGAAGTGCCAAATCCCATCTGGGTGGTGGGACAGCTGTGCCATTTCCCCCCTTCCTTGCTGAAATCATCTGTTACTTCCTGGCTGCCTAATCAGAGAACTGCTCCTCTACCCTTCTATCACAACGAGCAATAAAAACAGTACCTTTGTAAGACAAAATCAAGATACAGAGGAAATGGAGGATGAGAAATGAATTGCAGATGATCCAAAGAGCTAGAGTTCCTATGGAATTAGAGTGGAAGGCACAGGAAGGAAATCAGGCATCCCTTGTTGATGATGATGGATATGATTAGATGACTCAGGAAAATGCTGATGGTGCTTAAACCTCTCCACCTGGAAGTTCTAAGGATGCTTGAAAACGCATGTATCAAAAACTGGTTGGGACACCCTCCTCCCCCTAAGATTTAGAATCACAGAATGGTGCTCTCCTCCACCCCATTGGCTAAGTTGGAAACCTGGAATATTGCCCATATTTCACATTCCCCATCACCCTATGCATCTAGTCCTTCTCATGTATGCCCTAAAAATCATCCTGGCTTGCCTGCTTCATCTTAATACTCCTCATGATTTCTCACCTGAATTATTTACATTTCCCCTAATGCACATCTCCCTTGCCAGTCTGACCAATATCCATTAATCCACCCTCTGGGACAGCGATCTTTCCAAATTGCAATCTGGTCTAGCCACCCTTCTGACGAAATCCTTCTATGTCTCCCCTTTCTCTTTTAGGACAAATTCCAACATCTCATTATTTCTTGTAAATTTTTTAAGGATCTCACCCCCGCATACCCATTCCACCTTGTCACCTGCCATTCTGTCTTTGCCCTCACCTCTCTTGGGATAATCTACACTTGCAGTTTCTTGGCCTTGCTATGCTTCTCATGCCTGCATGGGTTCATCAAGGATGAGCCTCTGCGTCCCTCACTTATTCCCCTTTCCTCCCTTTCTTAGCTAATTTCTTCTGCTTCTTTATGACTCACCTCTGAAAGTTTCCCTGAGGCCTAGTGTCTGGTCATGAGCCCTCTGCTGGGCACCTCCAGCACTTGAACAACACCTACTATGTTGTGCTATTGTCTCCACTGGACTGAGACCTTCTTGAAGATAGACACTCTGTCTCTCCTGTGTGTAACCTCAGTACTTGTCAGATATTAGCTATCCAATGCACATTTGTTAGATTGAAATTTAAAAGTTACTCCATTTTTTTTTCAAAATTCCTGTGGGATACTACCGAAAATCTTTCCACTTCCAGGTTTGCATCCTTGAATAATCTCCACTCAGAGATTTATTTCTCCTTTTTCAATTTCAATAAATCAATAACATATAAATATACTTTTTTCATTTTTGAAAGAAGCAAACACAGTTAAAATTATATTTTGTAGAAGCTCAGGAAAGTGAAGGTATTGAGGGAAGGCTGAAGAAAGGATCAGAAAAAAAAGTAATGTCTATTTTGCAACTAATATGTCACACGTACTTTGTTAAACATCCTTACCTATTCACATCCAATAAGGTCACGGTCAATCTTCTGAGGTGGCTATTATGACCACTGTTTTAATGAAGATAAGACTGAAGTCCGGAGTGCATCAGAAATTGGTCCAAGGCAACATAACTTGTACCTTGTGATGTCAGAGCGTAAAGAGACGTCTCCCCGAACTACATCACACTATGTCTCCGAAGGCAAAACATGTGGTTTGAGTACATAAACTAAACAAAAGAAAATATGTCTTGCAGGATATAGAAAATAATAAAGAGACAAAAACTATAAATATGCTTACTTCTGAAATAAGAGATGCTGCTAAACATTTAAATGCAAATGAGCCAGGTATTCCATCCTAAATCCTTGAGTTCTAGGCAAGTCTAGGCTAGAGAAACTCAGTTTAGAGGAAACTATTTAGCAAGTTCACACTTAATCTCCACCTCTCACTCTTCAAGTCTGTGGTATGTCCATACTCCCAGTCATTGTTTTCTCTTCCCCTCATCAAAAAGTCTCCTGGATCTTTGCGATCCAATAGAAGACAGTATGTTCGATAATCCCATGTGGAAATGAAACTTATATTCTAATCAGAGTTGACATTCTAGGTAGTATGTCTCCCTCTCTGGGACATTTTGTGTCAACTTTATCATCAGTTGGGTAGTGTGGTCCTTTGGACATTTACAGTTGAAGTCCTTCCATGATACTCACTCATGCAACAGATACCATTCACACTGTCGATAAATACTTGAACACCGAATGTGCCCTGGTCCTGGTACCTCATTTATTTTTGTAGTAATCGGCTGTTCACCATATCCGCTGCCTATATTAGCTGTCTACTTCCAGCTTTTCATCCCTAGGGGATAAAAGTAGCTTCATAATCATTTCCCAATATTTGCTTCCACTGCACTCATTTTCTCATATCTATATCATAATACTTGCAATATTACACTGTAATTTTCTTTTTATATAGCTGTTTTCACATCTTAGATGTGAGCTCCTTAAGGGGAGTTCCTTACTAAATGCAATGCATGAACAAATGAATAAATGGAAAAAAATTAAGAAAAAAATAAAGGATTTCCTACTGATCAAATGAACATTTTCCATGAAAGTAGCATCATTTGTAGTTTGAAGGTTTTGTTTTCCAAAACTGATCATAATATTTGGTACCAATTAACACCCCCTTTCAAATTTTCATCAAAATAATTCATGCAACAGAAAATCAAAGAGAAAAGAAGGCATAGTTGCCAGTTGAGGCCTCTCCTGTCTGTTTCTTCAGCCATTTGTTTTGTTCATTACAAGACTGCATACCTGGTGTTAGAAAATAAAACATCGATGTCTGCTCATCTGGGTGTTTCCACTCTGCTCCCAATTCTCTATCCATTTCCTACTGTAACACACCCTGATAGGAACAAGTATGCCCTTAATATATTTCCTAAAGCCCTTCTCTCTATATATGTTTTTAATAGGGTGTATTTTGGGTGAAGATAACAAAAATGTATCCAATCATTTAGCTGCCGTGCTTAAGAATAACTAGATAGAGCCTCCCTTGCAGAATGAAGCAGTAACAGCAAAGATTTTCATTACCTTGAAGTGGCTTGGTAAATAAGTATGTCTTCCAAAGGCTAGTTGGAGGATACTTGGTGGATGGATTGACAGGTAAGGGAAAGATAGATGGTTTAAATAAATAGATGGGAACAGTAATGTGATGGAAGTGCATGAGTATATAGATAGAATAAAGGTTAGATAAATGGAGAAATAATATGTGAATGAAGAGGTGAGTGGTTTGTTGATGGAAGAATAAATTGGTACACAAAAGACTGATGGAGCTCAGTGGCCAGATTGAATGAAAGACCAATGAATGTCTATGCCAGCAGGAGAGCCAATAGATGGGTAAATGCTGTGGTATGAATAGAAGCAAGAGACCATCAGGTGTGGATGGGAAGAGGATGATTAAAAGGAAGAAGAAAAAGGAGACAGTAAAGGAGACCACTGAAGGTATTAAGATGATAAGGAGAACTAGAATTTGTTTCCCTGATAAGTCATAATTTTACAATGAGTCTGAGGAAATTGGAAACTCTGAACCATTGGTACCACCATTTCCTTGGTATTTTAATTTACAAGAACATGACCTAGTCTATCAAGTTCTCTGTGCTCCATACCCTGTGGGGGAGACTGAGTTTTAAAAGGCTGGGAATGAGCGCTTGTCTACCTAGGAACCCAACAAGAAATAAGCCTCATAAATCTAGCTCAGGGTCTTGGTCAGAGGAGTTAGCCATGCTGTAAAGTCAACTAAAGAATTTTAACCCACTTTCTGCTGAATTCCAAAACTATAACTAACTATTGGCCCTAGGCTTTATTTGGAGGCCGTCTTGATAAATCCAATAGTTGAAAGAGAAACAAAAACTGTCCCGAGAATTTTGAACTAGAACATACCAACAAGCATAAATTCACAAATGATGCAGATGAGGAATCAAAGAGAAGTAAGGTCAAGTGTCCATCCAAGATCACCTATTTAGTTAATTGCAGAACTAGGAAGGGTTAGCTGATGTGTAAAGATGAGCTAGCTGAGTTGTAAGAAACAGGTTAAAATCCATTCCTTCAGAAAAGCAGAGGGGCGTGTGATGTAGACAGAGGCGTTGGAGGTTTCTTGAAAGAGAAGTCTGTTTCAGGAAAGGCAATCAGAGGAAGGGAGCTTCTTCTCCAGGTCTCTTTCTTAGGCTATTCCCCATGTGTATACAACAATAAACCTAAGATGGAAAAACAATTAATCCAATAACATACACTTTTAAGAATAAATGTACAGCATATTCCCCATATTTTCTCATACTTACTCTTGTCAAAGTGTTTCTTAGTTCAGTGGATTCAAGCCACAGGAACTGTTAAGGAGTGTCCAAACAGAGCAGAATCTGGTCATTATTTTTCCGAAACTTCTTTTCTGATTTCATTTTGGCTTAGGTCAATAAATAATTTAGACTTTGAGGCTGCAGCTACATTTTATATTACTTGTAAATGGCATAGATATTTGACATATAGATATAATATGGAAAATACCTAGACTGACTTCTACTCTGTGTGTGTGTGTACGAGAGAAAGAGAGAGAGAGAGACAGAGAGAGAGAGAGAGAGAGAGAGAGAGATGTAGGCTACTCAGTTTTCTGACTGCATCTACTCCCCAAAGCCTAAAACATACATATGAGAGAAGCATATGGGAAAAGCATAGCCTGCTTTTCTCCATTCCTGGATACTCAGTAAGATGTCCTAATAAAAAGCCCCCCAAAAGTTACAAATTTCTTTGAACTTTATTGGTACACTGCACAATCACAACCATCTCGTATTCATCCTGAATTAGAAAAGGTTACAACTACAATGTAACATGCACAAAATTCAGGTAGTATATTCACCCTTAATACAATTATTGACAGAAATCAAGTCTTCATTGATTTTTGAAGGAAAAAATAAGAAAAAAAATAAAAGAAAAAGAACTCTAGAAGTTATACTCTTGTATCATGTGATCATTTTTTAAAGCATTTGAACATAGATTTGTTTTAAGGATAATTGTGAGAATGGGCACACCCATCGTCTGACACAGCTATAACGGCACCATTGATAAGTCATAATTTTTTTTAATCTAGAGGACTCTGAAATTGACATACATTTTCGTACACCCACACATTCCTCACAACTGCACTTTACATGTCACAAAAATTTTTGAATGATTAAAAATGCTCCCTTTAACTAACACAAGGGCAGCTATTATTACTTATCATTGCTATTATTGATAACCTTATAAATCTGCCAATAACGTAGAATGTGGCCCTAGAAGGATAGTAGAGGGTTCACAATCTTTCTTTCTCCACTCAGTGGCGTGGAACAACTGTATGCCTTTAAAAGGGCACCATTGAAAGAAACAAAAAGGAAGCTATTTCAAAATACTGGAAATGAGGCTTAGCTGCTTACTTTCAGGAGGAAGACAATGGCGCCTAATTAAGTCCACTCCACATTCCTTTGGACTCTGAGGATCCTGCACCTGAAGGCTAAATTGCACTGGTTCAGCTCTGTCTTTCTGCTCCATCTTTTAATTGCAAATCTATTTCTTCCTCCTTTCATTTACTTCTCTTCTCTTAAGTAAAAAAATGAGGGAAATGAGACTGGCATTTTTATTTGTTTGCTTTTAGTGATCATTAGGAGTTCTCATCATATGGTATCTTTTGAAAATGTCACTTTCCTAGTAACACACCTGTGATGTTTTACTGCAACTGCTCAAACTTATTTGCCTTAAAATCAAAAGGGAAGCTTTAGATAGTAGAAGAGGCGATTGGGTGTAAGTTTCTAGGAATAGAGTTTGTGTGAAACAAAAGAACAAAACATTCTCACTGTTGGAGAAAAATATAAAAAAGTGAATTTGCCAACGGATTTTATGCTCCTTTCCCAATTCCAAATAGATTAAACTTTACTTTAAAAAATTTCTGTGGGGGGATGGGAAGGGAAGGTGGGCTGGGTCCAGGTGAGGACTCAGGATCAAATTGGAAAAGATGACCCCACCCCCCATATCCCACCTCCACTTCAGCCATTACTCCCCACTTTTTACCAGTGGGGCTTATCACATCCATGCACAACTCCAGAGGAGAAAACATTCCCTTTGGCACAGGAAGTGCCAAACGCCAACTAGAGTTTTCCATTTACAGCCACTCCTGATGCAATGACAGCGATAAGTTTTCTTTGAGAGTAACTGCTCACTTTGAGGTTCTCTGATCTTTTCACATAAGAGTCCTTCCAACATAAGTGGAACTTGCTAACACCTCCATGTTGAAAGCAAGTTGACTGGATCCATGCAGAAACAGGTCCTTACATTTAGCCTCGGTTGTGAAGTTTCTGAGTCCCAAAGCACACTTCCCACCCAAGTTTTGAGAAGGAACTGGCCAACCTGTGGAATGTATCAACTAGTATGAGGCACAGGTTTCAGGGGACAAAGTCTAAGGCCTCTTCCTTTCCTTCTGTTCCACTTAGCACAATCGCAGCAGAACAGCCATGTACAAAGCCCTCCGCATAACATATGTGCGTGTTTTGACCACAGCTCCCCTATACGTCCCCTCTCCCCCAATTAAAACAAGAATGAGAAAAACTAAACACACTTGCTTAGACTCGCAGATGACTGTATCAGGCACTTGACATTAAACTACCAAAAAACAAGCTTGGCCAGAGCCTTAACACTAGCACTTTCATTGGCATTACTTTGGTGGAAATACATATTAATTGTGTTTTGGGAAGGGGGAAGATTTCAGAGTAACTACATTGCTGAATTTCCCTCACCTAATCTCCTGCTAAGTCTTATTTGGTTTCCTTCCCATGTGGAAAGCCTATGAAGAGTTATAAGTTGTTCAGATTTTGTTTATCTTCTTTTTTTGCCCCAGTCCCCATCCCGACCATTGGCACCTTGAAAAAAAAAATCTATCCAACAGGCTTCATCTATCTACCCACCATATGGGAAGTTGAAAAACTTATGTGAGTGTGAATATTGTCTTTAGTAAGCATTTAATGTTCTATGTGCTTCAAATGCTGGGTAACGGCTACTGTTCTATGGAGCCATGCCCTTGAAAGTAACCCAAACAACACAGAAGCTGGAGTATGTCTAAGGCGATGAAGAGCCATTTTATTTCCTAGTGCCCAGTTTCCTTGGGTCTTATTTACTTGGTTTTCTTTATCCCAGACAGATGAGGATTGACTGTAGGATTTTTTTCCCTCTGAAACATGGCTGGAATAGGCAATCACCAGAAATGTTTCCCGGTATCCAATGGAAGAGGGCAGAACAGAGTTCCATAATTACTCTGAGACCCAGCCTCATTATTGTGGTCAAAAGGTTCTGGTGATCTTCCAGGTCAAAGAAGGCTGGGTCCGTTCCTCTAGAACAAGTCTTGGCACGAAGAACACGTATAGCTTGTCCATGTTAAGCGCTGGGTTCTCCAAGACCATCCACTCCCCAGAGCCTCCGCATTTATTTTACTCCAAAGTAACACATTTATTATCGGTAGAACACTCAAATGACACATTTAATTCCCATACAATGTCTGACACCAACCCGACTCCAGGTGCCGAATGTGATGACAGACCTGAAACACTGATGTCCGACCTTTAACTCTGACTTTGCGTCTGCTCCTGATTGTCCCTGGAACTTGGAATCAATACATTGCTTTTGGCACATCATTTATGTTCCCAGAATCTGGCTCCTGGCAGCTCACTAGGAAATGCAGATGTCTGTTTACAGCTGGCAAATGTAATATTAATTCCACTCGTACTAGCTCCAACTCTTATGAAAGCGCCTAGCTTTTTGTATGCCAAGACTACCTACCTTTGTATTTTTGTATCTATTTATGCATGTAAAATATATTTAAGTACATATTCCCCCACTGTGTATGTCATGTTCGTGTGCTGTTATGGACAACACAAAGAGGCCATTTATATTGGAGGAAGAAGATCAATTAAGCATTGAGGGAATGGAGCTCTATAAAGCTCATATTTATTTAGACTGTGGACCTGAAAGTTTTCCGACTGAGGCAGGGCAGGTCTGTGAAACAGTCACTGTGATGCTTCTTTGTCCTGCTCTCAGTAGGTCAGTCCTTGCGGCACAGGTAAAGAGCGGCATAACTTTGCATGGTTCTCAATGCCTTTGGATTGTAGGCACCCTTGCTGGCTGAGTCCTTCTTGTCCCAGGAGACGATGCAGAAAAGTCCGGTCAGCTCTTGTTTGTCTGCTGCATCTGCTTTGAGTGTGGAACACTGAGGACATTCTTCCCCAAAGCCACTGGAGAAGCAGCCTGTATCAGAGGAAATTGTGTGTCATTTACACGTTCCCCTCCTGTATGCAGTGTTGTGTTAATCAAGTGCTTGGAAATTAAGTCAGTTGCTCAAGTGCCCTCAGCTCAGAAGAGCTTCCTGAAACAAATACCAGAGTTGTCAACACACCCGCCATGTAATTGGCTTCCATCAGCTTTTTACTGGATAGTTTTCAAACAGATTAAACCAAAACTGGAGCAGGGAGGAGACAATAGCTGAAGTCATTGCACTCAGACAGGTGGACTGCTCTTTTCACACTGCAGGGACAGATGTGTGTTTTCTCTCTGCGTCCTTGCTATTAAGAAAAAGCAGCCATGGAGTAAGTCGCATAGGTTCCTGACATACATTTTCTGGAAAGACCGAGAAAAACATGAAAGTTGCCACCTTGGTCCCTCAAGTGTGAAAGGGAAAAAAACCCACAGTATTGATCAAGGCTTTTCCAGGGCTGATATGCTTCCCAAGAAGATGCTTTTGGAAACACAGTCTCTTCTGGGAATAGTGAGTGACTGATCCTTAGATTGTTACTTTGGTCCATCTGTTAATAGCATCTACTTTGGATGGATAGGATACCACATTCCAAAGAGTCCTTGACATATTGCTTTTCTATGTTGTTAGCTTGTGAGACCATTGGCTTTCATTAGAAAGTTGATAGGTATTTTTGAAGATGCCAATGTCTGCTGAAGGTAAAATAGAAATGAATACAATGGAATGGATGTAATATGATTAGAAATTAATATGGTGATGAATTGATAGTGAGTAGTAGGGAAAGAAATAGAAAGAAGTGTTAGATAATTACACTGATAGATTGATAAAGGGAGTAAATAGATCGCCACAGAGGAAGATGGGTGGGTAGATAATTGGAGGGAGAGATAAATCAAACAATTGAGTAGATGGATAATCGTATGATTACTTCAATAGCTTGATAAACCCTAAATATTCAGCCATCTATGGATCACTTTTTTTTTTTTTTTTATGAGTTGGACAACATTTTTAAAACAGAAGTACTATCCTCAAAATGCTTCCCCCTTTTTTGGTCAAGTGACTTCTAAACTTTTACTTTTGGGTTGTGTGCAGAGCCCCAAACTTCTAATCCCTATAGCTGATGGAGAAAGCAAATAGGGCAGAGTGGCTAGAGAAGGAAACAAGAAAAAAAAAAAAAAATATATATATATATATATGTTGGATATGGGTATATTGAGATACCTTCCCAGAAAGAAAGGATGTGAACCCGAATGAATTAGATAATAATAAGCATGGAGGGAGGGATATGTACATTATAATAAGGAAAATGGCCCAAAGCTTAAAAGACACAGATAATAGGACACTTGGATATAACTCTTGCTGTGCACTACATTATAAGTCAAGTTGTGTCTTCAGGGTGTTTATCATGAGGCACGTTTTTGCCCAAATGGAGCTTATGGTTTGGTGTGTGTTGGCGGGGGGGGGGGTGGAGGAGGAGGTTGGTAGTGTTGATAATGGGGAGAGGAGCAGAGGAAAGGGAAGGGCCAAGGTAGCAGGGACAGATTCCATTTTTGGACACACCAATGAATGATTATCCTACACATGGTAGAACCCTGCCCACCCCTCCTCCCAACCCCACTCATTCAAACTGGAGAAAAAAAATCAAATAAATCAACCCCCCCAAAAAAAATCAAGAAGAAGAACAGAAACAAACAAACAAAAAGCCCAAACTGGTTTGCCCTCCGCAGTGTAGATTAAAGTCTGTGATATGGAGAAGCAGGCGTTGCTCAGAGGACCTATGATTTCTTATCAAAACTTGATGAAGAAGTGGGCAAAGAGGGTCCCTGATAGCCAGAGACAAGCCAGTGCTCTAGAAGCCGAGTTTACACCATCAATGACTGCTCCAGGCCCTGTGTGGGGAAAGAGAGATCCATTAGAATGCACCCAAAGGGTACCATACTTATTCTCTGACAAGCATATATATACACATGCTTCTCTGTGAGCATTCCCCCATCTCCCATGTCCCACCATCGATCCTTCCAAATCTGGACAAATGGAAAACACCCATTGGGAGTATTTAGAAACCCAAAAGGGTGACTCATGGAGTCACCTTACCCACGATAGCCTGCTCTCAAAGACTGGGGTTTAAAAAATAAAAGAGGTAGAGGGAGGCCCTGGCATTCATTTAGGCCTGTGGGCTAAAAAGGGAGGGCAGCAGACAGGGCAAAGTGGTATGACAGGACCTGACTGTTGCTTCATAAGCAGTTCCTCTAACTGTGGCGATGGTGTCCAGGACAGACAGGGATAGGAGGGGGAGGGCAGGCATGGGGCGGGGAGACAGTCCATAGTGGCGAGAAGCAGGTAGGGGAAAGAAAGAGAAAGGAATGGTAACATTTTATGAGCAACAGGATTCTAGGTGTGGTGTGGCCAACTTTTCATCCTGTGTAACCAAGGTATCGTGGAGGCTCCTCCCGAGGTAACTGAGGAAGAATCGACAATTATACTGGAGAGTTTTAAAGACCGTGATTGGCTTTGTTGCCGCAGTCAACAGTGCCTCTCTGAAGGCCACAAAGAAGACTCTGTATTCTGTCCAAATTGACACCTAATGGTGTGGCCTGATGGAGTTCTCCCTTTACCCTTTCTTCTAGTCTCTCTGGACCTCTCCCATGCCCTAGGGAGTCACACATGCTCCATTGTAAAACAAGACCATTGAGTCACAAGTGTTGCTCCTTTCACTTTACCTGCCACCCTCAAGAAGACAAATGTCATGAGGTGAGATGTCCTAGCCTGTTCTAAGGACCCAGGGCAAGTGCATCAGGGTTGAATTCACCTCTGCATTCCTCCATCACCTTTATTTGCAAGCCATAAGAATTTGGAGTCACAAGCAAGACCAGTAGCTAGCAAGTAGAGGGTACTTTAGGGAACGTGAAATCAAGTGTAAGACAGGGGGTGAGAAGCCACCAAGAGGCATTCCTGTAGAGCCAGCGACAAAGAAAAGGAGTTGCAGACAAGACAAGCATGCTTCTTTCGCCTTCTCAAGCCTGGACTTCCTTTGCTTTTAGACACAAATTGGCTTATTGGAAATAACATGATTACTTGAAGAAGCACGGTTGGGGCAGAGTCTCCTCAAGACAGAACCGTCGTCATTTGGCTTGCTGGTCAGTGTGATGGTTGGATCCCTGCCTTTCCTAGGAAGACGCCGACGCTAACATTTTGCTTGGGGAAGTATAGGCCTCTCACTTCAGCAGTGAGCACGTAACAGTTCCAAGTTCAGGAATTTCCACATGGATATCTCTTCTTCCTCTGATTTCCAATGTACACAATTCCCCTTTTGACTAAAAATGCACATTTACTTGCTGGCTTGAGAGTCTGGCTCACACTGTTCTGCATTTTTGTTATAGAGTATTCACAGACAAGGGCAGGATCCAGGCACAAGCCAGTGCTATCAACCCCATGAAGGCTCCATACATATTTATGAAAAGTAGCCTGACTCTGGGGCCTCCATCAGTCAAGACATATATCTTAAGGAACCATACTGGCCTACAGAATGTACTGAGTTGAAAAATGCCCAAGTTGGAGTGCAAGGTAATTCTCTATATTATCTTCTCCAAAAGATAAATGATTTGGATGTTTTAATGAGTTTATAAAGAAATGAGCAATGCAGACTTGTAAGACATATATATTTCCTTAAAAGTATTTATCTATCTCTATCGATAGAGAGAGAGATCTAGATAGATAGATGATAGATAGATACTTTTACAGAAACATATGTCTAACAAATCTGCATTGATCATTTCTTTATAAACTCATTAAAACACCTAAATCATTTATCTCTTGAAGAAGATAGACACAAAAAGAGAGAAGACATACATTAAACTAAATATGTGTGTGTCTAATTCATGATTCATATTAACTTAAGAAACAATTGAAGGCCTAATAAGCTCCACTCTAGAGACACAGAGATGATTAGTGTAGGAATCGCTTTATTCCATGTTCTACCAGTGTATTTAAGCATTTCTTTGGGTGTCCTGACACCAGCACAAGGTTGGATATAGCTGAAACAAAGCAGGAAAAAGCAGTATACGAGGAAGGCAAAGCATGAAGGGTGAGGTACAGAGAGAGAAGGAGGCAGAATCATAAAGAGAAATGAGTATTTCTGGTGGTGTGTGGCAGGTGCAATAAGATGTTCATTACTGATCAGGCAGGGGGTTTATAGGCACAGTTAAACTTCGGTTGAGTGTCCCATAGAGTGCAAACCGTGAGGGGGACTCAGCAGACATAAAGGTTGCTCAGCTCGCTTAGGATGATGATGGTAGCGTGTATTTACATTGTGCTCTCTTCATGGCAAGTGTGATTCTAAATGTTAAACATTTATTAACTCATTTAATCTTCACAAAATGCTGTGAGTGACGTACTACTGGCATTCCCGTTTTATAAAAGGAGAAACTAAAGAACAGAGCGGTTAAGTGCTTTGCTACGGTCACCCAATATATACACAGGGCTAGATTAGAACTGAGTCACTCGGGCTATAGAGTCTGTAGCCTGGATTGTTACCACTTGACTTCCTTTCCGTGGAAAAGGACTCTTTGTGCATGTTTCCCAAGGACCACAGCAACACATAGTGAGAGGAGTAACTGGCTAGGAATCCAGAGACCCAATTTCTCTATGTGATTCTGCTGCCCCTTAGCTCACTGGCATCCCCTCTCTGCCTTGGTTCTGCCATCTACAAAAGGAGAGGAGGTTGGGATTGATGACCTCTAAGGCTCTTCTCCTATTAGCATTTTGAGTTATTGTATGAATGGAAACTCTACATCTGGTACCAGAAGGGACAGCTGCTGAGCAGCCAGATGGCCCTTTCCAGTTGGTACAAAACCATCACCACTCTGGATTTACACCTCAGCATGCCATCTCCTAAGAGAGCAAGAGGGCGCCAAACACTCCTGGGCCACCAGATTTCCTTTTCTGTGGTCACGCTATGAAGCTTCAAGGAGCTTCATTCTTTAGCCAGTATGAGGAGCCTTGCTTTACTCTATCAGACAATATGACAATTTAATGCCAAAGTGCCTTTAGTCAGTCAATCTATGAGCAATGGCTGAGCTAATCTGACCAATGAGTTAATCTAACCCAATATAATAGAGATTAAAATAAGCTTTGCTTTCTTTGTATGGATCCTGCACACATTTGAGATTTGGCAGCTCGGCTAAATGCCAGGACAGCAAGGGACCTAGAGGAGGGCCCTTGGATTTTGTTCGGTGCAGGAAGTGAGGCACACATCCGTGTACCATTCTCTAGGTTGGAGGAATGTGAGATAAAAGCCGTCAGCTACGAACTGATTTTTAATTACATCACGGCAGTAACCCTGATTCTACTCTGAATGAGGAAGAGAAAGCATTTAGTTTGTGTCTCTCCCTTAGGGTTTCTGTACGGTGGGGCCACTCGCCTGACTGGTCACATGCTTCTTTGGGCTTTAATATAGATTACCACTGCTCAGCTAATTGGTGTGGTTCTATGAACACTCGGGGTTCACTTTTGGTCCCTTAGGCTGGTAGGAGGCTTTTGCAAATGTTAGCTCAATGACTCTGTGAAGGGAAGGGCATGCTGCTGGAGGAACACTTGCCCTGACCTGAGCAGTGGCAGTACTAGGGCTTGAATGCACATCCTCAGATGTCAGGTTGACTATGGTTTTCCTGTACCTTGATTTCTTCAGGTAACAACAGCTACATTAACTTCTCCAAGTACTTGGTACCCAAGATAGTACTAGCTTTAAGTTCAATAAACATGGTCAGGAATTCAGGTGGTGCTTTCCTCCTCCTCCTCCCCTTACTTTTCCCCCTCCTCTTCCTTCTTGGTGGAAATAGGGAGAAAGTTAGTTCTTATCTCAAACTTAGAATCCAGAATTTGGAAACATGAAGTGAATTTTCAGTGTGTGTGTTCTACTGCAGAAAAATAACCCTGAAATGGATCTGGTTGGGGGACAAGGGTGTGAAGGAAAGATGGGGCCAAATGTCTAAGGAGCAGTGCCCCTGAATGAACAGGTAGAATAGATGTCTTCTGTGAACCTTAGGAAAGATTTTGGATGCATCTGGACCCCTTGGCTTGGCTCTCTTGTCTTTGCAGCCCTAAACACCCTTTGGGGTAAAGTCACCGACTACTATTAAAGTGCACTAATCCTGGCAACTTTGGGGTCAGACCAATATGGGTTTAAATCCTGACTCTGTGGCATGCCAGCTATATGGTCTCATACAATGTATTTTCAGTTCTCTTACTGAAAATAGAGGTAATGCTACTGAGTTTACAGGGTAAAGAGTCAGAGTGACTAGTGCAGTATGTGGTACAATGTAGTCATGTGATCATGGTAACCACCACTGTGTAACTTCCACACCTCCCACCTTCCACTTCTTAGTTGAAGCTAATATTGGCTTATTTCAATCTTTCCCAAATCTTTTGAACCTGAGGTGAGGTTTTGCTAGTGACAGAGTGAGGAGGTGAGATCATGAGATAGGGGGTTTATTTCTGAGAGAGGCTATTGTCCATGAGGTGAGCTTGGGAAGACAGGGGACATTGAGCAGAGTGATGGAGACATCCAAAGCTAGGCTCCATGCAAGGTCCAAGGGCAAAGCACTGGTCTTGCAAGGGTAAGGGACCCCATGCTAGCCTCAGAAAGCCACTGCCCTTCACTCAGCAAGTATTGATTGGGAAGCTTCTGTGGGACCATCTCTGTTTTCAGAAAGGCAGACACAATCTCTGCTTTCACAGAGCTTCTATTTTAATAGGACCTGGAATAGCATTTCTTCTAGTCTAAATCAGTCAACAAACAACGGAAGGAAGGAAGGAAGGAAGGAAGGAAGGAAGGAAGGAAGGAAGGAAGGAAGGAAGGAAGGGAGGGAGGGAGGGAAGGAGGGAGGAACGAAAGGAAGAAGGATGGAAGGGAGGGAAGGAGGGAAGGAGGAAGAGAGGAAAGGAAGGAAGGAAAGAAAATTTTTAAAAGCTCCCAGATTCTGAGAAGAAAGCCATTTGGAACAAAGAATCGGCATCCCTTTCATCTCAGGACCGCCCTTCTTGCTGGAGTCCTTGGAGAATTAAATTCAACAGTCAGAGAGGACGGAATTTGAATTCTGGCTCTGAGACTCACTGGCAGGATGACTTTGGACAAGACAGTAAACTTCTCTGAAACAGTTGCCTTTTCTGTTTTGTGTTTTGCTTTTTTCTTTACTGTGTAAAATGGGGAGGGGTAGCTTCATCTCTTATAGAGTTGCTCTGAGGATTAGATAAGATGATGTGTAAGATCACTGAGTAGAAGTGAAGGATGAGTAAATATGAGGTGAATTAGAAGCAGGACTATAACTGCTGATCCTTAAAATAGGATCTTTTGTGGGGATCCTGCTTTAAACAGAGACCCTGTGCAATAGTAGGCTCTCAAGGACGAGTGCCACACACCGGCTGAAAGCAAAGGTGGCTATGACGAGCAAGCAAGTGACCTGCTCACTCCTTAAAAGCCCTGAAGTGGCTACCACCCACCGGTGACAGCCTCCTAAGGAAGCAAGTGTATTTAGAGGTCCCACTCTCTCTCTGGGCAATTGCCACATTTAAGGAAGGTAACAGTGACTCAGTGCAATTAGAATGGCTGGTACAAATATCAGGTTTAATTAAATACGGGTCAGGGATAAATTGGAAGTGAGAACTTGTATTTTTGCCCTTTCCTTTGATCCGGTCCCTTCCCCACCCTTCCAGTGCTACACACTGTTTCCTTCATGCCTGAAGTGGAGCGTCCCTGGGACTAAAAGCTGAAATGATGATGCAAAGCCACAAAACAAACTGTGAACGACAACAACGACAACAGCAAAATACCTTGGGGACAGATATGCAGACTAAAAATACTTCAGTCTTCAGTATATAGAAAGAAGAGAGAGATCAAGAGATAAATTCCAGAAATGGTAAATGGCATGAAGGTCAATTGATGTGTGCACTCCGGGCCAGAGGGAAGATTTATGGCCAGATGTGAACCTCAGCAGGGTTAAGAGAAGCAAATAAGAAACAAACAAATAAATAAAATAAAGTCCACTGTGGAGAGGCTACTTACTTTGCTAAATTAAATATACTAAACATTAGATTTTTAAGAAACAAATTTGATTAAGGGCTTAACCCAGAAGCAGTCTGCAGGCCTAGCTACCCTGGAAGTGAGGCTATGTTGCTGCATCCGAGGGGTGGGGACTCACCCTCGGGGGGGAGCAGGTGTCGAAAATCAAAGTCCCCGAGCCCGGCCCAAAGCTCCCCCAAAATACATTTAAGCTCCCTGATGAGCTCCTGCCTCGCAAGAGATTCGAAGTTTAAAAATGGCAACGAACGTATTGAAATGTGTCACGGTTTTTCCTTTCCATGATTGCCATGAAAATATGGCATGGTTCCTTGGCAACATTAGAGCGCATTGCTGTCATTCTACTAAAGTAGCACGTGGTAGGGTGACCACAATAAAAAAGAAAAGAAAGAAAAACCCCACAGGCGAGTTGAACTTGGTGATGGCACAGTGAGATCCATGAGGTATCTGAAGTGTGAGAAGATACAGTTTTGTTCTGAAATTTGGATAGGTTTTATAAGTATGAATATGAACTATGCGACCTTCCTAATGAGGAACCAAAAGGATAATGATGTTCTTGGTGATTAAAAGAGGAGCAAGGAAATCTAATTAGAGGGGGCACGCGTTACACTTGTTGCTGAAACATAAACCTATTTTCAGCAGGGCTGGCTGATGAAGGCGCTTCATTCCCCTTCAGAGGGAACTTTTCCTCCATTGTCTTTAATTACAGTGGAAAACATGGTCCTGTGTTGTTTTACAAGGAAGATTAACCAGGCTTTGCAGCGCGAAGACTTGTGAATAAAGAGGCCAGAAAAGGCAGCCATCTTTGTTTTGTTCTCTTCAGCACTCCCTGTTTTGTATTTACCACAAAGACAAAAGCTGAAGAAGTTAATAGCAGAAGTTAATTCGAATCTGTCAGCTCATCACAAACTTGAAGGAGACAAGACTTTGGTCTATGCCGAACCACAAGCTCTTGTGTGTGTGCTGACATCAGCACACCCTGAACGCTCAGTGTTACATTCTAAATGCTTAGACTAATAGCCAGATGTCAATGATTCAGATAGAAGAGGGTGGGGTGCGAGGGAACGACAAGGAACCTCATCAGGAATGAAATGTGAAATGTCTGCATTTTTTTTTTTCTAATATGTTGACATTTTGCAGGTTGGGGAAAATACAAATGATTACGCTGCTGTCATCAGCCAAAAGCAATGGTATTTCTCTCTGACTCATTCCCTCCCACCTGGATTTAAATTGTGGATTTGGAAAATAAAAATCATATACATTATCAGCAGGAAATGGACACATATGTGCAGGTTTTGATGTGTCGGCAAGAAGCAATCATTTGATTGAACGTCTTTCTAAACGGTGAATTGGAATGTTCGGTAGAGTCTCCCTCAGAAGAAAGACCCAGGGTGAGGGGAACCCTAAATTCCAAATAGGACATATGGAAGCTGGAATGCAAGGGAGAGTGTCAGAGAAATAGCAATTTGGCTTCCCTGGGGGGAGAAGACCACAAGTCCTTTTGAGTATTTGGCTTTTCTTTGGTTATTTGCTCTGTATAAGAGCCATCTCTGATGCCCCCATTGACTGGAAATTACGTTTGTTAATTTGACAGATGTTTACTGGGCAAAAACCGCTGCAAGAGACAGGACTACATCTTTAGGTGCAGAAACAAAAACAAATAAAATATAAGCTGCCCTGAAAGTCTTAAAGATGAGTGCTTCTTCAGTGGGGCTCAGAATCACTTCACGGACAGAGTAACATTGAGTAGAACCTCAAGGGATAAGTACAGTTTTATCAGACAGGGAAGAGGGCAAAAGCCTCCGTCTGTGGCCCTACAGCATACTGGAGGACATAGGCTATGTCTGGGTTAGAAAGAAACATGGGATTAAGATCAGACAGACCTGGATGTGAAACCTGGTGTTGTCACTTCCTTGGGTGCTAGAATTCTTGTCTGTGGGAATTCAGTCCCACCACCTGAATTCTCTGGGCTCCAGGATCCTCTCCTTGGAAGTGGGAATGATAACAGTACCAACCTCAAAGTGTTCTTAGCTGTTTAAACCACGCCTGGCTGACACTTAATGGCTAGTGGCTTTTTCGCTTGCTACTCTCTACTATTCTACTGTGGCTGTCTACTGACCTGTTTGTACAGGGCTGGGAACTGTGTAACTCAATCTGAATGGATGGAGGGATAAAAAGACCTGAAGCAGCGTGGTCAGAGACCTACATGTGTCCCGGCATTGGTGTTCTCGGTCTAGCATGGTGGGTGCATAGAAGCAGCGGGAGAACCTGAAGTATAAGGGGGTGTGAATCTCCGAGCAAGAAGAACCCTCAAGGCCATGCTTCCCTGGTAGGCAGTTTCCAGCAGGGTATGAACAGGTTCATTCTGAGTTTGGGGAAAGTCATGTGGCCCCACAGTGGCAAAGAGATTAGAGAGGGATCACCAAACATGCAGGAATTGGTAAGAGAATAGTATAACTAGTCAGGGAAGGCGCACGCCCAGTGTAAGTGAGAATGGAATGGCAAGCTGGAAGTCCAGGCCTGCTTGCTAGGACTCACTGGCCACCAGGTGGAAGGGGAAGGAAGAGGAAGAAGTCAGAATGACCAGACAGATTCTAGTGAGAGTGTGTAGGTGAGAAGATAAGGTATACATTTGAGTGAGAAGCATGCCTGAGAGAGAAAGATTGAGTTTGAGATTCCCATGGAACATTCAGGTAAGGGAATGGTTCATAGCTCAGAATTCAGGGAAGTGCTGGAGATACAAATTTTGTCGTTACCAGACTATTGCTCAGAGACCGTCAGTCTTCAGTGGGCAAAGGATCCCCTTGGAGGGTTTGCTTTAAAAGCACATTCTCAGGACCTTCCCTGGAGACTGTGCTTAAATGGGTCTGGGGAAAGACCCATGAATCTGCGTTTTGAAAGCCCCCGAAGCAAGGTCAGTGCAGACTAAGGTGACGCTCTGTAAGATGCCTGAAGACATAGGAGACCCCTTCTCCTCTCACTGTGATACGTACCCTGGGCAGAACGAGGGGACCGTGGTGAGGGGCCAGCAGCAGACTAACCCAGAAAGGTAAGAAAGTCACCACCTGGGTATATCACCAAAGCCAGGAGGGGGTGCTGGGGGCTAAAGGGAGGTCTGGAGCTGAGAGTTGGCTGGGTTGTAGGAGGGCGCCGGAGCACGGCATACTGAAGCGTGATGGTGCTAGAGGAGGAGGGGATGGGAACATGGACTCTCCCTGTTGGAGGTTTGGAGGAGAAGACAAGAGAAGATGTAGGATGGTACGCAGAAAGCACGCCAAAGACAATCTTCAGACTCCTCACACCCACTCCTCAGGTCTCCCTGGAGGCGCCTGGGAAAAGGTGTGCCCTTAATAAAAGAGGGGGGAAGGCCAGCAGAGACAGGAGTGTGTCGGGCTGGTGTGGGGGACAAAGACCCGGTTTTGAGGTTCTGCCTACAAGTACCAGTGGGGTGCACGGTGTTGGGGGTGCGGCCAGCAAAGGGTGGAGGCTGAAAGGAGTTGTTGGTGCTGCCTGTCGTTGAAGAAATTCCAGTCTGAAGAACAGCCTGATATGTATATTTATTCTGGAGGAATGGCCATTAGCAAAAGAAAATATAGATTCTGTCCTTACGGCTTGCAGGGGCCACTGAGGTAGGCTTGAGTCCTGGCTGCTCTGAGGGGGGCTAAGGCATTGCCTGAGGAAAAAATCCAGAGCCCAGATGTTGCCTTAACTGGAATATTTGGCCATTCTCATTTGCAATGACAAGACTCCTATCCGTTGTCCCTATTCCTGATACTTAACTCTTAATGTAACTAATTTGTGTCGCTACGATTTCACAGATAAAATGTGAGAAATCTGTTTTTCTCTCTGCAGCACCCCCCTCCTTTCTGGCATTGTTTGCGCTCTCTGTCCCTCTCCCCCGCCAGTTCCAGTAATCCAGGCATTTATATGGCTCATTAAGCACGTCCCACTCTCTGCGGGGCCGGATGTAATCAGGTTCAGAATCTTCGCTCTCTGCACTCTAAGGACAGGGGGATGGGGCCTCTTGCTCAGGACCCAGTGGAGGCAAAGTGGGTTGGCAAGCAGAGAGAAATGAGTGGCTTCCTGGGGCGGGGGGAGGGGGGTTGTAGAGCTGGGGCCAGCAGGCGAGGCCTGGCCATCCCTCTGCTGCACGCGGGCCTGGCAAGACTTCAAGGCGCTAACGCTCCAGGTGGGCCTGCAAAAGGCTGCTTCCACTCAGTAAAACTTGCTTGTCCTTAGAGCAGTTTGCTTTTCCATAGAAGAAGCATTTTTTTTTTTTAACAGAGATAGAGACAGCCAGCGAGAGAGGGAACACAAGCAGGGGGAGTGGGAGTGGGAGAGGAAGAAGCAGGCTCATAGCAGAGGAGCCTGATGTGGGGCTCGATCCCATAACGCCAGGATCATGCCCTGAGCCGAAGGCAGACGCTTAACCGCTGTGCCACCCAGGCGCCCCCCCCCCCCCCATAGAAGAAGCATTTTAACTGCCACCATTTCCAAGGGTAAGCATGCAGTTTTCAGAGACCAGCCTTTAATACTGTTTCTCCACTGTTGCTCAAATTCAGAACACTTAGCTGGAAGTCAGCTGACAGTCCATCTTGTTCTGTTCTTACATTTAACAGACAACCAGGGACAGAACAGAGAGCATCAGTTTGTTTGAACCGGGGTCGGGACCAGAACACCGTTTTTCTTGCTCCCGGTCTCTCGATGCTCCGCTGCCTTTCCAGGACCCACAGTGGCCCGGCACGAAGGAGCACACAGGCAGTCTAAAATGCCACTTTGAGTTGCACTCTGCCTGCCTGACCTACCCTGTCAATGTGGCTTTTGAAGGGGCGGCAACTGGCGTGCAGGGAAGAAACACCTCATGTCAGCGCCAACCGTGGATTTGTCTCTGCGTGTCGCCCACCCACCTGTGTTCACTCTCACCACCTGCCCCATCACTTCCTGCTTCAACCTGCTCACCAACCCACTGTCTCATACGCTTTGTCTTATGTGTGCTTTTGAAAATGCTTTCATCCCACTTCCCCTTGTTCTTTGCATGGAGGTAGGAAATAGATAAAGATGTGTTTGTGCGAGAGTCCTATTATGAGTATATGTTGTGATGGGGTCACAGTGCAGAGTCAAAAGGGTCTCCAAAAACAATCATAGAGTCTTTGAGGGCAAACACCAATGTATTCCTGGGAATGTGGGGCAGGGAGGGGGAGGCGTGTATTTGGAAAGTGTGAGTATATGGGTTGTAAATGTAAAAATCGTTCTTGAAAAGAATGGGTTCAGATTTATTTTTTGCTTTTTACATTGTTTGAAGCACTGTTGGTGGGAATGCAAATCGGTGCAGCCACCATGGAAAACAGTATGGAGGTTTCCTCAAAAAATTAAAAATAGAATTAGCATATGATCCATTAATTCCACCACTGGGTATGTGCCCAACAAAAATGAAAACACTAATTCAAAAAAATATATGCACCCCTATGTTTACTGCAGAATGGGTTCAGATTTAGATGGAACAGGGGAGATGCTGGTGTGGGAAATGGGTCCAAGCAGGCTGATCGTTGATATGGGTTTCCACCTGGAAGGGCATCCGCCAATGTCCACGATGGGTTGCCAAGTAAGGTGAGTTGGATAGAAGTAGGAGAAAGAGTTCAGACACTGGAAGCAGAGTGCATCGGTTTAAGTCTCAGCTCAAGCATTTATTAGCCACTGTGAGTTGAGTCACCTGCCTAATGTCTCCATTTCATCCTCTGTAAAACCGGGATAAATATAGTACTTACTTCCTAGAATCATTAAATGAGATATAACATGCAGAACACATAGTCCAGGGCTCTGCTCTCGTATGCGGTTGGTAACACTAGTTAGCCGTAATTACGGGGATACTGAGGACTGGAAGGAACACTCATGGCCAGCAGAAAGCGCTGGTCCACTGGAAAATGTCACTCTGATCTTGTGTTAAGCTATTTCCACTAAGGCATAGTGTCAGACAATTACAGGACATTTCTAAAATACCGGCATGGATGAAAAAAATAAGGCACACCAAGATTGACTTTCCAGAGCCATTCAGCCCGTGAGCAGCAAAGCCTGGTTTCAAAGAGTCTCTGAGTCCTAGACCCTACTCCATGCGACCATATTGCATCCCTGACAGCCGAGTTCCTGCTCCTGGTGTCACCAGCACCACTCTCCAATCTCCGTATACATGTTCGTTCATGCAACAAGATTTTTTTGACCTACTACTGTGTGAGGAACTCTGTGCTAGGTTCTAAGGATCAAACCAGACATGGTCCCTTTGTTTATGGAGCATACGCTGAAAGGGAGGAAAACATTGAATCAAACGAACCACATAAATGAAACAGAAGTAAAATTGCAACTAGCAAGGGAAGGCTATAGGGACAAGGACCGTAGCTATTGTGCATTCCCGTGTCCTCGTCCCTGAGAACAGTGCCCCACTTGTGCAGGTACTTGCTGAATGAATTAGCTAGCGAGCGCACTGTGGTGAGAGCGGCCTCCGGAAGCATTATATGAGAGTGTGCGATGGAGGACTGGCCTATTCGGAGAGGTCAGGGATGGCTTCCCTCAGGAAGGCGTGCTGGGAGCTGAGTGGGTACTAACCAGGTGAAGCAGGCTGGGTGGATTATGGAGCTTGGAGATGCCGTAGTAAAGGGCACAAGAGACTCTGGAAGAAGGGAACGCACAGTCCGTTGAGCAACAACCTTGGCAGCCGTACCAAGGGAAGCAGTGGTACGAGGGGCCGCGTCACAGGTGTTGGCAAACAGCAAAGTAACCATGGTGCCTTGCGTTCATACGACAGTTTCAGTTTGTCATGCCTCCGTGGTAAACATTGTCTTACGGACAATGACAGGCAGCAGGCCAGGAAATATCACCCTCAATTTAGCTGGGTAAACTGCGATCTGCAGACTTTGCGTGTTGTTGAAGTCACACATCTAAACATACACCTGTCGAGCTCTCTCTCTGTAAGACCTACACTGTCCTCTGTCTAGTCTTTTAAAGAAGGTATTGCTATCCCAATAACACACATGAGGAAAGTAAGGCTCAGCAAGATGAAGCGGCTGCCATGTGGTCGGTTGAATTGGGATAGGAAGCTATGTCTTCCCCGTGGACCGGATTGTATCTCCCCACATTCGTATGTTGAAGACCTAACCCCAATGTCTATTTGGTGATGGAGCCTATAAAGAAGTAATTAAGGTTCCGTGAGGTTATATCGGTAGGGCCCTGATTCCATAGTAGTAGGGTCCTAATAAGAAGCCATGTAGAGAGCCCTCTCTGTTCCCTCCCACCTCTGCCGTTTCTGTCTGTATCTCTCCACACACCACACACACTCAAAAGAAAGGCCATGTGAGGACAGAGCAGTCGTCTACAAGCCAAGAAGAGAGCCCTCATCAAAAGCAGATGATAGCTCTCTCTGGCTTGATCCTGGACTGCAGGTCTCCAGAATTGTGAGGAGATACAATTCCATTGTTTAAGTCACCCAGCCAACGATGGTTTCTTAGGGAAGCCCTAGCAGGCTGGCACAGGCTTCGGATACATTTGCCGTTGTTATCTGCTACGACACACCTCTTTCATAGGGAGGCACAAGAACCTGGATTATCTGCTTATCAGTCCTGGGTTCCCTCTCTTGGCCATATTGAATACTCCTTGTGACCCCACTGAGAGGGTGATGGCAGGGTGAAGGTCAGAGCACCACACCCGTCCTGCACTTTCCCCTCAGTTTTATAAAGACCAAAGGTGGACATTCCCAGACCTCAAGGCATGGGCAGCACTAGTGGCCGGGGCTTCTCCTAGATCCAGAGCTGTGAAAAGTGACAGTTACAGAGCTCATTGCAGGTCTGGAAAATTCAAATGATATCACTTTGTATGTGACTGAGATCGCGCATAGGGAAGCGGGGCTGTGAGGCTGCTGCCTCTGGAAGCAGAGGTAGGCACCTGCTGCTGCTTCATCTTAACAGCGCGTGTGAGGGTGTGAGTGTGCGCATGCGTCATTGCTCTCTGTTTACCCAGGATCTGATGGAGGGCCCAGCTTTGGCTTTCATCCAGCACCTACTCCCTGGTACGGGTACTTCAATTTCCTTAACCTCACTGGTCTTCCTTTTACTTGTCTTTAAAATGGAGTTAATAACCTGTTTTGCACAGTACTAACAAAATGCCTAGAAACCAGTAAATATTTGGTAAACGGTAGATATTATTACTATTATTATGAAAAATGACCCCCAAGTACTTCTTTTTTAAAACGAAGTTTATAGAATTAAGTCATTATCCCTTTTTGCCTTGAGCTAAAAGAATAAAACATTCATACTAGGGTGACTTCCCCATGGAGACAATCATTTGATAATCCGTTTCGTGTCTGGGCTGGGTTCCTCTTGGTGCTGTTACGTTCAGAAAGAGCAGAATGCTTGTCTATTTTACAGGCCGCCAAGTAGGAGTGTAATGCTTTGGGGGGGGGAACCTCTTCCCCCAAAATATATAACGATGTGTGTATGTGAAAGCCATCATATTCTACATGCTTGTTCCCTAAACTGTGCAAACCAAAGCCCTGAGGTCTATCTACTAAGGATAAATAAGTCGGGGAGGTGGAGCAGGCAAAGCCTATCTTTGAAGTAGGCTTCAATTCAAAAGCATAGGCATTCAGGCAGGCAGAGGAAGGAAGGAACATGCTGTACCCACCTGCCACTGCTGATGAGGGGCTTATTTCTAAGACACACACAGCACAATGCACACAACAATGCAGAGAGAAAACAAAAGACATAGATCACACATTTCAGATGGTTGGTGGACAAAGTTTTGTTCATGTCAATGCTGAAAGCTTGGTCAGGGTCTGAGATACACATGGGAAAATGAATACCTCTCTATCCCACTCACCTTTCACCAAATCTCAGCAAGTAAACAAACACACACACACACATGAAATATCACAACAAGCTGACCCTGGCCCATGATGTGAAATGTGGCACAAGGAGATGGACACAGCAATGTGGGAAGGCTGAGTGAGGTAAGATGAGGCTTCCAAGGGAGCCAGTCTGAGCTCTGGAGACCTCTCCATCCATATGGGAGGAAAAGACCTTCAGAGAAGGATTTGATGTTCCAGCAGTGGAAGAACAGTCGTCTTGACGAGGACTCAGACTACTGCTTCTTCCACTCCAATGAGCGAGAGCGGGACATGGCAATCCACACGAGAATCATGATGGCAGCAGCTGACTCGGTTCCAGTCTATGAATATAACCCCCAGAATGATAGACTCTTCCTATAGAAGGTATCTTAAAATTGTATCTAACTTTCCCCCGCAGACCGTTAGATACTACAATTGAATTGTTTCATGTTCTATGTTGTTTATGGCAACCACCATTCAACTGGGTTCAGAATTCGGTTTACTCCTTTTGTAAGGTGCAAACCTGGCCTTTCAATGGATGAGGAGATGTCAATTACCTTGCAAACGTCACTGTATCACATGCTTAGGAGAATGATAGGGAGAAGCTCTTCGTATCTAAGGGTGGTGGGTTGAGCAGTATGGATGGACGCAGGCCAAGCAAACTGAGCCTTCCTCCCTTTACAGCCCCGCAGTTCTCCCCTGTGGCTGAGCCCACGGCATCCAGGCTTCCTGCACTCACCATACAGTGTGATGCTGGCATTGGTGTTCCCAAGCTTGTTCGTGGCCACACAAGTATAGTTCCCATAATCCTTTTCTGAAACATTGAAGAAAGTCAGAGTGGATATGCGGCCTTTGTTCTCAATCCTCACGCCGCCCAGGCCGGTGGCTAGCCTGCAATAAGAGAAGGCATTGCTGGTCTGGTCCTACAAACAGAGTGAAATAGCAGACAGAGATGCTGGGGACAACTGAAAGATACCAGAGATGAATCCTACAAGGAGGCTCTGCTCACAGACACCTTTCCTCGAACTGACCCAGCCCCTCTAACCCATGAGTGCCATAGTTTCCACAGGAGGAAAAAGGAAAGGACGTCCATGCTCCAAAGGTGAGATTCCCTGGCTTTTAGTCATTGAGGGCTGCCATGTCTACAACTAATATCAGATTCTGAAATGAGGTCAATTTCATTTTCCCACTTGCCAGCTTCCTTGATTTTTGTTTTGTTTTTTTGTTTGTTTATTTGTTTCTGGTTCTAAAAGAAGACTCTATTATAAAGGGGACTAATGCATTTTGGTTTTGCCATATCGTTCCCCTTAACTTTATCATTCCCTTTCCATGTGGGGAATGATTCATCAGCTCTGCTTCAGATATGCCCGATTTCCATTTTCAAGGTACCTGGTGTCTTCCTTGAACCACTGGAATTCAGCCATAGGCACCGCAGAGGCTTCACAGCTCAAGATACCCTTCTGGCCAACGGACACACCAGTGTTCTTGGCTTTTGAGATATAGGGAGGGTCTGCAGGAGGAAAATGCAGAGTGATTTCATGAAACAGATGAAAGGCCCATTTAGTCACCTGCTATGCAAATGGATTTCTTGTGCCACCCCAACTTTCCAGTTAAATAACCATTTATTTTAGGAAAAGAATGTCTTGCTCGAGGATATTGCATTTATCCCAGCATCTTCTTAAGCCTTCAAACCAATTCAAAGTTAACAATTCTCCCCATTAGCTAAAAGCTCTGAAGGGCACAGGTAGACTCCAGGGGCCAAATGGCAATGGGGACAGTCATGGTGGAAAGCCATCTGAGACAGTATTTTCCTGTTGGAACCAATTGGGGACAGTCAGAAAAGGGCATTGCCATGACCAGCTTGTTCCCTCGGTCCCTATGTTCTCCTTCCCCCCGAGACTTCCTGACAACGGGTCAACTCACAGTTTACAGTGATTTTTACTTTCCGCACATCAGGAGCAGCCACGTCATTCAAGGCGCTGCATTCATACTCCCCAGACTGGTCACGTTTGATGTCAGAGATTTCCAGGTATTCATCCTCACTCACAAAGCCCTGGCCTTCTGGGGGGAAAGAAAGAGACAGAAACAAATCAAGAAACTGTGAAACCAGGGACAGAACTATATTCACATCGTGAGCTTGTAGGGGAAGGAATACAAAAAGCTGTAAAAATGGGGTCTGAACATCGAGTCAAAGATTACAAGATAGCATGTTGACCAAATAGTATGGCATTTGGTGAAAGAAATTCTCTGCTTGAGTCTTGGGTCATTGTGCTTTTGTCCAACTCACATTAAATTTTCAGACCATTTGAAAAGAAAAGATTTTCATTATTTTTCCGATATGATTATGATGAGGATTAACTAAGAGAATACATGTGAAATACCCAGCACATTACTAAACTTCGATGTTTTGAAGAGAATTGTCATGATCAATAATATAATAAAAAATGTGGGAATAACTTTAGAGTATGTTAGTATGGGCATCTTAATTTTTCATTATGTAGAAATCCCTTTGTGGGACATCTGGGTGGCTGAGCCCATTAAGCATCTGGCTCTTGATTTTGGCTCAGATCATGATCTCAGGGTCATGAGATCGAGCCCCTAGTTGGACTCCATGCTGGGTGTGGAACCTGTTTAAGAGTCTCTCTCCCTCTCCCTCTGTCCCTCACCTCTCTCTCTCTCTCTCTCTCTCAAAAAAAAAAAAAAATCCTTTGGATACAGAACACAAACTACTAACAACTTGTAGAATAAATAAGTGACCATTTAATAGTTTAATACAGATAGATGCGAAGCTGTTGATTTGGTTTCAAACTGTCCTGGAGAAGATGAACTGGAGAAAGAATGAATACGGAAGCGTTTTGTAACGGCTATGCATTAGCTGCTGAATAAATGATTGCCAACACAAAATAAATGTGGCAGCCCCAAATGATGGATCCGTGGTTACTAGAACAGCCTCGTGCATTTAATACCCACCTTTGTGGGACATTCTGAAGGCTTTATTCCTAAACACTTGTGAAGTTTGTAAGTCATGATCCAAAATATTGTGAGGTCACAAAATGTACGTTGTTTGCAGCCACCGTTACGTGTCTATCCCTTATGCCCTTCCCTGTGGCTCTGTGAAAAGAGAACAGACCCTCTGTCTTGAACCCCAAATGTTTTCAATTCTGTCAAAGCACCAGGCTCCTGTGGAACCCCAGCCAACACGAAGGCCAGGGGCGAAGTACAGTCATTTGCATTTCTTGTAGGCCTACTGCCTGATTCTTTTTTGTGCTCCAGGCATTAGAGTGAAAACAGTTTTCAGGAGGATAAAAAACTCATAATAACTTCCCTCCACCCCCATATAAACCTATTCCTATCCAATGGGTGTTCGACCACTAAGTCTAGGTCTGCCATGGATGTGGAGCAGCAGGAAGGGCAGGGGCAGGGTGATGGACAGGGTGATGGGCAGGGGGTAGGGAGGCAGGTGCTTCAGCATCCTGACTTTGCTCCAAGTCTAAGCCTTGGGGGTTTCCACCCACCCGGCCCACTTGCTCAGACCACTTTCTTTTCAGCTCCTGCTGCCTTCCCTGCCTCCATCCCCACCCCAAGTCCCAACCACCCAGACTCTGCCATCAGCTACCAAGTACATCCCAAGCAGGTGTGGGTCCCCTGGCAAAATACTTTTCAAGAGACTCCTGTCTATATAAACAATTGGAGTCATCCAACAACAGCAGCATTCTGGTAGCCCAATCTCATGCAACTACATGAAAGATATCTTGCACTGTCAGGAGGAGCAATCCTTTGTCCCCCTCCTAGAACCTGAACCTGTGGACCAGCCCCCAGAACAAGCCCAAGGTGTGAGTTTGGGGATCTTGGGGAATCTGGTTGAACCCATGTGAAGAATGGCTGAGAGTAGAGGTTGGAAACGCACCCTGAAGGGGAGAAATGGAGCCCAGGACAGGGCACACACCCCCAGTCTAGAATCTGAGCATCCCTCCTTAATGGTATTGCTGGCCTAGGCTGCTCCCAGGGACCAGAGGAGGACTTAGAAAATGTCAGGGAAGACACTTTCGATCATGGCGCCCCCTGGGGCTGGGGTAGCGCCCTATTCACAGGGCTCTCAGGGTAGTGGTGCTGGTCACATGCCCTCCCCCGCAGCAGACATTTAATCATTCAGGCTAGTTCATAGCCTAATTCCTCAAGATTTCTTAGACGGTTAGAAACATCTTCTCATCCTTTTTTTCCTTCTTTCTCTCAGACTTAACAGAATCTCATAGTTGAAGAAGATTTTGAAATCACTTAATGTCAGAAACTCTATAAAGATAAAAATCGCCTCACTTATTGAAATGATGTTGGTTGACCAATCTAAGTATCTGTAAGGATTAAACAACAATGAAATCAAACACATCACGACTTCCCAAATCCGCCTCACCTTTTCTGCAACAAATAAGTACGTCAGAATCAAAAGGCGGCCTCCCAACTACTAAGATGTCATGATTTTTTTCAAAATGTGCTACAGTGCGTTTGCCACAAGTAATTAAACCCCACTGCATTTGACCAAACAAAAGAGCCCCCTGCAATAGGCAGGGTCACCGAGCCCCTTTCCTTGCAGAGAATGAGATAGATCCGTGTGACGCTACACGGTGCCCACCAGACACATGCCTTAAAGGTCCTGATAAGGCACGTTTACGGATGCCAGTAAACTTAGAAGCGTTGGCGTGTGCAAAGGGACGGAAGCCCCTCAAAGAAGATGGAGGCCAGTGTGCTCGGACCTTGAGTAATTTTCTGTGTCTGTGTGAGTAGGGGAGATCCCGGGTCCTTTGTGGAGGAATTACCCTCTGGAATGTGGGAATGCATTTTCACTATCTGTAATGCTGTTTTTATGGGACGCTCAGATGACAGCCAAAAAGGGAGGAAGGAAGAGAACGTTTTGTGTAAAATGGGGATCGTTACAATAATACTACCTCATTAAGTGAGAAAATGAATTTTGTCAAGTTTGTACTATAAAGTAAGTGCTTCTCAGATTTTAATTTGCATATAAATTCCTCTGGGATCTAAAAATACACAGAGTCTGATTCAGTAGGTCACGAGTGGGGCCTGGGACTCTGCATTTCTAACCAGTGCTCAAGGGACTGTCCATGCTGCTGCTCTGGGACCCACACCCTGAGCCGCGAAGCGACAAGGCAGCGCCACGTGCTGTTCTCAGCTCACTCTTGTCACCCATTTAGAATTATCGGGGTCTGCGAAGTGGCCACTTGGTCAACAAAGCTTCCTGAGCACCTCTCATGCAGAGATCCTTGGGGAGCCTGCATCTCAAAGGACACCCTCTTCGCGGTGCAGGGCTTAGTCAGGTGCACTGAGGCCAAGGATCTGGGCCCCTGAAGCTTACTTGTCACTGAGGGTTGGCGGTCTCACTGCAAAGCGTGCATTCTCTCAGTTTCCTTCGCTAAGAAGTGGGAAGAGGACACGGAAACTGCTCCCCATCTTAAGTCCGCTGCCCGTGATGGAGACGGCATTTCTGTTACTGCTTTGAATACCAGGTGAACAAATCGAGATTGCTAAATGCCTAGAGACCTAGGAAACTGCAGGGTCGAATGCTTTCCCTGGCCTCTCCGATTCCAGTCTCAGTGTCAAGTTCTGATTCCACGCTGCAGCGAAAGGGGCAGAAGGCAACGAATGTTTTAATCCTCTTTGCTGGCTGCCAGGAAGACAAAGTGCTGATGTGGAGGGAGAGGAAGGGAGACGGGCAGGGAGAAACACCTGAGGGAGGAGCACGAGAGGAAGGAGAAGGGGGGGAGAAAGAGGGTGCTGGTGCGAGGGAGGAAAGAAAGGCAGAGGGGGTGCCGACAAGATGGCCTGGGTGCCACTGGAAAGATTCTGAAGACACAGTCAAAAGGGATTAAAGGAAAAACACAGGCTAAAGGACTACAGTATTTTCTCTGACAAAATGTATGAAAATGGAAGTTCCAAATCGGCTTCACAGTTTTGCTTTGTGGCGAGATGTCCCTTAATAAGCCAATAACCCAAAGGCATTATCAACCTGCCCTATGCATTCAGACATCCCCATATAACATGATTGGAAGCAAAAGGAAGTGAATTCTGAATCACTGGCAGAAATATATTTTTAAAAAGGGGTTATTTCTTCCCGCAGACGAGTACTTGGGAGGAGGTAAGTTCAATTCACTGTATTAGTGAGATTAAGATCTGTGAGAATACAAATGGGGCCATTTATCAGGGGATGCGGGAGGTCCCCGGGCCAGGACCCCTCAGATGCAGGACACGTGAGCGAGCCCCCTGGTTCTGTGGGCAGAGGGGGGGCTTCTTCTGGAGGGAGGCAGACTCTGACCCAGTCACAGAACGCAAAGAACGAGCAGCCGCTGTGAGCAGGGTCTGCCATCTTCGGAAGGGGGAGCAGACTGAGAAACCGCTTCAGGAGCGGATCCCTGGTGTGACCTGCTTTCCCTGACACCACCTGCAGTCATTTTACTCACATGGACCGTGAGAGAAGCGTGGGGTTAGACACTGGGTGTCGGGTGGAGACGATGTAGAAGACAAGGCCCTTGACCTTGGGTAGTCGACAATCTCCTGAGCCCAGAACTGGAACAGTTTCTATTTATATTTATATATTTTTATATTTTATATTTTCTATCCCTCAGGTTTCAGTTCCTAATTGTTTTTACATCCCTCTAGTAAAGTATGGTGGGTCAGAAAGATTTATTAGAACTGGAAGAAACCTAGGCATTCAGGGATAAAGAGGTCAAATAGGAAATTCAGAATAAAATCTGGATGCTTCCTGACGTTGTTCCTCTTCTTTCTTTCCCCCTTCACATCCTGTCCTTCCATGCCAGCTATCTCTCAGCCACCACTCCTATGCCCAATTTTTCTTTCTTTTCTTCACACAATTCCTTAGAATTTTACACTTCTAAGCAAGATTTTAGTCTTCCTTCCTTTTTTTTTTTTTGGATTATTGTCTCTGAAGGAATATCTTCCCCCACTCTGTGCAAATATCCCCAGGGATGATTTCAGAGGGAAGCCTATTCCTTTGCTAGACTATTCACATCATCCAAAACAATCTTCCTCATATTGAGGCAAACCCTGCCTGGCTTCTCCCTTTGAAATGATTAAAAGTCGCCTTCTGGGCCCAACCTCACTGTCCCTCCTCATATGCCACGGAAGGCTGCTGTTCTATCCAGGGAAACTGCCTTGTGAGGTTAAATGTCAGCACCTGTCACAACTTTTGCCATGAGACCTGTCAGGACTTAGCTCACAGTGGCACATGCCTGGGGGCGGGTACCTTAGAGAAAATGAACAGGAGGAGGATGAGAGCAGGGAGGAGGGATAAGAATTTAAGGAGGCCTCAACACAGAGCGAATGGCTTTATGAAGACATGGCCAGGAGAAGGAACTTTCTTCCAGTGGGCAAGAAAGGAAGAGGAACAGCCAGAAGAAAGCCACTAGGAGTGGAGAGTGCGTGGGCACCCCAGGGTCCATCTGGCTCACACAGTAGGATCTGGAAAAGCAAGAATAGATGTTTCTCTGCTCTCAGCAAGAGGGGCTATTATAGATGTTCCCTAGTAATGCGGGACTTGGAAAGTGGGAATCCAACGTCCAGACGATCATGTGAATGCTTCTGACACTCTTCGGTCTATCTTGGACAACAGCTTCTTGCCCACTCACCAGAACTAAGTATTCGTTCAAGCTATCAAGGAACTGAGATTTTAATCCTGTAAGAAATGCTTAGTACCATTCTTCAAAAAAGGTGTGGTTGGCTGGCATGTTGACCATTTGCTGGAAATCCCGCCCTAAAGGTCTGGAGCAGGATAAGGCCAAGGAAAGGAACTGTCTGGAGGAGACAGTCCCAATGGCTTCTGTGCCCTTGAGGTGTGTGGGGCAAGGTAGATGTCAGCAGTGCATGCGGGGTTGAAATCTTGTCCCTCATCCATCTGTCGCCAGGATTCTGGCCAGCAGAACATAATCACATCAAGGGAGCCACAAACATCAAAATACCAGCTTCACTGCTGTCAGGCTGGCCTACAATCTGGGCTTGGCATCCAAAGCTGACACAGGCTCTTGCCTTTCTCCCTATGAACTAAAGACATCCAGGCTTGTGCGGTAGTAGTACTTGCCTTGGGTATTCAGCTACAGGCCAGATGCTGGACTGGGAATAAGGGTTCTATTGGAATGGAGAGTCCAGAGTATGGAGAACACTTTGACCCAAGCAGAGATAGATCAGGAAGGTGTTGGAGAATCAGGAGTGCCACCTCACTTCTAGGTGATGGCCCTATCCCTACATGATGAGGTCCAATGGATGCCTGAGCAAATCACCTTACCAATGACATTAGTCACCCATCATGCACGAAGGAGACATCCAGAAGAGTGATTGAGGTGAAAGAGGGACCTATTCCTCATAGGGAGTACAGGGGAAGCTGCCTTCTGGAAACCTATAGGCTAGGGAGTGGGTTTCTCCCTCCTCCCCAGAGATCTCATGGCATCATTCTCAATCGCATACTTCCCAACACAAGAGTCTCCTCTTAAAGGACAGACACGCTAGAAACATGCTTGAGTGGGAACTGGGAAAAAGTCTCAGCATTTGGGACAATTTGGCTCATGTGATCTTGGTCTTGTACTGTTTGCACCTGCTTCCTATATGGTAGCCATTCCATTGTCTACATTGCAAGCGCACTGAGAAGGGTCAGCTTTCCTTTCCTTGACCTCTGTACGCATCTCATGTAGGATGAACGTACAACACCTGTTCACTCTGTGCCCAATGGCCAAGGGTTTGGAAACTGAATCCCCTCTAAATTCTCCCTCTTTGCTTAATCTTCTCTCTCTTTCTGCCTGGCCCCTCTCCACCCCCTCTATCCTCCCTGACCCTGGGGACGCTCCTTAGAATGCTACTGGCAAAAAGCAACCCCGGGCTCCCCCTCCTTAATTAAACCAGGGAGTGTGGACAGCAGTACGTTCCATCCTTGCGTGCTCCCAACTCCCAGATACATCCCTTCAATGCGTTGGAGTTAATGAAAAGTGTGATAAACCCACTGTTTCATTTTCCCTTAATTAATACAAGCAATTGAATTGTGCTAAAGTCGTTTGGTTTGGAGACTGAGCCTCTGGGTCAACGTCTCACTTGCTGGTGGTGACAGAAACTCTTTGCCTTGGGCTCAGACAACCTTTCTCAGGCTGTGGCCGCCAGGACCTAGCCCAAGGGAGAGAGGCTTGCCCCTATCCAGGGCTCCTTTGCTGGCTGCCTTCCTTGGGGCTGACAGTAAGTTGGCTAATGACAAGACCAGTGTGTGACTGTGAAAGTCAGGGGAGCTTCTAGTGGGGGAAAGAGTGCATTAATAACGCTCCTGGGAACTAGGGGCTCCAAGGAATTGCCTGGTGGTGGTGAATTTCCTAAGTCTTTGCCATTTTCTGATGGGACAGCTGGGATGACACAAGCAGAGAAGGGCTCAAGTGACTCTAAAGTGGGACTAGTCAGAAAGATCAATTCAAAGACAGAGACCATGGGCTCTCTTTATCAGGAGGAGGAAAGCCAAAGACAGGGGATTTGAAGGCTTTTGTCTGGAAGCTGGGGACAGGAGAATGCAATGTCAAGAAACCTCTCTGCAGTGAGGTCTAAGAGGGAGGGCCTAGAGGTCTTGTCCCAGGTGACACATGACATCACCCAAGGAGCACTTCAAAAACAGACTCTTGAGCCCATGTTTACAGACCGATCGAATTAGCCCATCACTGGCCCCCTCTAAACACTGCCCAGGGCACTCTGATGTAAACCAGAGATGACTCCCCCAGTCGGGTACATGGAGGACTCCTGTGGCCTTCACTTGTCAAATGCCAACCTGTTCCACTTATAGACTCCCAGGCATCCTCTACAGGGCCTAGCAGTCCCTAAAGCTCTGTACATCTCAGAGTGTGCTCAGACCTTCTGTTGACTGTCCACTGGCCTCTTTGAGAGACATACAGTTGGGATGTCAGCCGGTGAGTCTGGGAAAGGGGGCCTTGCAAGGTAATGGCAGCCAGGCCTGGGCCTGACACATCTGCCCTTCATCAGCCCACTGTGGATAAGGGTGCCCAGACCCACAGACACAGCGTCAGGGCAAGAGTCATTGTCTCCGAAGCGCAGTGAAGACACGTAGTTGGTTTGGTCTTCCTTGTGTTCCCTTTTCTGAGATGTGTTCATTGGCTATAAGAAAAATCAGGACGTGAGAGTTTTATAATTTAGATGATACTGTTGACTCAAAGGGAGTAGTCCTGAGTGAGTGCTATAGAAAGAGCCAGGGTACTGGCAAGGATGTGGCACATACCCTTTCGATGGGAGTGCCGAGTGCATGCTGGTCAAAGAGAGGAGGTGAACACACACACATGCACACACACGCACACACGCACACACAGAGTGAGAGAGGAAGACAGAGACCATGAGGATACGGATCGCAGAAAGCTGGAATTTCACATGTAGACAGACAAATGACTGAGAGCAGAAGATGAATTCCATTTGGAGAACAGAGTAACTGATGTGGTTAAAAAAGTAGCTAACATTTATATTCTACAAAGTATCCAAATAGGAACAGAAATAAGCAGCTCAGACCAGAAAGACAAAGGAGGTTGAAGAAAACAACATCATGACTTGCAGAAGGCACAGCTGAAACAGCTGAGTTATTGACAAGATGTTAAGCACAAGTGAGAAGTTTTGATTTATTACAAGGTTTCTTCCTTCATTACTACTATTTGCACTCTGAACCAACAAGGTTATTTCATTACTAACAACTAAAAAGTGAAGGAATTTTGTGCTTCAGTTGAAATAAACTACGGCTTTAAAAAATAATCAATAATTTAAAAAAAAAACAAACCAAGGCACTGAATAAGAAACTGCTTCTTTTATGTATGTATGCCTTGTATATGTCTTAAGAAAGTTTAACTTGACCTTGCTTGCATTAGCCTAAGCAGGAATGACAGGTCACCTGGGCCCAGTTGCTCAAAGAAAATAGTATTTTGGAGGCACAGACATGTCCCATGCCACCGTGTGGTCAGTGGGTACCCAACACCAGAAGGTGCTTGAAAACTTGGCTTCTTCAGCCCACAGCAAGTCTCTTAGTCAGAATCTGTTGGGGACCAAGTGGTGTCCAACTCTTCAAATTACTTCTAATAACAGAGCAACATCAGACCGGATGCTTTACCCCTTATGAGCTTTGGGGGAAGGGGGGTTAAAACTTTCCTTCCAATACCAGCTGCTCTTGGCTTGTTTTCCCTGGGGATTAACGTCTTTGTGTAGCAACACCAAGGAAGCCTTTGTTATTTTGTTAAGTAGGGTGACCATACAGTTAAGTCTGTCTGGTACACTCTCAATGGACACCTGTTTTCCAAGCCTCATTATTATTGGTCACTTCCGCTCTCAGCAGTGTGCTGCTCTGGGTGGCAATCTGTGTGACCGCTGTACTTCCTGCCCACGGAAAGGCTGGCTGTCAGGATCTGCCCAGGCTGCTGCTTGCGCCTTATCTGCCTGGGGGGCTGTCCCAGCACCCACACTTCTATATTCAATGAGAGACAGCAGTTTGGTCCCCAAGGAGAGTGTGGATTCTCAGATGTAGGACCTTGCTAGATGAGGGTCCAGAATGACTCCTTGTGTTTTCTGCCTCGGAGCTTCAGGTTCAAGAGCGAACTACCTTTCTGTGAGGTTACAGGCTAAAGCGGCTGCTTGGAGCCTAAGCCAACTGGAGAGAGGGCATCAGCACTGCAACCCGCAGGATGGAAACCCAGCTGGCGTTCCACCGATGCCGGCTCGAAGTCCTGGCAGGTCAGACACCAGACCAGATCCAAACCTTCTGAAATGGTTAAGATGGTCCAGAGCACTCACGGAAGCAGCCGCGGGCCCTCTTCAGGCTACTGGGCAGATGCTCTTTTGAGGAAGAATAGAGCCCAGTGTCTGCAGATGAATTCTTGACGCAGCCTGAGTCTTCCTGCTTTCCCTCTTCCTTCCTCTTTGCTTATTCTCTCCCTTTTAGCCTTTCCCCAGATTAGCTCCCAATAGCACGACCGCATGACAATGATGCTAATTATCAATGTTCATTAATATTTTTGCAATCCTCGTATTCGCTTCCAGGCAAAATACCCACTAAGCCAAGCAGCATACTTGGCATGCAGGCCACAACCGAGACATTCTGCACACTTCACCGGGCTGGAGGGCCTGAGCTCTGAAGCATCACGGGGAGATAGCTTTGCTCACGCACTCAGCTATAGCGGCCATTGAAAGGAAGAATTAGGAGCTGTGCACTCAATGGGCAGTGTCTCCGCCCTTGGGGCCAAGAGCCCTTGACGTGATGTTAGGTCCCTTTGGAAACTTTGTTGTCAAGGGCCCTCTGTGTCTGCCTCTTGTGCTATTCCAGGCAAGTCTGTCTGCCTCTTATTAAGCTGATCTCTCACGAAAGACAGCTATCTTCCTGGCCTCCCTTCTTAGCCTCGTCCCTATAAAAGTCACGATACCCAGGGTCTTCTGTGACTCTGCAAGAGCAGGAGTAAGTGGAGAAAAAGTACTGAATTAGAGATCAGAAGACCTGGATCTAACCCCAGCTTTGCCACTAATGTGCTATGTGTCTTCTAGTAAATGTTTTTAGCACCCCAAGCCTTCACTATTTTTTTCCTATCAAATAAATACACGTACTGGATGATTTCTAAGGTCATTTCTAGTCTTTTATAACTTAGCAATAGAGTCTGTGACCAGGAATCCAACATAATGCCTTAAGTTCTGGAAATCTGACGACCGTGGTGCTGATGGGCAGAGTTCCAACCCAGAAGCCCAGGGTCACTGACCTATATGGAAACATAAGAAGTTTCCTGCAGTCAGGCATACACACTGCAGAACTGACCTAGGCCACCCTCGCTTTTTCTGGGGTCTTGACAATGCAGGCACAAGAATAAAGACACCACAGCAATTTCAAGGTGGCTCTCATCTGTCATTGTGCTGTCGCTGCTCGGTGATGGGGAGGAAAGAGGTTCTGACAATTATGAAGGACTGTGTGTGTCTGAGGGTAATGTCTTGTATTAATGGGGGAAATTAATTCTTTCCATTTCCTTCTAAGAAATCCTATTCATACAGATTTTGACAAGTAGCGGTTCTTGTTTCCCTCCTCTCGATGGGTAGGTTGGAGTAATGTCTTAGAGGTATAACTAATCATCCACTTATCTGATTTGAGTCCCATCTCCATGGGTCTGAGGGTACACTCCAAACGCAGGAAAGTGATGCTTCTCTCTGCTTTCTGTCCTCCCCTGCCTTTGCTAAAAATATCCCTTCTTAGTTATGTGGCTCACCTCAATAATCCTTCCCGACCAGAAGACAGACACTGCAAGACAAGGAAAGGGGGGCCTTGGCAGTAGTAAAGGCCCAACACTCAGAACCGCAACCCGAATTTCCCCTGCACCCCACTATCAGAATTGATCTATGGCTGCACCAGAACAGAGCCAACAAGATCTGGGCGGCCTTGTGATGGTCAGTTTTATGTGTCAACTTGACTGAGCAAAGGGATGCCCATTAGCTGGTAAATATGATTCTGGGGTATGTCTGTGACGTGTTTCCAGGAGAGATGAGCATCTGATTCAGTAGCCTGAGTAGGACAGATTGCCCACACTAATGTGGGTAGGCATCATCCAGTCCACAGAGGACCCGACGGGTACAAAAACATGGAGGAAGGGTGAATGCTTTCTTGCTTTTCTTGAGCTGGGATGTCTGTTTTCTCCTGCACTTGGACATCAGAGCTCCTGGTTCTCGGGCTTTCAGCTCCTGGCACTTTTACCAGTGGGCCCCCCACCTTCCCCATTTCTAAAGCCTTTGGCCTCAGGACTGGGAGTTACACCATCTGCTCCCCTGGTTCTCAAACATTTAGACTCTGACTGAATTACAACACCAGCTTTCCTGATTCTGCTTCCAGACTTCTCGACTCCATAACCACTCAAGCGTATTCCTATAGTAAATCATGTCTTATCTGTTTTTCTCTATATCTTCTTGGTTTTGTTTCTCTGGAGAACCCTGATGAACATAGTCCTAATAGGGGCCTAGGAGTCTTCACTCTGCTACTAATTAGCCAGGAATTCTGGACAATCCACTTTACATTGCACAGCCTCAGTTTCCTTATCTGCAAAATGAGGGCATTGGGCCAGTTTATTTCTTAGCTCCTTAGCCACTGTTCTTCTCTCGACTTAATTCATGGCAGTCCTTCTGGCCCAGCACATAGGGATGCTGTGGTCTTACCAGGGGTCTCTGGACGGCAACCAGCATTTGATCAAGGCCAGGAGCCCGTGGGTAGGGAAGTTTGGAAGTGAGAGGTCTGTTTCGACCCTTGAACCCTGGGGCTGGCTCTGGTTCTGGAAAATGCCAGAGCTCAGCATGTTGGGAGGGATGTGAAGGCTCAAGCAAGGGCTTCCCAGCCTCTGAAAGTCCCCTCACCAGACCCCTGTTGTGCCCTCTTCTTGCCTGCCTTTGGAGGGTTTCCTTATGCTTAGTGGTCATGTATGTCCCAGCAAGTCTCTGTCAAAATTAACACATTTGACCTGGACAGGGAGAAAAGTCCTGAAAATTCCTAGATTTGTTTCCTATTGGCTCAGACGACTTTGTCACTTTTGTTTTTGTTTCTTTAGGAAGCATGGAGCCTCTGCGTCCTTGGAAGACAATGCCAGTCTGGGGGAGAAGAGCAAGGAGGATTGTAAGGGTGACTGAGTTCCAACAAGGCAGGCTTGGATTGAAGGATCCTGGACAAAAATAGGAAGATTGGAAGGGGCTGCAGTATTCCATGCCATGCCGGGCAGGTGCCTGGAGCCTGGAGCCTGGCAGCTAGGCAGGTGGTGTCTGTGGATTTCCAGGACGCCCCACACAGGGAGCTTCTGAGGGAACGGGTCGGGATGCACAGTGTCGAACACCTTCAGTCCGGCCCTGAGCTCGCTCCACTTACACGCAGCTCTAGAGGGTTGTTGTTGTTTTTCATTTTTTTCAATTATAGAACATTGTACTCTGATGGTAAGTCATGAAATTAATGTAAGTAAGAGCGTGGTATTTATTCCATGCCACATATGATTCACACATGAACACACAGATACACATATGGTATGTCTGCATACAGTAGAGAAACATGCAATAAAGAAAGTAAAACACAGAGCCATTGCAATTCTGAGACCAATTCTGATGTGTGGGTTCCACCTCCCACACTGAGCAATTAACACCAGCTGGGTGTCCTTCAGTTCCGACATGCTCTACCTGGAGATAGCCTCAGATCCCACCAGGGAAGGGCTCAGTCCCACAAGATGCCCCTGATCCTCCACTTCAGATCCCAACTGCAAATCCAGGTTGTTCTTTGTGCTTCCAACACACTGGCTGTAGATCAGAGGTTCCTATGACTCCTGCTTGGGTTTGACTGATTTGCTAGAGTGGCTCACGCAACTCAGGGAAATAGCGTACTTACTAGATTATTGGTTTATTATGAAAAGGAGGTAACTCACAAACAGCCAGCTGGAAGAGATGCGTACGTAGGGCAGGGAGTGGGGAAAAGAGCGCGAAGCTTCCGTGCCCTCGGGGCTCTCCCTTCTCCCTGAATCTGGGTGTTCACCAACCCGGAAACTCTCTGAACTCTGTCCTTTGGGTTTTCTGGAGGCTTGATAACATGAGTGAGTAAATTGCTGGCCATTGGCAATTGAACTCAATCTCCAGGCCCTGTCCCCTCCCCGAGGTGGTGGTGGGGTAGGGGACACTTCTAATCACTGGATTGACTACCCTGGCAACCATCCTCCATCCTTAGGTGCTTTCCAAAAGTCGCGTCATCAACATAACAGAAGGTACGCGTCCTGTCATCACAGGAAATTCCAAGGGTTTTCGAAGCTTCCTGCCAGGAACTGGACAAAGACCAAATATGTATTTCTTATTATAAATCATAAAATCACAGCCAATCATTTTGAGGTTTCCTCATCATTTAGGAAATAGCACTATACTAGTTTGTGGGCAATTTCTGACTCTTTCTGTACATTTGAGTATGTCACGTACCCACTCAGGCCTCCTGTTTCTGAATTATTTCTAAAAGTGTTAGGTCTAACATTTGATTATCAATCCTGGTTGAAAAAATGTCCTCCTTCCAACCATTGATTCAAAACGTGTGTGTGTGTGTGTGTGTGTGTGTGCGCGCAAACGCGTAGGTGTGTGTGTGTGTATGTATGTGAGTTTGTGTAAAGAAAAATAGAGCAAAATAAGGAATAAATCTCACCTATAATCTCAGGAGAAGAGACAAATATGAGAAAGCCCAATGAGCCCTGAGCCTAGCAAATCAGAAGGCAGTTCATCTTGAGAAGAAAACAAGTGGTATTTACATTATTAAATCACAATTACAAAGCCAATCAGCTGCAGAAGAGAAAAGACCATTTCCATCAATTATTACTGAACTGAACATAATTTTTCAATCACCAGCAGATTGTAAATGGGGGCTACAGCTCATCCAGGAACTCTTCTATCATAGGAGTTATTAATCAGGTATTAACTTTGTCGAATTAGCAAGGACACCAATGAGATGGTGGGGAAGCGGGATACAGAGAAGACAGGAGGAGGCAGCCACGTTAATTCCTGAGATGGAGGCACAGAGCACTCGAGAAGGAGACCTGTGGTCAGCCACCGATGCAGCCCGTGCCCCCGCTGTGTTGAAGAAAACACTTGGCTCCCGTGTTTTCATTCCAAAGAGTCAACACAGGAGCAGGTAAAAATAAGTAAGTCAGGCACAATTTATTGGCTGTTTAGTTCTTGTGTAAGAGAGCTGTAAGCACTACAGTATGCATGGGGTCTGACCATGAGGAAGCTCTGAGTTTGGGTCTCATGGCTGACTGCTGACTTTGGTGGGCTCCCCACCTACGTCACTACTATCTGGTACTTCAGTGTCAGTGCAAAGTATGACCTGCCTGTCTCATCAGAACCTCATGTACCTTTGTGGAGGATGAAAAAGCACATGCCAAAGACTTTCCTGTGTGCTCCTTTAATATGCTGGGCTTACAGTATGGGTCTCAGTGATAAGTTCTATCACTCCAGTGACGTACTGGGCTCTCTGGCCCTCTGCTTTTTATCTTCACCAGTCTCACCACTTTTTAAAACTCTGGCCCACTGGATTTCTATGCCATCATGAAGAGGCCTTGATTCCCCCAAACTGCCATGGGTTCAATCCCCCCCTTTGTAACATGGCAGGCTGGTCTGCTGAGAAACTAATGTGTGTTTTGTTCTCAAAGCCATAGAAGGCTAGAAACAATGAAAGGGGTTCTGTCCTCCCCATCCCCAAAAGGTGCCAGGCTTTGTGAGTTCTGAGCTTCTGACGTCAGGATTGTTAATGACTTTTGTGTCATGGGGTCTAAAGCAGTTGCTAGGCACCCAGAAGATGATTACCATCCAGGCTTTTGTTTTAAAGAAACAGAAAAACAAAGAGGCCTGGCTCAGGGACAGGGGAGTAGGCCAGCTAGCTGGGGGGGGGTGGGGGGGGTGGGGTGGGGGACGGATAGCCAGGAGCTGGGGTTTCTAGAGCTGTCTCCACCAAAGCAGATCAGCTGTTCATTTGCCTTGCAAATACCCAGTAGGTGACAACACCTCAAACTGGGTGATGATGAGGACGGATCCAGAAGCTGAGACCTACTTGCCCCCCCTCCTTCCCTCCCTCCCTCTCTCCCTTTCTTTGTTCCTTTATTCAAGGAATGAATTGTTCCTACCACCTAAGGACTGTAGGATTCCTACCCCTGAGGACTGAAAACTGGAGACCCTTTCCTCAGCATTCTGGATGCTCTAGAGAGGAAAGACAGTCTCCCCAAACATCACTTAGACTGAATTTCTCACATGCCACACTGATGGGGGCTCAAGGGATTAACTATAAATGTAGCAATGATTCTTATAATTGGATTTTATGGACTAGAAGTCACATGTGCTATTTCCCTTACCTTTCCCCCAAGTAACTCTGCCTATCCTTTGGGTCTCAACTTACATTTGACTCTTTCAAGGAGGCCTGCTGCACCAAATATTTCCTTTTCAACCTTCTAGAAACACTTGTCAGCCTTCTTTGCTCTGCTTTCTTCTCTGAGTGCCTGTTTTATATGGTCTACACCAACTGGTTCCCTTGCCTTTGGTTTCTGATTGGGGTCACCAGCTGGGAAGCCCGGCAGGTGATCAGAGGAAGGAAAGTGAGCTCAAATGTTAATTTTCCAAGAAGGTCACCTCCCATGACTGAGTCACTTCACCAAAGAACATGGCTTCTCTCAAGTCAGCCCTCTTCACATAACTACCCGCCCTTAATCCAGCAATTGCCCAGCTTCCCCCTCTGGCCTGGGGCAAGAACAATCCTGCTGTTACTAGCCTTGGGTAGGGGCTCGCTTTGTACACCTTTCCATACCTTGTAAATAATTCCCTTAGTAAATCTGCCTGTAATGCTTCACAATCCAATGCACCATCTGTTTCCTGCTGGGGCCTTGATTCTTTGACCCTTAAAGTCTTCGATGTCCCTTCTCTAGACTCCCATAGAACCCGTACTTATCATTACAGTTATCCCTATAGTGCAGTAAGGCTCAAGCCGGTGACTTTACACCACAGGGAACATTTTGCAACGTCTGGACACCCTTCTGCTTGGCAAACTGGGGGTCGGGAAAGGGGTGTTACTGATATCTAGAGAGTAGAAGTCAGGGTGGGTACTAAAGACCCCATAAGGCACAGGACAGTGTCCCACAACAAAGAATTTTCTGTTCCCAAATAACAATAGTGCTGAGGTTGGGAACCCTGCAACAGAGTGTAAATGTCTGGTTAGTTGTACAAATCTCCCTCTAGAAGGAAGCTCAGTGAATGCAAAGACCATCCATGCCATGCATGTTGGCTTCCCTGGGACCTCATGACATTCCTGACCCATGGTAGGACCTCACAAACAGTGGCTGACAAATATTAAAAATCAATGAATGAATGCACTAATGAAATGCAGTTCTTGTTTTCCATCACCTAACTGGCCAATGCTGAGGATAAGACAGACTGACTCATGCCTACAGATAAACCTAGCGTGAAATGACACAGTAGATGCATGCTGTCTGAACCCGCCATTGGGATTTAGAGGAAATATCCGGTACTCTTTAGTTTCGGGAGGGCGGTGCCACGAGATGCACGGGCAGGGCACGTAGTACTTGTAGCAGGCTCTGACACGTTGTTAGTTCAGCAGGCAGAACTGGACCAGCGTGTAAGTCAGGGAAACGGCATGAGCGAGGGGAGGGGGTAGGACAATTCTGGAAAGCGAACTGTAAGTTATTTTATCTCTGACTTCTTTTCTGAGGACAGTTACTGATGGCTCTTGGTTTGAGGATTCTGGCTCCAGGGGAAAAGTCTGCCCTGTTAAATGACCTCAGGGAAATTGTAGTGAGGAGCCAATGGCTATTTTCATGTTTTGCTTTCTCTTCATACTTTCCCACTTTCATAGGATTAGCAAGAAAAGATGCCCACTTTGTACATATGTACAAAGCACATGACAGGCAGCATAGGCAGGATTTTCTGGGGCATGGGAGGTAGGGTGCGGTGGATGGGATTTGAAACACCAGGCCCATGGGCACCTGGGTGGCACGGTCGGTTGAGCATCTGATTCTCGGTTTCGGCTCAGGTCATGATCTCAGGGTCGTGGGCTTGAGCCCTGCCTCGGTCTCCATGCTCAGCGTGGAATCTGCTTCAGACCCCTCTCCTTCTGCCCCTTCCTCTATGCTTTCTCTCTCTCTCTTTCTCAAATAAATAAATCTTTTTTTAAAAAAGTAAAATAAAACACCAGGCCTGGCAAATACAAATCATTCAATAAACATCTATTGAATTGGATGCTTCTGCACACATCATTTCATTCTGGTCTCCTCTGTGTGGTCTCTAATTTTAGACTCCAAATGACGATAGACTCACCTCTCACTTCTGCTTCTAGCTTTACAGACCCAGCATCTTTCAGGCCATAACCTGCTCTGGAAAACAAGGTCTGAATAAATCAGCATTTGTGTCCAAGAACTCGGAGAGGTCAGCAATAAGAGAAGTCATCTGAAAAGTTTGGCTGTGGAAGTCTGATTTGGAAGGGTAAGGACCAATGCTCAGTGAGCCAGAGTCCACCTTTCTGAGGTCAGGCTTCAGCGGGCTAATATCTAATCAGGAGCCGCCAAGCACCTCTCATCCTGCCGGCGGCCCCTCCGCAGCGGGGTTGCTCTACTGCCTTTTCCATGAGCTGCTCACCGTGACAGCCCCTCAGAGAGGCTCTGGGGTGAGGACAGAGTGCAGATAGGAAGGAGGCAACCGGCACCCTGTGCCCTTGGGGGATGTGGCGGCAGCCCTCCCCCACTGGGATGAAATGGGGTTTGAGGTTTTGTGTCACTCATTCTAGGAGGCCTATTGCAGAGAGGAGACAAGGGCTGATTTCACATCCAATCAAGCTGCTCTATGGGAAACAGGGTGAACTAACTTGTGGGAAATCCACACCAGCCCATAAACGGCTTCATGACTGCAGGGACATGTAATATCCGTACACAGCCCGTGTGCACGCCCCCTGGCAGCGATGTGATTTTCAGTCTAAAATGTCAATTTATTTTTTTTTTCCAGTAGGGTTTAATAATCATGCACTGACCCCAGACCGAATAAACATGTCAGGGGCAGTACCAGGATAACATCTGATTCACCCTCTTTCTGGGAGACATTTGTAATTTTATGAACAGAGTGTAACACGATTATAATAGAATGTATCATATAAACTCGGATATATTACAGGTCAAAACCGTCTCCTAAAACATAACAGGGACATTCTGAAATGGCCTGATCTAAATCTATGATCCTAATACCAACATTGAAAAGGAGTTTCACCCGGCCTTGCTCATCTCATTTCAACTTTATTGTGAACTCCTTAAATTCAGCACAGGACTGCAATACTGCTTTATGTGGCAAATGATCACACACTCTGTCATCCACTCATGAGGCGGATGCCTTGGAAATACTGGAAAATGAGCGCAGAGTGGCCACCGAACTCAGAGAACTTAAGTGTTATACAGCCAGGGTCCTCTCACTCAGGTACCTCATTGCCAAAGAGATGTCCTTTTTAGCCATGTTGGTTCCCCAATTCTGTCTTCTCATCTCTGGTATTGCCCTTAGAATAACTGATCCACTTGCATGGGTAGGACTCTATCAAGGGCTCGGGAAGGGAATGGTAGCAGAGATGGGATATAATAGCTACCCTCCCTGTCCGCTGGAAAGCATATTCATTGCTGCCTCCCTCAGTGTCAGAAAGACAGGAGCCCAGTACTGTGGATAGGCTATCTCATTCCAAAAGGAACCTTTACCCTTCTGGTTGTAGTTCTGATCTTCAGACACTCAAACATTGGGAGAAGTGAGTAATCGGTAAAAAGACCAACACTGGATTGTTGCCTGTAATAACCACTTCTAACAAGGCAGAAACAAATAGGATCAGAAATCCCCTTTGCCAAAGGTTAAACTTTCAAATTTGCCCTCAATCAAGATCCCCTTGAGATGTCATTCAAGAGGGTGAATTATGTCCTACTCTGCCAGAGGCAACTTTTGCCTTCATCTGTTGACCTGTGTAATTATGAATGTCACACCTTTCACCTTCAAAAGGGTTTCAGTGGAGACAATACATTATATGATAATGCTACATTTAAATCATCCCAAACTCAAAAGTTCTCTTGTGTTTAAATATGTTAAGCCAATCAGATATCAATTGACACCATCTTTGTATTACCCCTTCTTTGTTAAATTAATTTGTTCATTCATCCTATATATGAAAGAGTACCTGGTACACTCACTATGCTCCCTGCCCTTATGGAGCTTACATTGTAGTAGGGAAAGAACAGACATCAGCTCATACAACAGATCACATATGCTAGTGGTTAGTGGCTATAAAACCTGTTTTTAAGTAGCAGAACCCTCTGTGCCAATAAAATCCTATACTGGGAATTCATTGAGTTATAAAAGCTGAGCTGCAACTTGGGGTTGGGGCAGGGAATGTGGAGGAACCAAGGACCTACGTGCGGGGATCACTGTCAACCATTTGTACCCTCTCTGTCTCCTTCCCTTGTTCTCTCCCTCTTTCCTCAAACCTTCACAGAGGCCCCTGTCGGGGTTCAGAGAACCCCTAGGCGTTTTACGAACTACAGTTAGTGATAAACAGGTTCCCATTGTTATGCAGAACACAGTCCAGTAGGGGAAACAACACAGAAACAGATCTAATATTAATTAACAATGAGAGATTTAGGTAGCAAGTCAGAACAAAAGAAAGATGTCCAAGGCTGTGTGAATTAAACAGCTAAGAATTCTGATAACCCTTAAAGGAATTTTAAGGCAAGAGAGGTCATGCTAGGCTGGAAATTTTAAAATTTAGTTTTAGTCAATTATTTTAGGGTTTGTGCATTTTAATCAGAAGAAAATTCTATCTATCTAGGTGAGTAACTCTTAATGCATCTTGTTCATTTCAGTACGTTGTTGTCAATAGCAATGGAAGAGAGCCGAAAGGACTTTAGGTCTTCCCAGTTAGCCCATAACCACATTATTCATCCATTTATTCAGTAAGTGATAAATGATTCTACCCGTGCTGCATGGAGAGGGTGGTGAGGGTGGAAGCCCAGCTGACTTCCATCAAAAAGCAACATTATTCACCCAAGTCATCAAGTGTGGAGGACAGAACAATAGTGAACATGCATAGTGCTTTGAACTTGTCAGGGGAAAGTTATCAAGGAAATTTGTGGTATTATCATTGTATTGTTCAACGTGGTCCAGTTAAAATCATTTGAAGATTTAAATAATACCTTTTATAATACTCTTTGCAATTCCCTGGTTATATAAAAACGTATTAATCACGTTGTTAGACCGCTAATGCCTGTGTCAGGCAGTAGGAATACAGATAAATGAGACGATCTTCATTGAAGTCTTAGGGTCATAAAGATGATCGCAGCATGGGGTGTGGTAAGTTCATCAAAGGGGGAAGCCAGGGGGCATGGGAGCAGACAGGAGGAACAGAGCCAAAGTGGTATGGAATGTTCCAGGAGGACCCAAGAGCTAGTGAATAAAGAGGAATTAGCACAGCCAAGAAGTTCAGAAATGGTGTTCCCAGCAGAAGGGGGGCCCTGTTCAAGGTGCAGACATAGGAGGGAGTCCAACTTGTTAGGAAGCACAAGAGCAGAGGTGGGGCCAGATGGGAAGGGCCTTGAATGCCACCTAAGGAATGGTCCCTTCAAGCAGGTAACAAGGGACAATAACAAGAGGTGTAAGACACATACCCTGCTCTTAAAATGCTTATATTACAGTGGTTGATTAGGGACACACACACACACACACACACACAAATAGAATTAATCACAACACAAATCATCCCCTCAACATGTATGCATTGAAAGTCTGCTATGTTCCAGGGACTGATTAATGACTGATCATAATGCAACAAATGTTATAAAATCCTTGTCTTCTAGTGAAGGGACAATTACTAAATAGCAACCAATACATAAACAAATATGACATCAGACAGTAGTAAGGATTATGCGGAAAGGTCAAAATAATAATAACAATAATAATTAAAATGTATTAAGTAATTACTGTCTGATAAGCACTTGCCATGAATTTTCTCATTTCACTTTCTATGGAGAAGGCCATGCTGTGCCTGCCCAGATTCCTTCTTTTGGACTGAAACACTCACTTCCCCAGCTGTGGGGAGTGCTGTCCGCTGAGTCCCCTCAGGAAATTGGGGTGGTGGGTGGCCCTGACCAATGTTATGTCCCCCTCCTTGGCAGCATTCATCCAACCACTGACTGCTCGAGGGGATGGGCCCGTGGCCTTGATCACAGTCAACTCCAAAGTCTTCTTGGCACCAGAGATCATACAGGATAGGCCCAGGCTTCAGTTACAACTGCTGTTCAGTTCACCTTCTCCAAGCCACTGATCCATTTGCTCATGCCCTAACAGAGTTGTTGTGGACCAAACTCCTGGTAAAACTCCTATTTCAGTGTCAGAGACTGCTTCTTAAGGCAATCAACCTAGGACATGTTGCGATCATTCAAGAACCTGGATCTCAGGCCAGTGGCTTGACCTGGGTCCCACAGTGAGGAAGGAGTGCTCTTAAATTTCCACATTTTACTCCTTCTGAAGCAGGACAGACAATGGCCGCTATTGCTGCTCAGAGGAGGGTGGTGACCTATGCATAGCAGGCAATATAGTGTTATCTAGAACTTCTCTCGGAGAGTACTTATCTGACAAGACCACTGATTCCAAAATCATCCCAAACATCCCAAAACATTCCTTTTCTCACTCAACAAATATTGAGCACCTCTTTTGTGCCAGGTGCAGTACTATACATGGGGATACACAGAGACCAGAGCACACAAGTAAGAGCTTAGATTCCAGTGAGGAAAACTGGTCGACCAACGCACGTGCCAGTGGTGCACAGGAAATAAACACAGCGGGCTGAAGTGGGTGGGGAGCTATGGGAATAGGGACTGGGCTGTTCTATCCTGGGTGGTCAGAGATAACCTCTCCAATAAAGTAACATTTAAAGGAGACTGCCAAGGGGTAGGGAAATAATACACAAGGATATGTGTGGTGGGGGAGACAACGGTGTTTGAGCAGAAAAAAATAAATGCCAGACAATCTATGTAGCAAAGAGCATGCAGAACTCCTAAAAGAACACCTCTGGAGCCCACTAAGACCTGACTTACACTAGTATCAGGCAAAAGTTGTCTAAATCTGGATATATCTCTTTCCCTGGGCTACCTGCAGAGTAACACATCCTGACCAGGGGCTAGAAACTGTGGATTCTAATCTAGACTTGCAGTTTAATTTTGCCTCCATTCCTTCTGCAGCAAGTCAGTGATGGTGATTCCTTACCAGCCTCCTTTGGATGATTGTCGTCAAGCTCTGGTGAGGCAATAGTAAGTAAGGAGTGAGAGTTCATCTATCGCCATAATATACCATTATCCAAACCTTTTGCTCTCAGGACCCACTGACACCTAGAAATTTATTAAAGACCCCAAAGAATGTGCTTTACTATTATATTATACCTATGGGTATTTACCATATTAGATGTTACATAGAGACAAAATTTAAAATATTATTTAATGATTTGCTTTAAAATACTAATAATAAACCCATTACATTCTAACATAACTAACACATTTCTATGGAAAATAAATACTTTCTGAAATAAAAAAAAAATATTGAGAAGAGTTTTTTTACATTTGGGCAAATATCTTCAATGTCTGCCTAACAGAAGACAGTCAGGTTTCCCTGCCTGCTGTTGTAGTCAATGTGTCATGAGAGGTTGTGGTTGAAATAGGTGAAAAACATGCAGCCTTACACAGAGATGCACTTGGAAGAGATAGCATTTTGGTAGCCTTTTTAGATAATTACCGATATTCCTTTTTGATATACACCACAGCTCAATGAGTGGTAGTTTCTTAAGCCTTAATTTCAATCTGAAATCTGAAATCACAGTGATAAATGAACATTTTATACTCTGTGACTTTAAAATCCACTGTCTCATCTTTCCCTTTGGATGGCTTTTTTTATCCGTGCATCATTTTGGAACATTAACGGCTATTTGGAAAATCTTCATTCACTGATATATGTAGCTCTTCGAAATGTTGACACATTTCATTATACAAAATAAAAAAAAAATCACATCTGTTAATGTCACCACCAATTTCATCAGAAAATCTTTAGGCATTGAGAACTTATCCAGCTCCCAATAACAAATCCATGTTTTCCAAAATTGTAGTTTTAGCTTGAAAGTTCAAATTCTATTTTTGATAATTTTTTGTAACAAATGCTGTCAGTTGTTTTCCTCTAAGTGACAGGCTCACATTATTCATTTCCAGGAAAATATCTGCCAGATCACCAAAACCAAGTCTGAGTAACCACAAGTATCTGTAACTTGTTCTTCCAAGTAAAAAATTTTTTTTTCTGGTGGGGGGAGGGTTCTTCAGCTCACAGCTCAAATCGCCTAAACAAGTGACTTCTCCTTGAGAAACCATCATACTTTGTGCTTTGTGCATAAGTCTATTACATTTCACAGAATATTAAAGTTATGTATTCGAGTGTTGAGATGTTATAACAATTTTTGCTGCTTCAATAAAACATTCTTAGTTCTAAGTTAAACTGCCCTTTTTCTTTTTTTTCTTTGAGTAGGAATACAATGAAGACTAGCAGAATTCAATGATGCTTAATTGATGAGTGCGAAGATTCTAGCATATATACCCACACCCTTGCCTTTGTACCGTTCGAACAAGTATCAACACACTGGAAAAGGCAAATTGTGCCTTCGTAATACTATGAAAACAGTTTTGACCTCACAGACCCCCTGAAAGGGTCTTGGGGGATCAATGAATCACAGGGTAAATAAATCACACTTGGAGAACTGTTGCCAAAATAGAAACTTCGATGCACTGAGGTGGGCAGGGCAGGGACTGTGGGAGGAAGATGTATATTGACTAAAGATAAATGAAATTTCAGCAGCAAAAATTGATGACTGGCATTCTGACAGCAAGGAAGAATAAGGAAAAACTATAAAAAGTAGACATATGAACTCCAAAGCATTGCAACTGGGGGTTATCTTAAACAGGAGCAAATAACCAGGCACTTCAATAGCTCTGGAGAGCATCTTCGAAACTCAGCATTGTTCGATAAGCACTGTTCACAGCGATGACCTTGGGTCATTAAAACAATGTTAAAAAAACATTAAATATCCTATGTTTAAGAAGCCAAGAAAAGGAAAGATATATCTTAGAAAGAATTCCTCAAAAAGATTCTCACAGCAATCACTGAAATTTTAAAAATGGCTTTGAGGTTTTATTAAAATACCTACTGTGAAGACTAGCTCATTTCAGGGCATGGGAAAACAAAGCATCTCAGTAATTAAATGAAAGTCCATGAATTAGGTAGGACTACTTATCTCACTTTATAGCTGGGCAGTAGGGCTGAATGAGATTAATGATGGCCTCGTGAATACCGAATAAACCAAAGGAGACAATGTGAACCCAATCTTGAGTCCCACGCATGAGCCACCGCCACCCCGCCTCCTGAACAGTATGGCGTTACCTATGAAATCAAAACTCAGCATCTAAGAATTTGAGCCCCACCCAGGAGAACCCAGGGAAGTTGGGTGTTCAGGGACATTGAAAGTGATTTCTGCCCATCAGTCATCCTGAGCTGGGAGCCAGCAGCACTGAAGGAGAGATGATGATTTATAACATCTAAATAATGCAGTCAGGTTTGCTTCCTGGCCAGGAGCCTCTTTGTTAGGGATCCTGAGAGCAGGTTCCTCTGTCACGAGACTCACAAGAATACATCTTCAATTACATTGCATCCTAACCTCCCTGGAAGGGAAGAAAGAACAGGCGTCCAACAATCAAGACAATATATCTTAATCTGCCTGGCCCATCTCTTAGGCAAACATGCAATTCATGGCAATGAAGTGAATTTCCACCGAGAGAGGGTGGCGGGTGACCAGGCCCGGATAATTAGGTTTTGCTGGAAAGCAGCGCTCAAGTTCGCAGCTGGAAGTGGTCCCTGAAGGTCACACAGGGGAAGGGCCAGGGTAGCAAAGATGGCAAAGTTCCTAGACCTCAGGAAAAGAGAGCCAACAATTTCGAAATGACCACCAATGCTCTTCTCCCCCGCTGCTGCACGGTCTGGTGGGACAAGTACAGGAAATGATTAACAGGCTTCCCTCACACCAATTATCTGGATTAATCAGGTTAAAAAATACCCACTTATCCAGATCAATGAAGCAAGAACTCTGGGACTCTGGCTTGAGTTTTGTGCATAATTGCCTCAACTTTCTCCTCATGGTTTCTGTGTAACAATAGTCTGGGAGTTGTACCTCAGAGATCTCATTTCGTCCTCAGCCCACATCACTTCACCTCCTTCCCTTCCCATTTTGTCCCCTTCACCACCGTCGCTTTCCCCCAATATCATCACCTACGAGCGCTCTTTTCTATCACTGGGCACAAAGAGAGTATCTGTCACAGACTCGAATGAAAGTGTTTAGCTTTCTAATTTCTAAGCTTAGGGTTGAGGCCCAGATAGCTCTAACAGACTCCCCAGGGAAGTCAGAGTTCTTGCTGTTGAAAGTGTGGCCCCTGACCAGCAGCACTGACGTCATCATCATCGGGAAGCTAGCTGAGCCCGTACCACCTCAGGTCCCACCCTGGGCGTACTGAACGGCTTCTGTTTTAATTTAAAAAGACCCCAGGTGATTCTGAGGCATGTTACCCTTAGAGAAGCCCTGACCTACATTTCAAAGTCTGAGAAACTTGGAAGGTCCAGGGGGTCTGGGTTTAGGCCCTGCTCTGCCACACTGAGAAGTAACTTCTCGGCCATTCAAGGTTTGAGGACGTCCATTTTTCTCATCTACAAGAGGGCAGGGCTTAGATGAGATACTTAGTTCCTCAACTTGGTAGATCAATCATCTGTATCATTTAAGTAGATGTCTAAAAATACAGACTACTGGGCCTTTCTCCAGGGAATTCTAATTCCACGGTTTCTGAAATGCAGATAAGCTTGGGTCCTACTGTTCTAGAACGGAGCATATTTCCCAAATTCGAAGACACCGTGGTTCAAATACAGCTGGACCACATGATAGGAAAGGCTACATAGCCTTGGGCAAGTTACTTAACTGCTCTGAATCTCAGCTTCTTCATCTTGAACATAGAAATATTATTATCAACTCCCTGGATTCTCCAAGATTAAATCATTTATACAAATCACTTAATACATAAACAAATGCATTTCATTATTTTCCCGGTCTCTCTCTCATTTCTCTGAGCTCCTACCACTCGTCTTTTTCTGCATTTCTAACACATCAAGAAGGTTCCTCTTTCATGGCCTCTGCACTTGCTGTCGCTTGTCTGGAAAGTTCTTCTGGATGGAGCTTGTTTCTTTCTTCGGGCCTCTGCTCAGAAGTGAGACCTTCACTGACTACCCCACATGAAAGCACACACTCCCTACCAGCAGACCCCAGCCTCCTTCCTTTGTCTGTGTTTTTACCAGAGGACTTTATACCATCTGACATCATATATATATATATTTGTTTACTTATTTTTTGTCTGACCCCCACCCCCACCCCCACCCCCACTGCCTCTCACATAGCCACTAGAATTTAAGCTTCACGAGACCAAGAACTTTCTTTTGTTCACCGCTGTATCTCTAGTGCTTAGAAAGTTACCCTATACACTATTTGTCAAATTAACGAATGAGTATATCGTCTTTTCCATTAAACAGAAATCTCTATTTTCATCGGTATTTCTTGTTTTGATGGCCCTTGCCTTATCTTTCATCTGCGAAGATAAACAAGGCATTGATGCTTTCTCAGGACATTCTAAATTAACTCCATACACAGTAAACTGTTCTATTTATTAATAAGTTAACCATATGACTGGGATCTGCATTTTTTTTCTTTCTTTCCTCTTATGCAATTAATAGATGAGTAGATTCATTGGTAAAAGAATCAAACAATGAAGAAGTATGTTGTATAAGATGTAAATTAGTCCCTATGCATACTCTATCCCCGTGCCCTTCCCCAGAGGAAAGCAGGATTCACAATGTGTGCTACATCCTAATATGACATTTTCTGTGCAGATACACATATAGAAGGATGTATATACATAGTTTTTTTAATTTTATGTAAATGGAATAATAATCTACTTACTACCCTGCCTCTTTTCCAGAGCATACCTTTCTGTGTCTGTATGGCTTTTCCTTATTTTTTCTTTTAAGAATTTATTTATTTATTTATTTATTTGAGAGAGAGAGAGAGAGAGAGAGAGAGAGAGCGCAAGTGTGCTCATGAGCATGAACAGGGGGAGGGGCAGAGGAGGAGGGAGAGGGACAGGTAGACTCCATGCTGAGCACAGAGCCCATCCTGGGGCTTGATCCCGTGACCCTGAGATCATGACCTGAGCCAAAATCAAGAGTTGGACACTTAACCAACTGAGCCACCCAGGTGTCCCTCTTCCTTATTCTTTTTACTGGATGCATAAAACGGGGTACCATATTTATTTAAATGCTCCCCTCTTCATGGGCATTTAGGTTGTTTCTAATTTCTATCCATTAACTATTCTGCCATGAGCATCCTTCTACATCTCTATTTGGTCATGTTACAAGAATTTCTTTAGCAAAGATTCTTAGAAAAGCTGCATTAAACTTTGATCAATGCTGCCAATTTGGCTTACCTTGGGCTTCCAAGTTCTTACTCTCACCTATGGTTGGTGCGGACACCCGCCTCCCTCGTCCTCACCAAAATCAAACATTATTTACCTCTTAAAATGTTGCCAATTCTTTTGCTTTAAAATACCTCCCTGTCATAATTGTATGATTTGATTTCTAGTGGAATAAATCATCTTTTTATATTTATTATCCACTTATATAATTCTACTATATATTTATATATTTCTTATTTATCATTTTTTTTCTTTTGAGCTGTCTTTTTGCTTTTAGATTTATGAGAATTCTGTATTCTCTGTGTATGCTTCCTTTTTTTCTTATAGATATTGAGGATATTTTCTTCTGGAAGGCCTGTAGCTTCTCATTCCACTGATGAGTCTCTCTTTCATTGTAATATATTTTAACATTGCCAAATCTGTCAACCTTTTTATTACATCAGCACTTAGAGTCTTGCTTAAGAGGTAATTCCCAAACTCAAGGTTTTAAAATACCCTTTATATTTTTTTGGCTCCCGGGGGCTCAATTGGTTGTATCTGACTCTTGATTTTGGCTCAGGTCATGATCCCAGGGTCCTGAGATCGAGCCCTGTGTGGGGCTCTGCGCTCAGCAAAAAGTCTGCTTGAGATTCTCTCTCTAGCCCCCACCCAGGCGCACACATTCTCTCGCCCTTAAATGAATAAATAAATAAATAAATAAATAAATAAATACATAAAACTTTTTAAAAAATCTTAGATATTTTCAAATGCTTTTTAATTTTTATGTTTAACTCCTTTTGATATTCATTTTGAACTATTCCAAATGCTTCTTTTTAATGAAACAAAATTCTTTGCTTTTTACCACTAATGTATACATGTCTTTAAAAATTAAAAAAATAATAATAAGTTGATTGTAGAATAATTTCACATATTTGGGTCACTGTTTCACATTCTGTCCTTTCCTTTCTTGTGAATTAGGAATAATTTTGACTTGGCTTCCACCAGCCTACGCTCACCTAGAGAGAAGTTCTGATCTTCTCAAGTATGTTACCTTCCCTTCCCACCTAGGCTCTCCTTCCCTTCAGACTCTGGAAGAATGCCTCATAGATACAAGACAATAGCAGGGGGAGAGGTCATGGGAGAAAGACCAAGTAACTCTGCATGAAAAAAATAAACTTTTATCAGGCCTGGCCACCTCCTGTTGGAATAAGAAATGGCTTTTAAATGGAATAAATTGCAAGAACCAATTAATGATTTGAACTGCATCAGCACTGTGGAAACAGTGGGCTTTGGCAGCCCGAGATCTTATTTCTTCCTGGGTGTCTGTAAGCGTGTTTAAAAGCTGGTGCGGGAAGTGCCTCCAGCAGAGGATCCATGGGGTTTGCCTGGCTGTAGATTAATCCCTTGCCTGCTCAGAGATCATGACCCCAATAAGCACCCAGGGCTGGCACCTTGAGTCTGTGTCATTAATACGCAGCAGCTATGCGCTTGGCTATTTTGGCCCAGATAGTGAACAAAAGAAACTGAGGCAGGTAATTTTAATTATGCATGCACATATGTGTATTTTTACAGAGGCTTATTATAAGGCTGTGGCTTCAAATTTGAAACAGGAAGGAAAGGAAAAAGGTCACCTAATATCTTTTCCTTTGTGGCGGGGGAGGGGCTCCACAGAACAACAAAAAGAGCAAAAGATAAGACTATTCTAGGCTGAGAAGTGTAAAACTAAAGGATAATACAATTGAGCTGATGCAGTTTAAAGACTACTCATTACCTGGCCTGAGATACGGCACCCATTGTTGCTAGTGGTTGGAGATTATTTCTCAGCCTGCCGCTGGCTGATAACAGACTCGTCCACTGGCCTGAAGGCTTATTGTTCTGCCAGCAGAAATAGTGCCTCAGACGGAAGCAAAGTTGTTCTCAGCCACGGCCATGTTGCTTTGGCCTTTCCTCTCCCTTCAGTGGGACTACAAAGAAAATCAAGAGTTTATATCACCTGAGAGGTGCTCTGGGACTTTTCCAGTCCTCCCTGCTCACACGTCCATGACCTAATTTGGATGAGGGTAATTCTGAAAATAAAATGCTGAAGTTTTCTTTTCCTTGAGAACAATGTCACATTAGTCAACTTAAAAAGACTTGCTCACAGCACAAATTGTCTGTACAACTCATTTTGCCCCTTAATTATATTCCACCTTGTTTTATTATTTAAAGGCATCATATGAGCTAAGTGTTTATAGATATATAAAATGTCAGAGATGAAGTTTAACACTCCCTTTAATAGGCTGGCATGTGGAAGCCCAGAAAGCCATGGAGACTATGTTCAGTTGAGAATATTGAGTAGGGAAATGAAGTTTCTCCTCCTTCTCCCCAAGGCAACGCTGTGAGAAAGGGGTTTCTGGGTTAGGTGGAAAGGGAACTAAGTACTAAAACATGGCGGAGTTCATAGCTTCTCTCAAATCTTATTAATAATGTTCTGTGTAACTAAACTCAAAGTTCAGACTCTTCCATCCACTGTTCAACTCTCAAAGTAGAAGTGCTGACAACTTCGGAACAGCATACTTAGCTTCGAGGTGCTTGCCAAAATTGAGTAGATAAATTCTAGGAGTCAAGTGACATTCTCTACTTTCTGACCTCCCAGCTCACAAACTTATATTTGTACCTAATCTCATTACCTTTTGGCCCAAAGGAAGAAGTGCTCCTTCATCTTAGACAAACCTAATCTCCCCATCTAGCCACCCAACCCATTCTCCCGCTCTTTGCTTGGACCCTGCTTATTCAATCAGCCCTCTTTAGTTTCTGAACTTTTCACTCTCTTCTGGCTCTTGAAGAAATCTGTAGAGATGTCCAATCCCTTTCCCTCATTAAGCACAAAGCAAAACAAAACAAAGCAATAAGGCCTGTAAACTATAAATCCCCCCCCACAGCCAAAGTACATACCTCTCCTTCTCTCCGTAGTCAAACTAATCAGAAAACAATGTACATTTTCTATCTGTATTCCCCTCCCTTCTATTCTTCACCTTTAACCTTAACATTCCATTGCAATTGCCCTAGCCAAGGTGATCAGTAGTCTACTATGTGAATGCAACCAGTTCTTTCAAATTTGTCTTTTCTTGAGGTCTCCATGGAAAAGTATAGGACACTGGACTTTTGGACCAGTGGTCCAATGGACCAATCTATTATTATTATTATTATTAAAATTCCTTATTTTTGATACAATCTCCTCTCTTGGATTCAACATCATTACTTTTTCTTAATTTTCCTACCTGCTAAAATTCTCATTCATGTCAGTTCTCCTATACAGGACTCCTTTTTCTTTTGCCCATCTCTTAGTGACCCCTTAGTGCCATCTCTTGGTGACCCCTAAGGCTCTCTCCTCAGCCCTTTTGTCTTCTTGTCCCATGAAACCCTCTTGTTGTCTCAGCTATCACCTACTGTACAAATCAGAATGAGACAACTCTATCAGGCAAATCTACATTTTTCAAGTGAAAACTGAAACTGAAAACAGAATTTTGACAATTTTTAGGAATGTAGATGATATAATCAAATGCTTATGTACTCATATCTAATTATTTAAATTAAATGAACATGCACATTTAAATAGCATATTATATAAACCAATATACTAATTTAGAAATGTCACTTTTCTTCTCACATGATCAATTCAGTGATGGCTGTGGATCATGGTAGCAGGCTCTTAAGTGTCCCTAGACCAAGTGATGAGTCATCCAACACAGCTTGTCAAGGCATAGAATTTTCATTCCAATATTTGGACTAGAGCATATTTTGACCTTTTGAAGCTTCTTATGAAGTCATAAATGGAAATTAAACTCTGAACCATTAGTAGCCATTTGCATAAAATGTTGGTTGTTTTGTTTTTCATAGAGTGTATATTTGTGATTCCCACATACTATGTTGTTTTTTTAAATGATTTCCAAAAATCTGTTTATAATAATACCTAACACTTGTAATTATTAGGTAACAGCTTCAAAAAAACTCTTAAATCAGTATGAAAAATGTTTAACTTTTTTCTCAATTACTCTATTAGGCAACCTCCTAAATATCCCAAAGTAGCATTGACTGAGGTAGTTTCAAATTAATGTGTCTGCCCAAACATTACTTTATTGCTCTACATAAGTAATTAAGAGAGCACTTTGGATTATGGAATGCTCTATATGGACTCTAAGGTAAAACAGCTCTCCTTTTTCCTGGGGACTAATGTTAATGGAAAATCTCACATTGAATTAGGTCATTTATGGTAAATGTGAATGAATCTCAAAACTATATAACCCCTCCCAGAACTATTCTGCACTCCAAAATCATGAGTCTAATTGTATACTGAGCCAGTCACATCCAGATTTTATCCCCCAAATTCAGATGTCCAGAATTATGCTCATTACTTTGCCTTCAATTAACTTGTCATCTATATCTTACTGGCAGTAACCACTATCAAAACCAGTTAGCAAGTCAGAATTCTGGAAATATTCTTAGGCTACGACTTTTGTCTCATTGGCATGTATTCACTAAACAGACTTCTATTGAGCACCTATCAGAGATGTAAGACCTATGTTATTATGGTATGTATAGTCTAGTAGGGGGAGTTACAAACAAAGAGAAAACGTCAGGACAAAAATGTAGAAAAATAGAATAAAATATACAATGATGAAGATGAAACTGATAACACATAAAAAAATGACTAGTTAATGTGATTAAGGGTGCAACTGTAGAAGACGTGATTAAATTTTATGTTAAGCGCTCTTGGGCATTTCAGAATTTTTAACATATAAGTGATGTGATCTGATTTATGTTTTAAAAATATAAGTCTGCTGTATTGAGAAAGTATTATTGGGGAAGGGATGCGAAAGTGGAAACAGGGAGACCAGGATAGAGGACATTTTTGTAATTCCGGCAGAAAATGCTGTGGCTAGGATGAAGGTAACAGCATGAATGATGACATGGATAGATTTAGGATGTACTGTGGAGATAGGGACACTGAGGCTTCCTATTAGATTGGTTATTTGAGATAAAGGAAGCTGAAGAATTAAGGAAGGCTCTCATGTTTTTTATATATGCTATGATTAGATGGATAGTTATGCCATTTGATGAGTCAGAACAAATAGGGAGAGAAGAAGTTTGGGGTCCCCAGCAAATCAAACATTCTGTTTTAGACCTAGATAAATTTAAGATATCTACTAGACCCCCAGTAGAGATGCCCAGTAGCAAAAGTAATAGTAATAGTGGTAGTAGGATCAGCTCATGTTTAAGAACATTCTGAGTGTGATAATAGATACATAGTATGCTTGTCTTAACTACAGGAATGAGAAAATTGAGACTAACTTGTTCATGGTCACTCAATGATCAAGTAACAGACCTAGGATTGAAACCCAGGTTTTCTGGTTCCAAAGTTCATGTTCTTCACCAGCATACTGAACTCTTCATGAGTTTGGGAATCATCACCAGATTGTTGCTCTTTAAAGCCAGAAGACTGATTGGGATTATTTATAAAAATGTATAGATAGAGAAAGAAACTTGTCCCAAGACCTAGATCTCCAATATGCCAACACATGGCAATTGAACAGTAAAAGAAGAAACTCAAACAGAACAGAAAAAGAGCTTCTGGGAAGCTAGGAAGAAACCCATGAGAATTTGAAGGTCCTAGAAGTTAAGAAAAGAATGATTCAAAAAGAAGGTCATGGTCAACTCTTCCAAGTAAAATGAGAACTGGGAAATGATCAATGGATCTGGTAACATACTAATCAATACTGACCTTGATAAGCATTTAAGCAGAGTGGTAAGGTACTTGAAAAAACAAAAAGGGAGAGGCCCAGAACCCCAGGCTGGGGATGGAGGATTTGATAGCAGGTACAGCAGCTCCTCTATGTAATGTGAGGAAGCAAAGAGTCTGCATGTAGAGGCCCTTTGGTTGGTATGGTCAACCCTTCTAGTTGCCTGCTTATTAGCTTATGTTCCTATTTTCCTTATTATTTAAGTATCTTTGGCTGCATAATCCCAAGCTTAGTGGCTTAAAGCAACAATGATCTTTTATTGTTTCATGGTTTCTGTGGGTCAGGGTTTTGAGAGTGTCTTGGTTGAGTGCTCTGGCTCAGGAGTCTTTCGTAAGATTGTAGTCAAATGTCAACTGGGCTGCAGTCATCTGAAGGTTTGCCTGTGGCTGGATGATCCACTGCAAAGTGGCTCACTCACATGACTGGAAATCGGTTACTTTCTCTATGAGTCTCTCCAAAGGGCTGCTTAATTGTCTTCACAACAAAAGATCAAGGAAGAAACCGTAATGCCTTTTATGACCCAGCTTTGAAAAGCATACACCATCCCTACCACTGTATCCTATTGGTCACGCAACTCAGCCTTATTCAGGGCAGGAAAATATTACAGAAGGGCATGGGTACCAGGATTGTTGGGGGCCATCCGATAGCCATCTGATTACTAAGCCTTACTAACCAAACTACAATTTTATTCAAAATATCTATGTGCTTAGTTGAAAATACTGAACAATTCTAGCTATCTTGTGTTGGGTAGGTCATGTCACTTAACAGGACTTCCGGGAATGCCTGAGAGGATTCAGCTGACCTACGCCTCTTTGGCTTTTTCCTTCACCCTTCACCTCTTCCTATCTGGAACATGGACATAAATGTTTGGAGAGGCAGTACCTGTACACCATGAGGGCAAAGCATATGTGCCAAAGATGGTTCTAGAATTCTTTCCCCTTTCTGGTGGACAAATATTCCATATTTGAGACTCAGTTCAAGAAATGCCTCTTTCAGGATGTCTTCCTGACAAAACCCTATATATATAAATTATAAATAAATAAACTTTATATATATCTACATACATAATAGACTATTTATATTTATATATATATTTATATATAATATATATAATATATAAAGACTATATATATATATAAAAAATGGTAGTAGTAGTAAGACCTTAACATATAAATGATGTAATCTGATTTAGGCTTTAAAAACATAACTCTGTTGCAATTCCCTCCCTCTTTTAGGCCTCTTTGCACTTGGTATGGGAGTCTATTGCAAGACGTGTTAATTTTTTTTTTTTTTTTACATTTATTTGTTAGCAGTTCCATCTTCCTTTACTAGAAGGTAAGATCTTTGAAGGCAGGGTGATATCTTATTTGCCTCTGTATCCCCAGGGTCTTGTACATCGTAAGTACTCCAGAAGAATCTCTTGAATGTATACATAGTTCTAGTTAATATCTATCTAGTAGATAGCGGAGGGTTAACACAATCCATTCCTGGCAGGCTTATTCATCCCTGTAGGAGCCTGCGGAGGGCTCATTATAAAGGACAATGCTCTGTAATGAAGTCTTCTTGCATATCTTTGGTAATAATCATCATAGAGGGAGAAAATGAGCATCTCTCTGTAATATTTATATTTCCTAGCAGCAAAGACATTCTCTTCTGTAATTCTGCCTGTAAAAGCAGCAAGGAAGCCAAGAATATACAAGTTCTCCATGGCAACTGGATCACAGCAGCACACAGCCTGGGCCAGGATTTCAGATAAACGGAGCAAGTGGAGGTGAGCTTCCAGCCACAGGAACTGTGCCTTGCTTTGGGCTTGCACTGAACCAGGTCTCCTCCACTGGGCCCACAGCCCACAGCACCAGGACTCCACGCATTGCCACGCGATGGGGCAGTGAAGGGGCCACATGGCATCTGTCTCACTACCTCAAAGTGCTACATTGAGAGCTCAGTCTCAGCGAATCAATAGGCCACCGATTCAATCAAATATCCCCACATTCATTTTCTAAAAATGCTTCTTACTTTCTGAACGTTAACCTAAGAAGAAGATTTTACCCCAAGCCACCAGGGAGTTCTTTTCATGTATCCTTAGGCACTCAGATCATTTCTCTCAAGTGCAAGCTAGTGAGCCTGCTCCCTTCACTCAGCTTGGAAGGGGAACCAGATTAAGCATCTGGTTAGAGTGAACAGCTGTTTAATGCACAGCAATGAAAAGCTCACATTCAAATCAGTCAACTCTTCCATCAAGGACAAGAGGTGCCAAACAGCAACCGCCAAGTGAATGAATGACCTTTGGCAAAGCCATTCGCAGGAGCAGGGTCCCCAGCCAACGCAAGGCACACAAAGCGGAAAAATCCACTAAAGGGCAGGGAAGAGCCCTGGGGCAACTGAGGAGGCCTACCCACCTCTTCAGGGCCCTCCCTTATAGGAAAGCCCCACTCTGTAAGGGACGCAGCCTCATTGACCCCCACAGATTAAAGAGCTGTCACTGAAGGAACTCTAAGTGTGCCAGTAATCCAATTCCCTCCCTATTGGTGCTGCTGAGGAAGACATGACTGTGGACCCCTGCGTTCTGCACACATCTACGGCACGGCCCACGAGATTGCATTTTGGGAGGGAGGGGTTTACTAAAGGTGGAGTTGGTGCTTCTCCCCCATCACTGAAATCAAGATTCATAATCTAGAACCACATTCAGGAATACCTTTGCAAGGGGCCCAAAAGGCACAAAAGAGGGGGACATTCAAACCAGCCCCTTTCTTTGAGCAACACAAAGCCAACTCATTAGAAAGAGCCATCAGTGCACCCACCAGGTGTCATGTGTGCAGCTGATTTATCCCTGGAACCAGCAGCGGGAAGGATGGGAGAGATGGATGACCTCAGGTGAGGGTGGGGAGCTTGCTCTGGCTCTCCAGAGGGAAAAAAAGTGGCCTGCATTTTCCAGTGGGCAGACCAAATGTGCGGCTGCAATCATATTCATAGAACCATAATCACGGAGTCAGAAACATTACAGATGGAAACAGACCGACTGGGTCAGGTAGCCCGCCTTCTGCTTTTGCAGCTTTGCCCCCCAGAGTAAATTCCTTGGCCTGGTATTTATCCTATTTATAATTTGCTGTGAGAAGGCACCAGAACAGAATGCATTCTGGAACCTGCAGTCAAGGAGAGATCAAATTAAGAGGAACTGGACCTTTACACCCGCAGAGGAAAAAAATCAGGGAAATACAGGAAAGCAACAAGGTCAAAGCCCAACCAGACCTCAGTGTCCCTAAGGCCTGTCCTTGTTAGTCCTTGCTTATCCCACATGCTCAGGAGCAAAGAGACTACATCCTCTGCCTTGGCCCAGCCCAGCCCCATCCTGTCCCTGATCAAGGCTGACCATGTACTCAGAATCTCAGCCCCCACTACTGGGCAGAGCCACAAAGTCTTTGGCAGTGACCACAAAATGGCTGGTAACCTCTAGCTTCCCTTTCTAAGCCTACTGTTGGTATACTTAGTTCATGGGATTGGTCTTCTGTCTCAATCCTTTATTTATTTATTTAAAGATTTTTTTTTTAATTTGTTTGAGAGAGAGAAAGAGAGAGCAGAGTGAGAGAGAGGGCACAAGTGAGGGAAAGGGGCAGAGGGAGAGGGAGAGGCAGGCTCCCTGCCAAGCAGGGATGCCTACTCGGGGCTCAATCCCAGGACCCTGGGATCAGAGGCATCACCAGCTGAGCCACCCACGGGGCCCTCAATCCTTTATGTATACTCACAACTCACCAGGTAGTGCTCCACTCTAAACCTCAGAACGTTTTATTGGAACCAGGACAGCGACTTAGCTCGGATCTGTCCTCCAAAGTCCTCTACTGCAGTCACTGTGGGTAAAATGAACAGCTGTGCCTGGCACCTCAACTTCGTGGGCCACCTAGCTTAGAGGAATGTGCTGCCCCGGGTGCATAGTAGCTGTCATCTGTGGGTCTCAGCTCAAGTCTGTCTGAGCCCACCATGGCCTGCTGAGTCTCCTCCCTGACGTGGTTGTGGGCCTGCTCCTGCTTGCCATATTGCTGGCTTCTTTCAGCAGCCCCAGACCAGTAGAGCTTTCTTATTTCCCTCTCTCCACCCACTCTTGGGGTCCCTCCCTGACCCACAGCAGAGCCCATGGGATAAGAACATAGGATGGATTTGGGGGGAGTCTGTGCAAAAGCTCTGAAGATCTTAGGACTGGCCTTCATCCCGGAGCTAGGGCATGTTTTCTTCTCCCATTTCTCCTATTACATTCTGCTAAGTAGGTCAGCGAGTTTATAGGAACAAAGGTGTTACTTGGAGGGATTTTGACATTTGTCTTATACATGTAGCTCTAAAGCCCAAATTAGGGAAATCTACGATCCTCGCTCCACGGCTGAATTGTGTCCTCCCCACCGACCCCGCCCCAAATTCACATGTTGAAACCCTAACCCCAGTACCTCAGAAGGTGACCCTATTTGGAGATAAGGCCCAGAATGAGGTGCTTCAGTTAAAATGAGGCCTCCAGGGTGATCCAGACTAGATTAACTAGTCGGACTGTCGTCCCTACAGGAGAAGATTAAGACACACAAAGAGACACCAGGAATGTAGGCAAACAGGGAAAGGACAGGTGAAAATGCAGTTAAGAGGGTAGCTATCCACAAGACCAGAAGAGAGATCTCAAAGGAAAACAACTCTGCTGGCACCCTGACCTTGGACTTCTAGCCTCCAGAAAAGTGAGAAGATATATTTTTGTTGCTGAAGCCCCACAGCCTATGTGCCACCGTTTCAGTACAAAACACTTCGCACCGCGCAGTGCTGTTTCATACATTGTATGGATGTTGAACCCAAGTGAGACTGTTCTGTCTCACATGTAGACACGTTACAACTGGAAGGATATACAGATCTTCCCATCTATATAAATTCACAATAGACAGACACATAGACAAATAGATCGACGCGGGCAGGTGTCTTAACCTCTCCCTGCCTCCGCTGTAAAATAAGGGATGAAAAGAGTAACAACTTCAACGGTTCTTGTGCAGATGTGTGGAGACCTTAAAAATCTCTGAAACTATAAGCGTGATAAAAAATAATACACACACACACACACACACACACACACACACACACACACGCTTTCACCCCATACATTATATTTACACGTAAACTTCAAATCACAGAACCACACTCTTAAAGCTTGAAGGGACCTGAGAAATCATACAGTTTTTCTCTATCCTCTCAGCATGTAGCCTCCTTTCAAAAAGTATTCCCCCCACGGATCTTAGTTTTTAAAAATATTTTGCCTACTGAACAAATTGCATTAGTTTTTCCAGCATTTTTTTTTTTTAATTTTTAAATGCAGGCATCCTTTTAGTCTGAGTGTTCATTAAGCTTAATTGATAGGATTTCAGTTCAAAATAGGTAAATCGACCATCTGTGGACTTTGACAAGCTTTTGAAACACTGAAAATAATTCACGGACCCTCATGCTCCCCAAAGGGACCCCTGTGGACCCATGTTTCCCCGGCTGAAGACCACTGATGGAGTCTACCCCTTTTGTTTTTCAGGGAGGATGCTGAGGGCCAGAGTGATTGCCCTACCTAAGATAGCCCTTGAAGCCAAATCTCCAGAGGGCTCTCTGACTCCTGGCTATGTACCCTCCTCCTCAGACAGCCTGCACTCCTCACACAGACCCAGATGGTGGTGGGCATCACAGCCAAAGAGGATCCATTCTTCTGGGAAGAGTAACAGCAGACACCCCCTTCCCTCTAAGACTAAATGAGGTTGTGACACACAAGGACTAGGACTTCAGGAAGGAATGAGATCATTAGTCAGCTGAGCTGGCAGCTGGAGGCTGGTCTTAGGAAGACCTTTTGGGGCTGGGGATGTCTTCTGTGTTGAACACAACTTGGCTTCTGGAAAACTAAGAAAGGCCAAGATGGGGCCTAAGAGAAGTGATCAAGGCTGTTCTGTGTTCTGTTCAATGTGGGCTTAAGAGAAGGGGGACTCTCTTAACCTCCAACACAGGTTATGGGACAGGGAGTCAAGCCTGAAGCAAAGCTCATCTGGAATGAGGAGCAAACACTTTTCTGGAGTATATTTGTATTTGTATTCTCAGATTGCCTGGTGTGGTTGAGGGGGGCAGGAATGCAGAAAGACGGGGGCATGGACTGCTATATTCAAGCAATCTTCTTCAGTGAAGAGGATTCTAATTTTTTTCCTTTACCCTGTGAACTCTCTTAGGATTCCTAAAGTAATTCACTTGAAAAAGCTTTGATTTACATCTCTCTCTGTGTGTCAAATTAATTAATTAATTAATTAATTAAAATAAAAAAATTTTAAAGGAGCACCTAGGTGGCTCAGTCGGTTAAGCATCTGCCTTCAGTACAGGTCATGATCCCGGGGTCCTGGGATCAAGCCCTGTATCAGGCTTTCTACTCAGTGGAGAGTCTGCTTCTCCCTCACCCTCTGCTGCTCCCCCTGTTTGTAATCTCCCTCTCTTTCTCTCTCTCTCTGTCAAATAAATAAATACATAAAATCTAAAAAAAAAAATTTTAAGAAGAAAAAATTTTGATTCACAAAGGAGAACTACCTGAAAACATTTCTAAAATGCAAATACTGTATCAAATGCATTTCACATTTATACCTGAGGTGACATAAAATAAAATTATTTGCCGAGAAGTTGGTTTATTTCTTTTTAAATGTATGGAAGACTTTTAAGTAAAATAAAAATAAAAACAAACAAACAAACATCACAGTGACAGGTATTTAAAGTTGAGGAATGCTAGCCAGCTCAAAATCCAAGAACCATACAAAGTATATTCACATATACATTAAAACATTACCTACACCAAAGTGAAGGACAACACATGTGAAATGATATGCTCTGGTGTGTAAGAACTTAAGCTAGGATCAAACAGACCTAGGAACAAACACCAGCTTCTAAGTCTAAACTTTTCATTCTCCAATAAGCTACATGAGCTTTCTAATTCTCCACTTCTCAATGGGTAAAATGATTTAATAACAGCACTTCCAACTCTAAGTTAAGAAATAATAAATGAAAGAATACAAAGGAAAGTACAGAGTATCTGGTCCATAATATGTGCTCACGAACTATGGAGTGTGGTGATGGTGAGGTGGGAACGTAGATGAGCAGGGATGAGAAGAGCAGTGGGGGAAAGTCTAGAGATAGAGAAGGGGGATATATGAACACTTTCTTAATATATGCTCTCCAGAAAGTCATTGGATCAAGGATTTCATTGGTCCAAGTAGAGAATCTAAGAGCAACACTGAAGTAACAAAACCCTTAAAGAAACCAAAACATAGAATTATTCATCAATCCTAAATTTTTGTGTGGACTATGGTTGTGCTGAGTCTTCTAGTCTCAGTTTAATGACGTGTTCAATAATAAGTGATGACTGTTACCTTATCTTCAAAGTGATACTGAAAGAGCCGGGTAAAGCTATCCATTTTGCTTATGTTAACTCTAGTTTCTAAGGTTAATTGGTGCTGCTCTTAATACCGATTGGCTGCTTTAAGAGTCCGACTAACGACAGCATCCTCCAGTGAATAAACAAAGTGCCATGCTGAGATAACGAATATATAATTTGGGCTAAACGTAAGAGTCAGTGATGACCTTCAATAAAAAAATAAATGTGCTCCTCGTCAGCTGACCATATATCAGGAATGTGTTCTTTCACAAGGAGACATTCTGGAGCTCATGGAAACAACATACATGTAATTGGTTCTCAGTCTTACTCCTCAGGAGACTTGTCCAAGCTGATCTAAGAGTAAACGTGGGGATTAGCCATGTTCATTCCAAAAGATTAGAATGAGCACTGTCCCCCGAGTCATGACGATGGGATTATTTTGCATTTTCTGTACTTTTCATAGGCAAGCATTCATGTAATTCATGGCCCTTGTGCTGACAGATCTCACACTAAGCTGCTGCCTGGGGGCATGGGTTCCGATGAGTTTTGTTTCTTTGTTTTCATTGAGCTTTAATTTACATACAATCAAATACATGGATTTTAAGTGTTTCATTTGATGAGTTTTGACAATCATAAGCACTCATGTAACCACCACGCTAATCAAGAAATAGAGCATTTCCTTAACTTCAGAGAATTCCCTCAAGGCCCTTCCAGTATTCACTCACCTTGTGGCCCCCACCTCTTTTAAGCTAAGGCAAACCCTGATTTATTTCTATCCCTGTGAATTACTGTTGACTATTTGAGAACTTTATATTAACAGAATCAAACAATGTGTCATCTTTTGTATCTGGCTTATTTTGCTTAGCCTTTTTAATTTTTTCTTGAGACTTACCCACGCTGTAGGAAAGTTAGTGGTTTTTTTTATATTACTGACTAACATTCCACTGATGACTGTAGCATAATTTGTGTATCTATTGCCTTAGTGATAGACATGGACACTGTTTCCACTTACGGATTTTATAAATAAAATATTCTTCTGTCAGTACTTTCATGGACGTGTTTTTACTCATTTCTCTTGAATTAATACCTAGGTGTGGAATGGTTCTGTCATAGTACAGCATTTAACCTCCTAAGAAAGTGCCAAGTGGTTTTCCAAAGTGTCTGCCCTGTTTTACACCCCCAGCGATGACTCTCACCATATGAGGGTTCCAGTTGCTCTTCATTCTCACTAACACTTTGTACTATCAGTCTTACTTATATAACCATTGTGGTGTATGTCAAGGATTTCACCTGTTTTAATACTCATGAAAGCATGGTCCTCAAATTATGCTGCAGTGAAAAAGACTGTCCACCTCATCATACAATTTCCCAGGTGTCCCCAAGGCTGTGGGGATTCTGGGGACTGCTTCCTGGACAAAGCACGTATCCACAAGGGCTCCTCAACAGTAATAAGACTGTGTTACCAACATGTTGGTGAATTGAGAAGAGAGTGACAGGGTCTGGGAAATAAAATTCTTTTGTTGTTAAAAAAAAAAAAGCATTCTGAATTTCAGAACTTTTTTTTTAGAACTTATTTTTAAAACTGCATGTTTATCGTCTTTTACAGAATGATTCCATGCCCAAATAAGTTTAGGAAATGCTGTGTATTATTTCCTTTTCTTGACGCTTGCAAAGCATATTAGCCCATTTAAACCTCAGCAAAAAACTGCAGTGGTGAGTATATCTACTTTTGTTCAAACTATTGTCTTTCAAATGTGTTCATTTGGACATCCTTTATCTGTATATGAAGATGATATAGATATAATCTATCAATGTCCGGTTCACAAAATATATTTTGGGAAATATAAGCCACTGATGGCAAGCTTTCTTGGTTTCAGTCAGTTTAGCAAAGTAGTTACCAAACGGAGCCTGTGAAGCCAATGTATAAAACATGTTTGTTTTTCCTTATTTACTACAAGCCCACTGGACAGAGGCCAAGTCTAATTCAATGCTTATTGAATCCCATTGCATATTATTGGTAGTCAGTAAACGATAATTATTAGTGGTAGTTGAGTAAGTGATTATGGTAATAATGATCATGATAATGCTGTATTTTCAACTTCGCCATAAACCAAAACATCTGAGAGAAATCTTGAGACAGTCTGTAAAACCCAAACACAGCTGGGCTCTCTTGTCTCCAATGGGGATTTTTCACCCTGAAACAAACAACAGTTGCTACACACAGAAAAACAGGTTGTCTTGGGTCACTGAGAGATGACTGCTCAGCCCATCACGTATTTAGAGACAAATCTAACTTTGGGGATTTCTACAGTATGCTTATGATTGTCAACATCCCAGCTAGCTCTTTAGGAGTCCCCATGCTGTGGTTCCCTCATGGACTTCCGGGTCCTCCATGGTAAGGTCCTATCAGACCTGGGGGCATCATCTGCCATTGTCTCCAATATACCCACAGGGCCATCCCTCTTTCATTCATCTGTACCCATAGTCATTCAACAGCATTTCTCCAGCAGTGATTGTTTATCAGGCCCTGGACCAGGAAGATGTTAGTCAACTATGAACAACAGATGTGGCTCCTATCTCCACAGAGATTACTGTTTGCTACACAGACTACTTCATTCTTTCTCCTGATGATGCTTCCCTTGATATATTCCCTTTTCCCTTCCTTTTTGCTTATATAAGCTCTATTTTTCCCTTCAGTACCAAATTTTGGGTTTATTTCTTCCAGAAAACATTCCCTGATCATATTAGCTCACCACATAGAGTCATGGAAGTTTCTAAATTGGGAGAGATCGCAGAAATCTTCCAGTTCAGTCTCCCCATATAGCCGAGGACACTTATGATCAGAACCATTAAAGGGTGAGCCTAGGCACATCATTCCTGAGTGACCGTGATTCTTATCCTAATATTTAGGAATATGCATTACTGTTTTCTAATCTTCATTTTAGTATAGCCTTCCCAATTATACTACTATGCTTTGAGCACTTCTATCCATACAGGTTTGTTTGTTTTACTCTGTTCTCTCCTCATTGTTCACAGGATAAAAATCTAAGCTTCTTAACTTGATGGATAGGGGTCTTACCCAACTGGCTCAAGCCTGCTTCTTGGGCCTTACGTTCTACTACATGACCTTCCACATTTGATGATGCAGACACCCTAGACCTTCTCCTCCACGTGCCTTTGCGCATTGTCAAGCTCCTCTCTCAACCAGGAAAGCCTAGGTCTTCTGTACCCAGAAAATGTCTACCCTTCCTGAGAGGTCTCACTGAAATATTACCTCTTATGTGAAGCAGTCTTTGATCACCTCCTACCCTAGAGGCAGAGTTAATCAAAGAACTGAGAATCCCCACTACTTTCTTCTTATCTCTCTTACAGAGTTTCCCCTGCTGCACTGTGATCCTTTTTGCCAAGTCTGAGGGCACCTTGAGAAGAGGGACAGTGTCCTACGCATCATCATCTTTCCTTCAAAGAACTTGTGTTCCATGCTCTAAAGAAAATACTCTTGGTTTTCCTCCTATCTCACTGGGACTGCCATTTAGGTTTCTTTTGCTGTATCCACCTATTCTCCCCAGCTTTTGGCTCTGGGGCTCACAACTCGGCCATCCCCCTTGCTCAGGACCCATTTCTTAGGCAAAATTTATTACCAGGTGTCATAGCTTTAAATATGCTTTATACACAAATGACTTCCAAGCTTGTATCTTTAACCCTGACCTTTCCCCTGAAATGTATATTTATATATTCCAACTTTGACTATGCTCCAGTGTCTAATAGGGGTTTCAAGTTTATCCGGTATGAGCCAAAATCTTGGGTTTTTCCCACAAACCACTGCCTCACAGTTTCCTCCACTTCAGGAAAAGTCATCATCATTCACCAAGTAACTCAAGTCAACAACCTCAGACCAATTCTTGACTACTCCTTTTCCCTTACACCCCACATCCACCCACACCCGTCCTGTTCTTAACTCTGATTCTCCCAGTGCCTCCATGCTGCCCCCCATGTCTCAGCCCATGCCATGTCCCCCAGACCACAGTGTTTCCTCACCAGTTTCCTGGCTCCATCTTGTTCCCCTCAGTCTGTTCACCACAGGCTCTGGAGTCTTCTAAAGTGGAAGTCAGATTATTATGTCCTTCTGCTCAAAACTCACCAAGAGTTTCACATCACGCTTAGAATAAGATCCAAATCACTCACAGGCAGAGTTCTACATAATCTTCCTTTGGTTTATTTTCACACTCTTGCCTCATTCACTCTTCTAGGCATAATGGTCTCCTTGCTGTTTGTCAAGCATAATCTTTGCTCACATTTTGCCTGCTTTTCCCTTTGCTGGACTCCCCTGTCTCCAGATACCCACCTGCCTCACGCACTATCCCCACTCACGCAGATCTCTGCTCAAGTATCACTTCCTCTGAAGGGCTTCCCTGACCACAGTATCTAAATGAGAACCCTATCCATGCACTTTCTTTCTCCTCTCCTGTTCTATTTTCATTCATGGCGTCAATCACTGCCTGAAACTATATTACATATTTAATTCTTTCATTCATTCAATCATTTTTTCAGTGAATAAATTGAGCCCCTGTTTTGAGTGAAGCATTGTTCTAGTGGCTGGGTCTGCAACAATCATCAAAACACAAAACAGCCCTGCTTACAAGGAGCTTACATTCTGCTAAAGGAGTACAGATCATAATTGACCTAGCAAGTAAATAAATAATGTGCTGGAGACAGTAAGTACTAGAAAAAAAATGATGCAAGGCAAAGGAGATATAGAATGTAGGTAGGACTGGAGCCATGTTTTTAAAATATCCAATGGACAAGCTGGGACTCATGTAAGGTGGCATCTGAGCAGAGGTGTTGAAGAAAGCGAGAGTAAGCATGAGGCATAGGCACAGCAGGGAGAAAATGTAACAGAGGAGACTGTAAGAGACCAGTGTATTCAGGAAGCTTAAGGTCATCTGTGTCTAGAACAAGGAGGCAAGGGGAGAGTAGTAGGAGGTGAAGTTAGAGAGGCAACGGTGGCCAAGTCAGGCGGGATCCCAATGCCCATTGTAAGGATTCTGGCTTTTCCTCTGAGGGAGAAGAGAGACTTTGGAGGGCCTTGCTCGGAAGGGTGGCGTGATCAGACTGCTATTTTACCATGTAGAGGGACCCCAAAGAGGAAACAAGGATAACAGTGAGTCAACCACTGCCAGCCTCTGGGCAAGATGATAGAAGCTTGCACTGTAGGGACAGGCATGAATATAACGAGAATGTTTCAAGTTCCATATACATTGTGAAGGTAGAATCAGCAGGAATTGTTGAAATCACTGGGTGCAAGATATGAGAGAAGGAGAAATGAAGGATACTCCTTGGTTTGTTTGCGGGTTTGGGGTCTTTTTGTTTGTTCGTTTATTTGTAGAAAAATTTAGTTGCCTTTTTCTAAGACGAGGAAGAATGAGGGAGGAACAGGTTGACAAGAGGCCAGGAAGCCAACAGTTTGATTGGAAACATTAGTTAAGCTTAAGAAGCTCAAGTTGACTTTCAAGTGGAAATATCAAGTAGGGAGTTGAGTGATATGATTCAGCAGTTTGAGGGACAGATTCAGACGTCATCAACATATAAATAACATACAACGCCATGATACTGGACTTATGGGTTATTTTGTTTGTTTTTTGCCCCACCATGAGGCAGGGACCCTGGCTTGTGCTGTTCTAGCTCTGATTCCCAGAACAGTGCCTCGCCCAAAGTAGTGGCTCAGTAGTACTCTGCATGAATGAATGCGTGATACTCTTCAGAGGGGCAAGCACCGCACCAGGCGTACGGGAACTAGGGTGCCGTGAAAGCTAACTGCTCATGTACACAGGATGGATGACTGACAGATGAAACAGGATCCAATTAAAGAAGTCAATGACCTGGACTCAGGACCAGATTTGACAGCAAAAAGCTACAAAATGTCATGATTCCTCTTTTTCTTTGAGGCTGTCGTGAGTCCGGTGGTGGATTCTTTGAAACTGGGTAGGCAAGAAGTTAGATCATGCTGGCAATTACAGCTTAGCTGTAGAACCTGAGAGGGATTAAAGATGCTGTGACCGGCCCTCTGGTAGGACGGGCTCCAACATAGAGCAGGGACATGGGAAGGCTCTAAAAGTAAGCAATCTCCTCTTCCCACCCAGACAACTGCGGAGCTACTCTTCCCTCATGGTCACACAGGAAAGAAATGTGCAGTATTCTCCCAAGGGGAATGCCATTTCTACACTGCATCCCCACGGTGCAAGATGAATATTCTAGAAGCATATCAGTGTCTTGTCCTGGTACTATTCCCTTCTCTCTAGTTTTTAATGCCAACTGCTTTCACCTTCTCCTTCCCTGTCTATGTCCCTTTGTAGCTTTTATGTTTTCCTTTCCCTCTCTGCCTTGCTGCTTCCTTTTTCCTCTGCTTCCTGGATTCCCGTTTCTTTGTTCAAAAAGCTCCCCCAAAAAAGTAAAAGGGGGGAAAAGATGCATATAGCATCCCACTGAGAGAGAACTGAAGAGAAAGGATTGCCAATTTTGAAGAGCCTTTCCCTTTTTATTGCAATGTTTTGAGCCTGCCCGTATCAAATCTTTAAAAGAAACACTAACATTAATAATACATAGTTTGCTTTGTTCAATTCAATTTTACCCTGATCCAAAGGACTTGGAATGCAAGGCATCCGAGCTTGTTTATCCCGTGCTTCACAAATAATAGGATGATTGCTCCTACCCTGTTCCTCTACGCCTCTTTTCTCATCTGTTTTGTTTTCCGGGTGCAAAACAATTTCAGCTGGTTGTGGGAGCACTGGCAACCCTCAGCTAGAGCTTCCTGAGAGCCGTGTTCCAGCTGTTGCCAGCTGTGCTCTCTGCAGGGGGGCCTCCCCCACCCAGCTAGGCCTTTGGCAGCCTGCCAGGCCTCCTGACTTGCCAATCCACTTCACTTTGGCTTGCTGTGGTCACCTTGGATCCTAGCAAGTAGCGGTGCCTGTTGCCAGCTTTCCTTCAAATCCAAGGAGTTGTTCTCAATCATATTTCTATAGATACAAGAAGGAAGATGGGGGTGATATGGGTGGGTTTCATCTTCCGTTACAGCTGTGAATCATGACCACTCCCATGAGCCGCTACTTATGGTAAAACCGTAACAATTATCCTTTTAAAAATAGATACTTTTCTCTTGTTTTCAGTAATGTTCATGGTGTTGGGGATTTTGCAAAAGTATGAAATAAACTTTGTTTCTTTACACAGAGAGAGTTCAAGTAAAAACCGATCTTAGCGTATTTCTTTTTCTTCTCTTTTTGACAGCAGAAGAAAAACAGGGATTTTTGTTTTTCCCCCTCCCAGTCCCGTGTTCTTTCCCTTCCTGTCTCTTTCTGGATCGATGTCAGCAAAACCCTAATCATTCTCTAAGAAGCTGGTTCCGCATGAGGACGAGAGACAAAAAGCTCAACAACTCTGGTGTCTTCAGTCAGCAGAAGGGAAGAAAAAAAACCTCTAGTATTTCATTTTGGAAGATTTCCACGCTTTTTCTGACAAGTAATTTAAATCCACTGTCGAGGACATGGCCATTCTATGAGAGCATCCCAACCAAAGACCAAATAATCTTGTTTTTTAAAAAAGCATTTGTTGCAGAAACATCCCTTCATCCACCCCTAGAAAAACACCAGACCAGGACCAAGGGGAACAGAACATGAGACCCCGAAGGCATTTTCCTTTAGGAGAAACAAAAGGAAGCTCTTAATTGCCTTTTGCTCAATTTCAAACAACCTGTATTTTGAGAATGGAACTCAAACCCTCTAGGGAACAGATTTCTACCAAAAAGGATTTTTTTTTTCTCTCAATAATTGTGGGCTACTTTTTCCTCCCCACCATCTACAGCACTTTTCTCAAAGTCCTACATCGTTGTCGCCCTTTTTGTAGCTTATCTATATATTCCATTTGCATTCAGGTTATTCCAGTCCATTCTATTTCTTTCATTCCTTTCACGCTGTTCCGTTTCTCTCAACACGCACTTGCTGAGCTTGCATCCATTAGGACTCTGTGACTTTCAGGAGCTCTCAATTAAGCAGGAGTGACAGGACAATAACACTGATATGGAGGACTGTCATAAGGCAGCGACAACATCAAAGAGAATATTAATGTTTTAAAAGAGATGTGCAAAACATACTCTAGGGATGAAGAGGAGGAAGTTGAAACAGCTGTGGAGAGGCTGTGCAAGGCCATTAGAATACAGATTTTTGCTCAGAAATCAAACCCATAAAAGTGAAGCTTTAATCCAGGAGTGCATCAAATTAGAATATGTTTCCCAGCTCCCTTCGGGATAGCTCAGACTGATTGCAGTCTCACACACCCACATGTCACGAGGACACACTCCCATGTGATTTTGAAATGACTTATGGCCTCTGTGGGGTGGATATTGTATAGAGTGGTTCGAAATAAGTATTCTAAGTGATAGTTCAGCCAAGGGACCCAGTCTGTGTCTTCTTTCATTGACTCCTTTCACGGCATCGCATAGATCCCTGCTGTGCGAGGTGCTGTCTAGAGGTAGTCACGAAGACTCAAAGACAGTCCCCTCCCTGACAGCATGTGCACTTCAGCCCAGTCCTGGCTCTGGAAGGTGGCTGTCACACTCCTCGGGGCCTCAATGATGTGGAAGAGGAGCCAGGCTCTCCTCCCTCTCCTGGTTGTGTGATGGCATGAACAAATGGATGTGAAAGTCCCTGAAGGGTGAGAGTTTATTATAATCAGTTATGGAAGCACTTCAGAGCTTGTTGGTGATACGGATCACCTGTAAAATGTATTTCCATTTAGAGTAATATTTCTGAGAAGTGCCAGAATTATGGTGAATACATATTTTACATTTCTCTGAGACTTTTTCCCAATGCTTCACGATACGTCTTGCTGGAGAAGAAACTGACTCTCCCCGAGACCCTTGTCTTTTCCTCTTGAGCTGGGAAGAAGGTGAGCTGAGACCCAGCACGCCGGCCTGTGAAAGCTCTGAATCTGACCAACCAGGTATGCTCTCTTAGCCTTGGTCTGCGTAGTTTCCAAACCAGATTCTAGCAGAGTTTCAAATCTCAGAATAAGTTCAGAATCATGAAAACAAAATCAAGAGAAGGATCGTGGGCTTTGCTCCACTCCGAATTTATTAATATATGAAACCAAGTAAACCCAAGAGTATAGTTTTTACAAATCTAAGACTAAAAGGGTCTCAGTATGACATCATTAAATGTTGCCATGATACTCTCAGATGGAAATAGAAAATTAAAGTATTCACCGCAGGGAAAAGTAAAGAGAATATCTGAATAGATTTAATGGTATCTCATAGAGCCTTCCATAACAATAAGTTGTCATTCCCTCAATGATTACTATGTGTGGGTATCTAATACACATCGTATACACATTTAAGCCTAACGATGATGTTGTGCATGGGTTTACTCAACATGCAATCTCAAGTCCCTTCTCACAAATTGCATTGCAGACAAGCTAACCGCTTAATTTCCCAGCTTTTCTTGCCACTGGGCATGGCCACGTGCGCTACGGGGGGCTTTCCCTTCGTGAATAAAATGACAAGTCTCCCCAGGGAAAAATCTCCTTTCCTTTTGTTCCCCTTCCTCTTTTTTCTTATCTTGAATGTGGGCCTGATGTCTGGAAGGGTAATAAAGAGCAATAAAGAGGTAAAAAGCCAGGAAAAGGGTGTGTTGTGAGCTACTCCCCCACACCTGGGACTTTTTCTACTTTTCTTACGTGAAACAAATAAATCTCTATTTTTTAAGTCACTGCCTGGTTGTCTGTACCTTGCAGCCAAACTATCCATGCGCTCCTTTAATCATACAGAAAATATTTATGGAATGTATACCAGTTGCCTGGTGCTGCTCCAGAGGCTAGAGAGAGAGCCCCGTAAACAAAATAGACTCAGTTCAACATCACAGATCCTAGTGTGGCGTAAGCACGCAATACAAAGAAAATACTCAGGGTGTGTGTGTGTGTGTGTGTGTGTGTGTGTGTGTGTGTGTGTGTGATGGAGAAAATAAAGCAAGGTAAAGGGATAGGAAGTGCTGGGGAGGTAACGGTGAGGTTGCTATTCTATGGAGATGATCCGAGAAGGTCTCTCTGATTCAGACCAGAAAGAAATATTGGAGTGAGCCTTGTGTGTTTTTTGAGCAAGAACTTTGCAAGCAGAGGAAAGTCCTGGTACCCATACCCTGAAGTGGGAGCATGCTTAGCAAACAGGAAGGAGCCCTTTTTCACTCTAGGGGAATAAGGGGAATAACAGAAGGTGAGGTCAGGGAGGGAACCAGACCAGGTGACCCAGGATGTTTTAGGCCATTGAAAAGCCTTTGACTTTTACTCTGTCGTTCCTTGAAACAGCTACTACAGATATAAGCAAAAACGACATTATTCCAAAATGGGAGGCCAAACATTCTGTTCTTTGCTCTCTTTCTATAGATATTTACAAAAACCTGTGTCTGATAGTTGAGTTTCCTCATGTGTAGTCAACACACGTGGACAAATCTCTCCGAGAATTTTCAAAATAGATTGACTAGGACTCCACTTCTCTAATCAAATGGAAACTGAAATTTATGGTTTTTAGGAACAAAAGGTGTTGGTCCAAATATACTATCTGTTTCTTGATAGCTTTTATTTTAACCCTCTAACCTAGATAAAGTTAAAAAAGACAAAAGGAAATGAAAGGAAAATGTTTTTATTTCAATAATCCCATTGCAAATCAAAAGAAAAATATTAGTACCATTTATGAAACAACGCTTTACAATGACTTTACACTGCTTACAGGTTCAAGGAAAAATAAACTAGGAGATTATGCACACGGCTTTAATGAGATTTAATGAGATAACTAAAATTCTAGACATCAAGAACAAAGGCCACCAATCAGATTATATTCTTCCTCTTGAGTCTTACAGCCGTAGTCTATATCCATGGGTGTCATATTTTCCATCCCATTTTAAATGGGCTCTAACTGTGCATTTATTATATTCAAAGAACCACCAATCACAAAACAAATTTTTGCCACACAGCTTCAGGTTCACGATTTGTCCATTCAATTTAAGACAGAAGAATTAGACAATTTTTACCCAGGAGAGTGTCCAAAAACAATGTCTGAGGACACTGGAACCTGTCCAGATTACTTGGCTATATTCACACACTACACAAAGCTTTGAATTTTCATTTTTAGTGCTTGGGAGGCAATCTGAAGAGGGTCCTGATGTTTTAAAGTGATATGTACCAAGATGCAGTGGATTGCTTTATTGGTAATGGGACACCCTGCAGATTTGAAGAGGAATGAGAATTCACATTTTGAGACAATTTGGTTGTTCCAAATCTTAGAAAAAACGAAAGCCAGCAGAGGTGGGTAAGTGCTACACAAATGGATTTGAATTCAAATGTGGGTACAATTCTTACGGAGATGCTACTGTGGTCCTTCTGGGATCTTAAGCAGAAACCATCCTTTCAGAATTCTGTGAGTTGGCTTCTCTTGTGGGCGGTAGCACGTCTTGAAATTTAGTCAGGGACATAGAGCAAGGCAAGCCAGGATAAAGAAGGACAAGAACCAGGGGTGCCTGGGTGGCTCAGTCCGTTAAGCTTCTGACTCTTAATTTCAGCTCAGGTCGTGGTCTCAGGGTCATTGGATCAAGCCCCATGTCGGGCTCTGTGCTTTGCATGGAGCCTGCTTACGATTCTCTCTCTCCCTCTGCCCCTCCCCACCCCCCGTCTCAAATAAATAAATACATACATACATACATACATACATACATACATACATACAAAAACCAGAACTAGAAAAGGCCACTTTGGGCTAAAGGTAGCAATGGGATGTTTCCAGATATAAGGGGATGAGGAAAGGATCCCTCTGCCAGCCATAATGTGGTGCCAAAGCAGAAGCAGTATCCAAGCAAAAAGCAGATGGGCAGGGTGTAAAACTAACTCAAGTTCAAGGCTGAGAGTGACTCAACTGTCACAGGACTAGGCATGGCTGCCCAAGACCATCATCCTGGCTCCCCTGGGGAAGCTGAGATTGAGGGTGTGTCAGGGGCCAAGGTCTTGCCTGGGTACTCTGCTCTAGTTACCCTTGCTAAGCCTGGCATGGTTTGATGTCACCAAGAACAGTCTATGGAGGGGTGAAACAGCTCAAAGTGGAAACCGTTCATTTCACACAGGTGAGGTGAGCATTGTGATGGGGCATTGTGGGTGAGGCAGAATAATTTCATGTTGAAAAGCAAAAACTCTGGAGCTTGAATGCTTCAGTTTGAACCCTATTGTGCCACTTACTGCTTGGGTGATCTTGGGCACCTCATTTACTTCTCTAAACCTCAGTATTCTTACCTGAAGAGCAGGGACACGACCAGTAACTATGCTGTAGGGTTATCTTGAAGATGAAATGGGTTGTTGTGCTCAAGGACATCCTGGCACACAAGAAGAGCTCACCTCCTGCTAGCTTTTATATTAACTGCAGGCAGTTTGTATCAAGGTCTGTTCTGCCAACACGTGGCAATATCCAAACACTAAACCAGTGTTCAAGGACAGTATTCTTATTTCTGGGAAGCAGAATAGAAATAATAAGGTAGGATCTTAGGCTCAAGGGACCAAAAGGACCAAAGCACAGGTCCATTTATTCTGTCTTAAGCTTAGAGCCATGTTTGGAGAAGCTGTGAAGATGAAGGTAATAAGTTGTGAAATGTGAATCTTGAGCTGCCTAATTACCTCATATATCAAATCAAGATTGAGTCAGGACACTGATGTTAAAGTCAAGGCTAAAAACGCAAAAACCTAAGTTTGGGGAGGAAAATTAAGTTTCCTCATTAGATGGGGCTTTCAATTCTTGGTCTTATAATGCCCCCACTCCTCTTCACCTGAGATGTTCATCTCCTCTAAGAATTATTATTATTATTATTTTTACCAGTCCTGCCCTGTTGTTTATTAAATATATAGTCCTCAGGGCTCTCTCCTTAAAAATTCAGATTTGATAGGTCTGGGGCGAAGCCTGAAATGTATATAATTTTACAAGATCCTGAGAAATTCCTATGATCAAGCCACTTGGGAAACACTATACTAGGAGGTTAGATAACCCCCGTACTTAACCATGGGCCCTGAGAATTGTTTTGCAAACCACCCTCCAACAGGGACCAGAGGTTTTTGAAGAAGTTGACCAAGTGTTCCTCTGGTTTTGTTGTCTAGTCCTTTTATGAACTAGATCTGCATGGTTTTCTTTATCTAATTGGATTCCAGGTCCTGGTGCCATCGTGCTGGGCCTGTACTTCAATAGCATAATTTCTTCTTTACTTTTCCCTTTCAACCTCTCATTTGCCAAATGGTCTTGATTTAGTCAAATCTCTGGGTTCATCTAGTCCATATCTACCGAAGAAGCTGGATACAGACAGATGGACAGTATTGCCTGCCAAGAGGCATGACTGTCATGACTAACTATAGTCGAAAGGATCACAGTGTGACAATGTTGTCCTAACTCCTGACATGAGCCCTGCTTCTCACCCTGTACCATTACCAAACACAGATTTTCTTCTCAAATGTTATAATTTTAGAAATAAGTAGTCTGTTTATATGAATAGAGTGAGCAAAGGAAGATAGGGGACACATGATTTTAACTAGTGCTTGGTTAAGTATACTGGTATGGTCTTGGTGTTGAGGGGCAAAGAGAGAAGGCTCATATTTGGTTATGTCTTGAAGGTACACAATTTCAGAGGAATGTGTTTCTGAGTCAAGTTTCTGTGTGAACTTTATGAAGGAAAAAAAAAAAAAGGTCTAGGACGGGAAATATGCCTGCACTGTGAGATGATCTCATAGAAGCTTATGCAGGGGAGAAGACAAATATTCAAATAAGACCAACAGACTTGCCTTTATACTCATGGAATTGTATGATAGACACTCTTCATAGAACTACACAAGTGATCTCCCAAAGGATCCAAAGAACTTTGCCTATTGCCTTTTGCTAGGCAACCCCCCCTTAACTATAGTTGACCCTTAAATAATGTAGGGTTTTGGGGTGCTGACCCCCCACAGCCCAAAGTCGCCAAATAACTTGTGACATAACTACTAAGGCCTACTGTTGACCTGAAGTCTTGTTGACAACATACTGCCAATTAACAGATACTGTATGTTTTATGTGTTCTACATTGCATTCTTACACTAAAGTAAGCTAGAGAGAATAACATGTTATTAAGAAAACCATAAGGAAGAGAAAATACATTTCCAGTCCTGCACTGTATTTATTGAAAGGAAGTCCATGTCTATGTGCCCTGCGGTTCAAATCCTTGTTGTTCAAAGGTCAACTATACTTGCCCCTTCTTAAGAGTCTCTCCTTCTCTCTTAGTTTCAGAGGTCTCACCACTCATTTTATTGTCTTTGCTCCTTTCTTTCTCCTTCTATTCTTACCCTTTCTCTTCTTTCTGATAAATTTCCATTTTTCACACACTCCATCCCTCACCCTGTACTCTTTTCAAAAATCAAGAGCCTCACCACTACCAGTGTGCTTTTCTTCTGTATGATCATTCCCTCACATTCCTTCTGTGCCTGCCATTGTCTTCCTGTTGCCAGCCCCCTTTCCCTCCTGCCCCACCCTCCTCTTGCTTCTCTTAAGCTCCTGCTCTCCCTGGTCCCCTTCTGGGTTGCTTTCCTCAGAGCACACAGGCCTGACAGAATGGGGACACTGAATACAGTTACAATAATGTCAGCAGCTCAGGGGAGAAAAAATGAAAAAGGGAAAAAGAAAAAAAAAAATAGAAGGTTTTAATTAGATATCCGTGCCACTGACTCACACTTAATATGCAAATTTTTAGCCCTTCCATTGTTAAGTGAAATGAGAGTTTTATTTAAATGTAAAAATGGCTGGGAGATGAGGCAGGGTAATTAAGTAGCACTGAAATGTAAACTCAGGTTTCACAATGCCTGTAATAACATATGGAAGCAAAAGGATCCTGCTTTATATAGGGAGTGGTGAGCCTTGGCTTAGTATCATTCCTGCATGATGAAGGTGATGGTAATGATGGTGATGATGGTGATGGTGATGCCGCTGCCCCATTTTTATGTGTTTGGTACTCTGGTTCAAAAGTATTTCACTCCCCTCATCATATTTCATCCTCAGCAATATTCCGAGAAATGCAAGGCCAATTGACTAGCTCCTTTATACAGATGAGAGCAAGAGGCTCAAAAACTGTCGTGACTTATTCAAGATCTCCTAGCTGGTAAATAGTAGAGTCACCTGGGGCTCTTTCTCCTATTTTGCCCAGCCAGAATTGGGATCTCAGCACTAAGGCAAAAGGTTTGATTACAGTGGGAAGAACTGGAGCTTTAAAAAATAACTTTTGTACCTCCATTTGCTGATGACATTTAATTGTAACTTTGGGGGATAAGCCTGGTGGCAGGAAAATTGCTACCTTACCTCAGAGGTTCTCCTTTGTTCCATTATTAGTGCTCTGAATTGATGCAGTACTTGAAAAACTATAATTCACCGCATTCACTGCAGTAGTAATTACCATTACTTCTACTGCTACGATGTATTGATCACCTATGTATTGTCAGGCAATGTACAGTTTCCTGTCTCCACTACTGCAAATAATGCTTTAATTATAAGAATACAATTCTATTAGCAAATAGAATCTAACAATGTATTAAACAAATAAAATGTGTCTGAAATTAATTCCAAGAATATAAGGATGTGTCAGTATTATCAGCATGAATCATTCTAAAAATCCTAGAAAGAGTGAATTAATAGAAATTAAACATTTATTTCTGATCTTTCATTAAATGAGAGCTCTCTGAAAATAAAAACTAGCATCATACTTAATGGAAAGAAGCACTAGAGGCAACTGTATGAAAGCAGAAATTAGATAGAGGATGCCAGTTATAATTATTAATATTCAACATGTTTTAGAGAATTCTAGCCAATGCAATGAGACAGGAAAAGGAATACAAAGAACATGTAAAGAAGACAAAAACCATCTAACTTAAAACTGATGTATTTTCTCCTCCAAGAACCCAAGGATATTTATATTATTTGAAAAACTGAAGAATATGTTATATATATAGAGATAGATAGATAAATTTTAAAATAACCTAGCCTATTAAAGATATAAAATTACCTTTTATTTACTCTTGTTGAGAGCAAGGAAAGATATCTGCTTCAAAACAGTATTGAAGTTTAGGGCCCTCCCGGGTGGTGCAGTCAGTTAAGTGTCTGCCTTCAGCTCAGGTCATGATCTCAAGGTCCTGGGATTGAGCTGGGATCAAGTCCCACTTTGGGCTTCCTGCTCAATGGCTTCTCCTTCTCCCTTTGTGCTTCCACATGCCCCCACCCCCCGCTCATGTGCTCTCTCTCTCTCTCAAGTAAAAAAATTAAATCTTAAAAAAAAAAAGTATCAAATTTTTTAAAATATCAGGTTAAAAATATCAAAGTAAAAGACCCACATGCATCTGCCCTAGCTTTTCACTAAAATAACTAAAAAATATTTAGAAAAACAATACTCATATTTTTAAGAAAACTAAGATTGCGAAATAATCGATTTCCTAAAATTAACCAGAATTGATTGTTCTTATAAGTGAAATGGAATTGGATTGAGTAAATAGAGACATTTTAAACCATGGCATAACTTGTCTTCATGAAACAAAGATTGCAAAGGGGGCAGGGAAAGAAGTATACACCCCCAGCACTATCTTCTTACAGATAATAAGGCTTCAAGCAAGAGAGGACAGAGCTGCTATTAGTAATACGAGAGCTAACTCAAATGAATGGGTGCATTAGTTAGTTATCTGTTGTTCAATAACAAGTTCCCTTTAAACGTGGCTGTTGAAAACAATGAATATTTATTATCTCACACCGTTTCTGGAAGTCAGGGATTTGGGAAGTACTTAGCTGGGTGGTTCTGGCTATGGGTTTTTCATAAGGGTACAATCAAGGTATCTTTTGAGGCTGCAATCTTCTGAAGGCTTGTCTGGGTCTGGAGGATTCATTTCTAAGATGGCTCACTTACATAGGGCATGTTAGTACTGGTTGTTGACAGGAGGATTCTACTTCTCACCAAAAGGACTCCCCAAGTCCTCATGTCATGGCAGCTATTTTCCCTCACAGTGACTTGTCCAAGAAAGAGGGCAAGGGTGCCTTTTATGGCTTTGTCTTAAGAATGCATGCCATCACTTGGCTGTATGCTCTGGTCACACAGACCAACGCCAATGCAATATGGTAGAGAACTCCACAAGGACATGAATATAGGAGGAGGAGAACATCGTGGGCCTAGAGGAACATAACTATCATAATAAATTATCTAAGGAAACACAATGGTCTTGCAATACCAATGCAGCTTCAAACTAGATTAGCAAATAAGCATCCCTAAGCCTTCATTTATTCAATTTCTTTAAGCACAGCTATATATCAGAAACCCCAGAGGACAAAGAAAAAAGAACCATTTCAATAAAACAGAAGCATAAGAGGTTGGAAGCCAGATGGAGGCTGAGAGATGAACCAGGAGTGCTACATCTCAATATATATTTCAGGAAGAGAACTAAAAGGAGATTCAAGCATTACATAAAGAGTAGATAGTAGGGACAAGGAGGTATTCACTCACCACACAGGTCATATCATGTTTGAGAATATGTATCGAGAAAATACTGTAGGAAAAAAAAAAAAAAAGACCACTCACAAAAATTCTAGGAAAAGCATAGTTAAAAAAATTACTTCCATTGAAAGACAAGGTGAATTTACTTAATGCAACTGAACTATGCATTTAAAAAGGGTCAAAAAGGTTAAGTGTTATGCTATGTATATTTTATCACATTAAAAATTTGACTTCCAGGACCCTAATAAAAAATTTAAAAGACTATCTGACAACCTCAAAAGAAGCAAGAAAGATGACCTCTCTCTCTGAAAAGACGTAAGGAGGCAAGATAGAATAGATCCGAGAAGATCTGAGAAAAAAAGGTAATAAGATGAACTAAAGAGTCCAGTTAGGTAGAAAAGGTGAGCAAGCAAGGGGTCTGAAATCAACATTACATTTTAAATCTACATCAGAAGTAAAGCATCTTAGATGTGAAGCTTCACGAAATCAAATCAATATGAAGACCAAAGCTGAGAAGCTCTCCCAGCATACACAGGAAAAAACAAATCAAGGAATTTATTGAGAGAGAGAAAGGACCGAAATGAAGGAAAAAGAATGAAGAGCCAACATATGTATAATCAAGGTTCCTCAGAAGGAACTACCCAGAACCAACAATCAGTACTTAGTAGAGACTCACTTTCTTGGGCAGCAGAGAGGGTGTGTGTATGCAATGATGTCATCATCACATGTTAGGGGAGGGGGTCGATTGTGAGAGACAACCCCACGCTTCTGGGAAGAGTTTTTAAACCCAGAGGTAAAGAAAGGAGTATCTTCATTCCTTTAAGAAGTTAATGAAAGACTCATAAAGTTACGGAAACAGAAAATCAGGCTTTAGAACGCTCTACTTTCTCACTAAATGGCAAATATAAGGGAGGAGTAACTATAGGAGTTTTGAGGATAAAGATTGTGACCTTTGGATTCTATACTCAGAAAAGATGCCAATCACATTTGGTGGCAGCAAACAGATCTTCGTAGACGTACCTCCCTGAGGTATGGGTTATGTATGTCATTTATCATTGTATTTCCAGCGCCTACCACAACTATGGTTGCAAAACATGTTTCCAATAAATATTTATCACGTGAAAGAAGAAATACTCTAAGAATCAGAAAATACAGCATTCACCATCTTTTTGATAAACTTCTTGAAAAGTATTCCAAAGTACTTAAAGATGAAACAAAGGAAAAATTTAATGAATGACACCTGCAGGGGATTCCTGAAAGGCTTAAATGGGTATCTGACTTAAAGAGATGAGGCTCAGGAATTGTATACATCTAACAAGCGTGATGAAAGTACAAATATCTCAGTACATAATCTTGGAATACAAGTTCAAAATGTGATTTTGATAAAGTCCAAGAAATACAAGTGCTAAGGTAGGAGTAAGGACGGAGGGCAATCCATCGCAATCTTTGTCTCAAATAAGAGCACATGAAAAAAACATTTTAATCAGCTTGAATAATTAGACTCACACATGTTAAAAATACTTCTGGGAAACTTAAATGTAAGTACCAGTACAGATAAACATGATATATTCATTTCAAAAAACTATACAGGATAAAAGCAGAGAAAAAGAGTTTCAAACAGCACAAGGTATAGAACATGAAGACTGCTAGACAGAACAAAAGCAGAAAACAAAAAGATGACAGGGAACAAACACATCAGTTTTAATAATATCTGCAAGTTGGTTACACTTCCCCTTAAAAAGAAATAGAGGCTCCGATTAGATTAAAGAAAGAAAAAGAAAACAGAATATATTTCTGTTCTGTTTACAAAAGATACACCTAAATCACAATAATACAAGTATGATTTTTTTTAAAAGGATGGGCGAGTATGTTTTTAGTACTAACAAAATCAAAGCAGGGAGTACAATATTAATGTCAGATAAAGTTAAATGCAAGACTAAAAACATTAAGTGGTAAAAAAAAGTCATTTATATTGACAAAGGGAACAATTCATTGCGAATCTTTAATTATTTTTAAACTTTGTGCATGAGATACATAAAGCAAAATGTATTAGAAATGCATGAAAACACTATATTAAAATCTGATATTATCTATTCTTGGTTTCATAACATTTGAGGAAGCAAATGATTTCGTATGACTATCTACAATCTGAATAATAGAATTATCTTTCGAGTGCTCATATATGTGTACTATCTTGTACCATATATGGTATTTAGGAAGCAGTTTATACTACATAAAGTATGTATAACTAAGTGTGCATGGGTGTATGGGTAAATATATATGTCCAATTTTTTACACACTGTATATATGTTTATATAATACCTACTATTGTGTACTCATACATTAATATAAATATTTATAAGCTCAACAGCTATGAAACATTTATCAAAATTGATCATGGAAACTTCTAAAATTAATTCAAGAGGTACAAATTTTGTATCAACAATGATAACATATTAGAAAATAATGCCAAAGAATGACTCACAAACTAGGCCTGGACCTGAATGAGTTTATAGCCAATTCCTATTCAATTGTTGAGGAATATAGATTCTTGTATTTAAAATGATCCAAAATATAAAAAGATGGAAAGTCAACTAATATATTTAGCTATGGTATTATAAATAATACAGACAGACTCTTAAATATGTGGTAAACTATACACATTTCTACTTTAATTACTAATGCAAAAGCAGTAAATTAAGTATTAGCAAATGGAATGTTCCAATGTTACCAATCATAGTATCATTACTTATATACACATTAATCAAAGGAAAAATACATATAATTATTTCCATAACTTGCCAAAAAGGTAACTTGATAAAACCTAGACTTTTCTGAACAAAATGTTTTTATTGAAAGAGGAATATTCTTTAATACTGTGTATCTCTGAAGCCAGCATATACCTAAGAGAAAAGCACTAGAAATATTTCTATTATAAACATGAAAAAGACACAGATCCCATTAACCATTACTATTATTAAATATTGCTTTTGAATACCACTAATACCAATTATACCCAAACTCTTCCTGAAAAGAAACTTTTCCCAACTCATTTTATATGGCTAACCCCAACACCAAAACCAGACAATAACATCACAGACCAACAGCCCCCATGCATACAGTTGCAAAATTCTTAAAGTATTGTCAAATTCAATCCATTAATACAAAAAAAGGACAGTCTATCATGACCACATGAGGTCTATCTCAGGAACGCAAAGTTGGTATAGCATTAAAAATCATTCAGTATAAGGGCTCCTGGGTGGCTTAGTCAGCTAAGTGTCTGCCTCTGGCTCAGGTCATGATCTCAGGGTCTTGGGATTGAGCCCCCTTGTCAGGTTCCCTACTCAGTGGGAAGTCTGCTTCTCCCTCTCCCTCTGCCCCTCTCATCCCTACTTGTGCTCACTCTTTCTTTCTCTCTCTCAAATAAATGCATAAAGTCTTTTTAAAAAATTACTCAGTATAATTCATTATACGATCATCTCAATAGATGCCAAACAATTTGGCAAAATGAGGCATCCATTCACACATAACGAAAACAAAACAAAACAAAATCTGATGAAAGCAATCTGTGAAAAATCTACAGATAACATTATACTTAATGGGGAAAAATGAAATGTTTTTCTTCTAATCAAGAACAAGACAAGGATGTCAGCTATCATCATTTATATTTAACATTACATTGTTGGAGAATCTAGCTAGTGCAATAAGGCAAGAAAAAGAAATGGAGTGGCATTCCTTACTAAATGATTGGTACCAAAGAAGTAAAAAAGTCTTTATTCACAGAAGACATAATCTTTTATGTCTTAAGGAATCTAAAAAATCTTAGGGAATCTAAAAAAATTACTAGAATTAATGAATAAATTTAGCAATGTCACAGATGTAAGGTCAATATACAACAATTGTATTTCTATATATTTTCAAGGAGCAATCGTAATTTTAAAAACTCTTAACCCTCTTAAAACTAGCATTCAAAAACATGAAATTTTTTGAAGCTATGTAATGAAATCTACTAAATGTTGTTGAGAAAAATTAAACAAGACCTAAATAAATGGTAGAATACACTGATGGATCAGAAAATCAATGTTGTTAAGATGTTAATTATTCCCAAATTGATATACAATTTCAATGTATTTCCAATGAAAATCCTAGCAAGTTCTTTTTTTTTTGGTAAATATTGTCAAACTGATTCTAAAATTTCATAAAAATATGAAGGGCACAGATTGGCTAGTATCTTGAAAAAGAACAAAGCTGATGACTTACAATATCTGATTTTAAGACTTATTATAAATCAATAGTGATAAAACAATATGGTATTGGCAAAAGAGAGACTATATTTTAATAGAAAAAAATGAAGAGTCTAGAAAGAGACCCAATAATGGTTAATTGATTTTTGACAAAGAAACCAAGGTAATTCATTAGGGAAAAAATAGTGTTTTCCACAGATGGTGTTGAACTAACTGGACAGCCATATAGGAAAAATAAATAAATCTCTTTTTTTGAGACCTGACCTCCCACCAGCACATAAATGAACTCACGTGGATCTTATATCTAAAAACATAAAATAAAATAGAAGCTAAATTTCCAAAACTTCTAGAAGAAAACATAGGAGATAATCTTGCAACTTGGCATTGCATCCTATTTTTAGATAAGAAACAAAAAGCCTGATCTATATAATAAACTATTAATAAATTGGACTAAAAACTTTGGTTCTTTGAGATGCACCATTAAGAAAATGAGTAGGCAAGACACAGGCTAAGAGAAAGTGTTCTCAGTATGTGACATCAGACTTGTATCTACAATATATTAATAGCTATTACAACATAATAATTAGAAGGCAGCCTAATTAAAGAATAGTCAAAGATTTCAACCAACTCTTCACAAAAGAAGATATACAAATGGCCAAAAAGTACATGACAAGATTCTCAACATCATTAATCATCAGAGAAATGCAACTTAAAACCAGCATGTGGTTTACTCTACACACCTATGAGAAGAGATAACATGTAAAAGACAGAATATCATATGCTAGCAAGTATGTAGATCAACTGTAATTCTTATGTAATAGCGAAGGGAATATACAATGGTCAAATCACTCTGGAGAGCCGTTTGGCAATTCTTGCAAAGTTAAGTATAAACTTATATTATGACTCACCAATTCCACCCCTAAGTATTTACCTAAGAGAAATGAAAGTAAATATCCATAAGAAGATCTGTACGTAAATGTTCATAGCAACTTTATTAACAATAGTCAAAAAGTAGAAAAAAACAAATGTCCATCGACTGGCAAATGAGCAAACAAATATTGGTATATTCCTATAATGGAATACTACTCAGCAATAAAAAGGAAAGAAATGCATACAACATGAATGGAACTCAAAAACTGACTGAAAGCAGCCAGAAACAAAAGAGTACGTACTCTAAGATCATATAAATGCTATATATTTTTCTAGAGTATAAATATATTGTGTATATGTGTATGAAACTCCAGAAATAGTCTAGTTTATAGTGCAGAAAACAGATCAGCGTTTGTCTCAAATTGGGGGCAGGTAAGGTTTGAGTCTGAAAATAAGGGAATTTGCAGAATTGATGGTAATGTGCTAATGTGCTATATCTTAATTAGGGTGGTGGTTTTCGAGATATATAAATTTGTCAAAACTCACTAATCATGGATGGACCTTGAGGGCATTATGCTAAATGAAATAAATCAGACAGAGAAAGACAAATACTGTATGATCTCCTTTACATGTGGAATCTAAAAAAGAGTTGAACTCACAGAAAAAGAGATCAGAGTTGTGGTTGCCAGAGGCAGGGTTGGGAGGTGGGGGAATTGGGTGAAGGTGGTGAAAGGTACAAATTTCCAGCTAGAAGATTAATAAGCACCAGGGATGTAATGCACACCATGATCACTATAGTTAACACTGCTCTATGGTCTAGCCGAAAACTGCTGAGAGTAAAATCCTAAAACTTCTCATTACAAGGAAAAAAAACGCTTTTGTAACTATATGACGTGATGGATGGTACTAAATTTATTGTGGTGATCGTTTCACATAATGTGTATACCAAGTCATTATAGTGTATGCCTTAAACTTACACGCGTTGTATGAATTTCAATTGTATCTTAATAATACTGGAAGGAAAAAAAAACTCACCAGTCTACACTTAAAATGGGTACATTTCATTTTATGTAAATTATAACGAAGCAGAAACTGATTTTATTAAGAGTCCGTTTTTACCTTCTCTTCACTGTCTGTTTAGCAGTTGGTCATTTGCTTTGCCTACACTACCTACCTCTCATCTGACATCAGTTTCATGGGGACAATAAAAAATATAAAACAAAGTATAGATGTTTTCTTGGTTCTTAGGCTTTAGGCTGATCCAGATAACAAGTAGAGCTGCAAGATGAAGAAGTTGAAAGCAACCTTTATTGACTTGAGAAAGCTGAGAAATGTACTACTGAAAGAAGAGACCAGATAGACAGTTTAGTTAAGAAAGCAGAGATCTGGATCACCTAGTGTCTTTGAGGAGTGAAATGTAGAGAAAAGAGTAATAAAACACATCAACTATTTTATTATCTGTTATATGACACATGTTGGGGCCACTCTGAAAGATTTTGGTAAAGACTTAGCTTACATTAGAAAGCTTTTTTCCCCCTTGATGAGTGTGCCCAAGTCTACATCTCTATAATGCAGTGTCATAGTTGGACCAGCTAAAGCGATCCAACAATTTTATTTGGGTTACAATAATTTCGCACTTTCTGCTCCAGCAACACTAAACTGCTTCTATATGTCCAATGACAGACACCATGCTAGTTCTCATCTCCCTGTCTTTCATCTTGCTGTCCCCACTGCCTGGGATATTCCTCTTCCCTTCCACCCCACTCATATTGTTCTTTTTGCTTAGCTAACTCTTAATTTTTAAGATTCAGGTTAATAGTCACCTCTTCCAGGAAGCAACCCCTGATTCTCCCATCTTTCCCAGTTGGAGTTAGAGGATCCTCTCTTGGAATGCACAACATTTTGAATGTATTCCTAATGCACCTACCACGCTGTGCTGTAATTATATGTTACTATGCCTGCGTTTCACTGAATGTGAGCTCCTTGAGGAAAAGTAGAATGCTGTTTACCTTTCTAACCTCAGTGTCAAGCACAGTACCTGACATGTAATAGGCACCCACTAATTCTTTCTTGAATGGTTGAATGAGTGCATGAATAAATAATTGAAAGAATATTGTTTCCAGCTGCAATCAATTTAACCAGGCTTCTGTTTCCTCCTCCGTAAATGTGTATTCCTCATCCCTGGCTTTTTGTATGTATTGCGTTTAAGTTCTATTATTTTATTTTATTTTTTTATCATTTTACTCTATTACTTTATCTTATGTTTCTGTCTGCATTTTGACAGACCTTTGTGAAAAAGCCAAATGCGATTGAGTCAAAGCGGCAACCCAGTAAATTTCAGGGACGTCATTGGTGGTAACAATGTCGGCACTGATGACAGTGTCCCTGGAGCGTTCTGTTGGATTGAAACTGATAGTCAAAGCACGCAAACAGTGAGAAGTCCAGAGAGTCCATCAAGGATGGGAGGCTTGGCTGGTCTGGATGATCAGAAATAGCCCTGGGGGGGAGTCCAGCGAACCAAAGTGGGCAGGATGAATAGGTCTAAGGGCGAAGGCAGAGGAGATGAGTACCCAGGTCGGGTGCTTTGAGGCAGCAACACCAGGAGACAGGAGATGCAGGCCAGCCCTGCATCCACACAGATTGTTATCTCTCTGTCCTCGTTTTGAGTTCTTGCTAGCTGCTGGAGGGTCTGGGCTCCAGGTAAAGTTGGCACGTGAGACTTTCGGGTATGTTACACCTTGGGCAGAACCAGAGATGATGGGCATACAGGAGCCTCTCAAATTATCCCTCAAAGTGTTATGGCCAACCTGCCTTTGTTCTGGCTGTTTCCATGCCTCCTGGGGCAGGAAATGCTTCTGAAAACATATCTGGAGCGCTTGGGCAGTTTAAAGCTGAGTCAGGACTAAGAAGCTTAAAAGAAGGGTGCTGAGGAAGGGAGGGGATGAGCGCGCTGGGGTACAGCGCGGCCCAGGAAGATGAAGCTCCAAGAATCTTGCTGTGTGACGTCCCAGAGCTCCTTGCAGCCCCCCGAGGCTCTGAAAGGAAAGCTCATTTCTTCATTAGCAGTGCTGGCAACGTCCTTACTGCCCTTAAGGGAAACTAACCCTTTCACTGCAGATGTAATTACCGCATCCTGTTCCAGGGACAAATAAGCCTGGGCTCAGTGGAGCAGGCAGGGGCCCTAGAGAGGCCCCGGGAAGAAAGCATTTCCCGGTGCTGCCAATGGTGTGGAGAACAGAGGTGAGGGGAGCAAAGCTTTCGGGGAAAGAGAACTGGGAAAGCAGAGGGCTGCTCGTTCTGATTCTATCGGGTACTTTATAAACATTTCTCTTAGGAAGCAAAATCATCCAGAGTATCGTTAAAAACAAACCACTTCCAGTGCCCTAGGGGGGTTACTCTCACCAATAAGCGGTTCTGGAGCGGAGAAACCATTAATAGTATAAGAAAGAAATAAGGGGAAGTAGGGGGCCGGTGGGGGGGAGCAAAAGCATAAAGAAAAGGCAGAAAAGGCTTCTGTGATTGTTTCCTTTGACTAATGAGGCTTTGCAGGCCACCAAGAGGGACAGAGTGGGGGCCCTTGGGCTATGCTTCAGGTGTTCTGCGGGAGGTCAGATTCCCTCACCTCCTCACTCAACTCCAATTCTCCTCTGTGTGTGAGTCAATCACTGCCTCCAGCTAGGAAGCCCAGATTCAAAGTGACGATCAACTACTTTTGCTTAATGAGACCAGTTCCCCTTGATCCTGCTTGTTTCCGGTGGATATTTCCTCTCTGAGGCTGGAACATTCACAAGACTTGGAGGGCCCCACTCCAGTTAAAATCCTCCAAGCAACTGCCTGTTTCCTTCTCCTTTCCCTCCCTCCTCTGGATCTCACAGAAGAGAGGCAGCTAATCAGCATGGTCGCTACCTTTAAACGGGGGAGGAAAGAATGTCCCCCCACAACCACCATTTCATACTTCACCCGGTCATGCTGGAGATAAGACCAGGCATAGTTGGAGGCCTACGATGACAGGTGCTTTGAGAAAGGGAGCAGGAGGAAAAGAGCACGCTTACCATACCCTACGATGCTTGAGTGAATGTTGGGCTCTTGGATGTATGGAAGTGGTGATGACCTCCCAGTGTGGATTGCTACGGAATTCACAGCCAGTGTCTGTGTGTCTGTTTTGGCCTGATTCTAGCTGATGTGGGTGTGGAATCCCCTCGGCAACCCACCCAGAGCTCTTCGGGCAACTCCCAGGGTCTTCTCCAACCCATGAAAAAGACAGTGGCCTTACCAAGTTAGTCGGGACCCCAGGCAGCCCTGTCCCTCTCTTTTATACAGAGACTTTCTCAGAGGTGGTTTGGCTCCAGCCACATTGCACAGCAATGCTGTGTTTACATATCTCTCCCGAACCCCACACTAGATTTACAGCTGGGACTTGTAACACACCGTCTCACAAATCGCACGGTGGATTTAATCAGAGCTACTTTGGCTGTAAGTGATAGAAACCCAACTTAAGACAGCTTGAATGAGAAAAGGTAATTTGTAGGAACTTTTGCCCTAGAGATGTAGTGGTATTTAGAAGAAGATGTCCATAACTGGGGGAAAAAAAGGCATAGCAAGAACAGCGAGGACACACAGCTGGCCCTGAAAAGCCTTTGAATCTACTCTCAAAGGTGCTCATCCAGGAGGTAAGGTAGAAACAAACCTCTCTGAGGTTCCTTCAACATCTGGCCAGATGAAGGAGTTTAGTATCTAAATTAAGCACATTATCTCCGGAGGTGGCTGTAGTTTGTTAGTGTGGAACCAGGCTGCTTATTATTTTCCATTGAAGCCTAGGATTTCTATTCAGCAGCAAGAGTCACTGTGGACCCACTGCTGAGGCCAATTAGATCTACAGAACTCGTAAAGCTGGTCTCAATTTTATCAGTGTCCGACTGATTTCAATAGCATAATTTGATATAGCAATTGCGTCGAGAAGGCTTTACAACAGACGGCAGGAAGCATTGGATGCCTTTCCGATTCTAATTTTACTTTTGAGTTAGTTGGGCTTTTCACTTGCTATGATACATGTTAATATCCATTCTTATGGTATAATCTAAAGAGTATTTGGAATAGATACTATCAAATTCCATTCGCTCTTCCTCCGTAAGGGGAGCATGTTATTACTAACTCCTTTCTGGCTTATAGGTGGGGAAATTGAGACAGAGGTTTAGTGGTCTGCCAGATTTACATAGAAAATGAGTAGATCAGAAATGAAATGTTCCTAGCTAAATCTGATACATGAACATCTCATTTCCTAACTCTTTTACTTGCAACTTTCTTTGTATTTTCCAGTGCTCTTCGAATAAAGACCAAACTTTGAAGGGCTCTCTGTGTGATCAGGCCCCTCACTACCTATTCTCAGACCATTGTCTCTCCAGCTTCCTACACAGTCATGACCCAGTTCTTTTGTTCCTTGAAGAGCCACACTCCTTCTCACCTCAGGGCATTTACACATGCTGTTCTCCCTCACCGAGGAGGTTTCTATACAGCCCATCTCTAACACATACACCAATCCCTGTCCCTAGTCAACTTCCATTCATCTTTCTATGTCAGCTCAAACATCATTATTTCAGGAGAGATTCAGCCTAGACTAGCTCACACCTCCCGGCTGCCCATTGTCACAGCAGTTACCACACTTTGAACTTACATATTCTTGGTGATCTGATTAATTACTATCCCTGACTAGACTATAAGCTTCATAAGAGCAGGAATCACATCTATTGTACACAGCATTGTTGCTATAAGAGCAAGAGAACATTCTTGACACATCAAATGAACGAATGAACTCATGAACAGAGATAAAAATAGAAACGGGCTTACAAAAGACATCAAACAGCATTTCCAATTCCAATTTTACATTTGAATTAGTTGAGCTTTCCACTTGGTATGATACATGTTAATATCCATTCTTATTTTTATAATCTAAAAAGGCCCCACGAGGAGGCTAAACATTACTTCGCGGCAAGCCTAATTTCCCACTGCCCCATTTCTGATATACAGTTTCTCAACTCAGTGTGAAGAGTGTGAGTAGTACTAAACATAGCCACATATCAAGAGCTCATCACATCATGATTGTTTGCTCTAAGGTGAGTTATTTCACCCACTAACTTAGGAAGAGAACCAACCCTAGGGAATTATTGTCTACTTTGTAGTGAGTGCTTTCCCTCATACAAAGGAAAACAGGGGGACACTACCGAGGCATTATGACCCCACATTTCCTAGTGCTCCAGCGTCAGGGCCATCAGCTACAACAACTGCACAACGATGTTGGCTGCCTGCATCTGCCTGCCAGGATAGCTTGCCATGCCCTCCCCTTGCTCACACAAAAGAACTTCAGCCTCCCAAGGAAGAGATTCTCAGGAATTTATGACTCAATCAACTCACCCAAAAGGAGCATAAATGGGATTAGTTTTAATATTGTTAAGTTGCAAAAATACAAGCATATGTGCATGCCAAAGCGAAAATGTACGCAAGCAAAGGGGGAAAACATATGGGTACCCATATGGTGAAAAGCGCATTGCTAGACCTTCATACACTTCTCATTTACAACAAGAACCAAAGTTAGTGAACATAAATTTGCTTTGCAAAAATGTGAGAGGAACAGCTTGTTTGCCCATAACTGTTCCACTGAGCAAGATATGTATAACCTTGATTTCTCATCTCAGACACCTCTTTCTCACACTCTGGGGATTAATTAGGCTCGAAACATGACTTCAGATTAGAAACAAGGATCCTGGCTGCCTTGGAGAGGGTCAAAGAAGTAGTAGCATGACTGGATGATGCAGAGGGTCAACTAATAGGCAGTTCTTATTAGTGGCTGGAACTTGTACCTAGGATGGCTTAGAAGAGAAATGAGGTTGGTAGGTCTCAGCAGGTTGATTTTAATAGAGGCAGAGAAACAACAGGGACCTACAGCAGACAACGGCATGAATGTGGGTTTCATTTGGAGGCTGTGCTTTCCTTAGAACAATATTGAGTGCTAGCTAGAAGGTGCCTGCAAAAAGGAAGGTAGGTGTGGAGTTAGGGAGGGAAAGAGAAGAGCATGGGTGTTGCTCAAAGCTAGTGAGTGAGCACTCTTGGGTTCCCCAGATAACAAGCAGAATTGGATAAAATAGATCATGTTGTATTGTACTTGTTCCAACCGCAAGCCACGGGCAGCATCTTTGTACAGTATAAGGAGCTCTAGACTTAAACAATGGGGACTAGGCTTCTTTCGTTTATCCACCACCTTAGTCAACTGAGAGCCATTGGCCATTACTCAACCTTTCCGAGTCTTTTCCCCACCTGTGGAATAGGTAAGTATTCTTGCTGACCTGTATGAGAGAGTTGCTGTAAACTCACTTGAAATGATGCATGTGGCAATATTTTATAAATAATAAATTCCTATATAAGCATGTTAGTGGAAAACTATGGATTCCTTTTACTTAGCATTTCTATGTCTTTAACTTTTTATTTTGAAATAATTATTGATTCACAAGAAGTTGCAAAAATAATAGAGGTCCCATGTGCTTGAGACCAGCTTCCCCAGTGGTGGCATCTTATCTAATAAAGTATCTTGTCCAAACCAGCTTACTGATGTGGGCACAATGAACTTAACTACGCTACAGAGCTTGCTTAGATGTCACCAGCTTTACAGGCACTCTTTGTTACTGTCTTTGCGTAAAATTCTGTGACATTTCATCACTGCAAAGCAACTGCCTCATGGTGATCCTTCCCCTTCCAGGCCCAAACCTCTGGCAACCACTCAGCTATTGTGAGTCCTTATAATTTTGCCATTTTGAGGATGTTATAATAGTAAGATCATCAGGATGCAACCTTTTGAGATGGACTCCTTTCATTTGGTGTAATACCCTAAGGTCCATCCAAGTTTTTGAGTGTATTTCAAACTCACCCCTTTTACTGCTGAGCAGCCTCCCACGGTGTGCGTGTACCACAGTTTGCTTAACCCTTCACCCACTGAAGGATATTTGGGTTGTTTGTAAGTTTCGCTATTACAAATAAAATTATGTCATTCTGAATATTCAGGAAGACCAGAGGGACACTGAATCACTAACAAATGACCCAGGACTGTCAAGGGATAAGAGGTAGGGGTAGGCCAAATAATAGGAATAATGGTAAACAATAAAAAAGGCACAGTAATGAATATGGGCACTCTTCTCTCAGGGCTGCTAGGGCATTAAATGAGTTGAAACGGCCCCAGTTTGCAGTCCAGGAGATCAGGTGGAGGAAGAGGCTTTCCTAAAGTAATTCAGAAGGTTAACCGCTTGGGCCAGACTTCATTTCAGGTCTGTAAGAATCTGAAGTGCATATTCAGTCCAAGATGAAACCACCAGCCAAAGGGATTGACATCTACACACGAGTACAGGCTAGTGCTCCTTTTATCTGGAATGTTAAGGACTTGGCAAATTCTTTGAAGACATTCTTCTTAGGAATTTCTCACATGAAAATTAAAGGCTGTCGGGGCGCCTGGATGACTCAGTCGGTTGGGTGTCTGCCTTCGGCTCGCGTCATGATCCCAGGGTCCTGGGATCGAGCTCCACATCGGGCTCTCTGATAAGCTGGCAGCCTGCTTCTCCCTCTCCTGCTCCCCCCGGCTTGTGCTCTCTCTCTCTCTACGTCAAATAAATAAATAAAATCTTAAAAAAAAGAAAAGAAAAGAAAACTAGGGGCTATAGTAGAAACAGTCTTGGACTAATATATTTTCTGACCTTGACATCTAGCAAAGTGAATATAGAAAAGAGCTGCCCAATGAGGTCAGAACCATGGGAAATGATTTCACGAGGATTAGCTCTCTTAGCTTACATGGAACTCACTCATCTAGGAAACTCATATATCTAAAACAAAAGCCAAACAGGATTTTCCCCAGAACAGCTATCTGCAGTGTCATTTATCACATTCATGAATGCTCATGGCCTTTCCTCCAAGAAGGTTCTCTCCCACCACTACGTTCCTGTTTGGGACTTATCAACTTGGTTATACATATAGATTCTTGCTCATGATAAATTAGAGGTAAATAATCAGAAGAAATGTCACTGCCAAAAGCCTGGTATGCTGACTTTAGGAAGAACTGACAACTAATAGTCATTTGGAGAGAAGGAAGGAAAAATACCGGAACTGTAAAAAACAGACACAAGAGTTTGAACTACATTTTCGGGCCCTATTCCTGGTTATCCCAGTCTCCAAATGCTAAGATACAAACAATTGATATGCATGATGCCGATGTTACATTGTAAAGATGAGGCCAAATAGTACTCTCTGTACTCAAGGAAACAGAGGAGAACATAATACATTTTTAAAATGTTTCCATTAAAAATGACTCAAGTCAATGATAAAGGAGTCAGCTTCGGTTACCTGGAAAATTCACTTCTGTGAAATAACTCATTCGCTTGCTCCCTGGGGTATTACTGTGTATGAGTAGATTGTAGGAGCAACTCACTCACAGGTGAATAGCTGTCATCTTAAAATCTCCATGGAGAGGAAACAGAAAAGAAGACTTTATTATTTTCCCAGAACATCTGGCCTTTCCAAATATGTCATTGGAAATGGGGCCAGGTGTGTAACACGTTCCAATGGATTACAAAGGCATTGTAAGAGGGAACGACAACGCTTCTTAGACCCAAACAGCCTGTACTGTCTCCTCTGTCACACCCATCTGTGCAACTTTGGTTTAAGAAACGAAGAAACTTTGGTTTCACATTATTCAGGTGCAGCTGAGTTTCCACATTATTCATGGTTTTACATTCATGAGCCTTCCAATGATTGCTGGCCCAGCGCCCCTTCTCCTGTCTTTCAGGAGAAAAGAAAATCATCCTTGGAAACCACCTGTTTTGCAATGTATTCTAAACACACTGGCCACTTGCCAATCCATTTTGCCTGCCTGTTTTGGGACCTGCCCACACTTTTGGAGGGAAAATTCTTTGAGGCAGCAGCCTGTGATTCCATCATTATTTTAATTCCTACACTGGAGGTCACTCGGTACAGATTTCTACGTGCGTGAAGGCTATTAAGCAAGTGCTGTATTCTCTAGCAAATCCACATAAATATATGCTTTTTTAAAAACCCATTATCTGCTCCTGAAAATAAATTAAATATAACTTTTTATATCTGAAGCTAAATAAATGCATGGTCAAATGCTCAGTGGTTTGCATGTCAATTGCAAAACCCCCGCGTGTATGTTTACACAGCACTTTTCTTTAAGATGCTCACAATGCTTAATAATCATGATCCTGTAACAATCTTGAGTTTTCCTTGGAGGTGAGGCAGATGTCCTCCGGTCAAACCTAGTTTCTATGAATCTTAACACATCTGTCAACATTGCAAAGGAAACTGGAAGTCAAGAGATCTCCGATTAGATATCCAAGATTGGAGAACAGAAATGCTGGGTTGGCTTTGGATTCACATCTGGGATCTTGGTTATTTGTTTCAAAAATTTCACCCTACTTTCATAGGAAGGACTGGTTTTTGGTTTGTTTGTTTATTTTCAAGTGAAAAATAGGCTAAAAATACATAGTTACTTCAAAGAGGTGCCCAAGAAAGTGGCAATGATGGGAATATTTGCACGGTGGAAATTGGCAAATGCTACCAGGGCTCTTCTGCCTTCCCAGCCTCAGCCCCAATCAATTTTAAACATTTACCTGTATACCAAGATCTAAAACCCTTCCTTTTTCAACTGTGTGTCATTTCAGGTATAGATCATGTTGAGCTGTTCTTTTTTTTTTTTTCCTCTTCATTACATCTATTTACTTTTTATATTTCAGAGATTCTATATTGTTTCTGATCCACGCAGGCTTACCATTATTTTTCTCTAGCGTGATGATGGATTTATTGGATCATTAGCTTTTACCTTTTCCCTATAATTTCTAGGCATTGGCGGTATGTGTTTTGTCTGTCTTTTTAAACTAGAAGCATTACCACTATTCTTAATCTTTAACAATCTGCTCATTAAAATATTCATTTCTAAATGAAAGTTTGTTTATTCACTTCTGTTATATAGATCCCTAAATTTAACTGAAGGATTTCGAATCTTGCATTATTAGCATTTTGGGAACACGGCTGTCCGGTAAGCTAAATTCTCCAGTGTAATCTTATTGGAATTTCAAAGGAAATGTCATTTCAACTTCTATTTCCTATTCTTGCATGCTGAATTAACCAGCAAATTGTTCTAAGAATGCTATTTGATGTTCACGTTTTATTGGCTGCTCTTCTAAACCTTTAAAACAACTTCCTAGAGCCTCCTAGCCTCTAAGTGAGAAGGAATATCCTTCTAAAAATAAATAATGGTAGTCACTCTGCAGATGCACATTTTAAACTTGCAAAACCCTCCCGGTTCCAAAGCTTTTCAAATTTGGAAAACAATGCTTTGAGTTTAAATGTTTAAATGTCATTGAGAGTGGAGGAGAAAGACAATGGGGGAAGGAAAGACTGCAAAGTGAAGGCCAAAGCTATGAAAAAGCGAAAGGCAACTCAAAGTAGATCATAGCCTGGGAGATTTGAAGAGCAGAGGAATCATTTAAACGTAGGGTTTTCTGAGCTTTTTGGAGGCTGAATTTTATCTATTATGTTGTATAAAAGATTGAGACTATGGATGAATTTCCCTTATTTTAAGAGGGAAACCTACCAGTGTACCATTATACGGTATTGCTTCAAAACACTTACAAAGTCAAAATGCCTTTTCAAAAGATTTCTAGGCTCAGAGAACTATGCATTTAGGATCAAATAAATGCATTTTGGGATTTCAAGCATTTATAAAAACCTCTGGATTTACCAAATACATAGAAATTGGTCTGATGTTTAGACATAGTTTTGTATGTAATATAAATCCAAAATTGTCCCTCACTTCAAGCAAAATTCCCATGGGGCTTACGTCTTTGGGAACATAAGCTATTGCTCCATTCACATTAAAGTTGGGCTTTGTGATGTCCCTCGTGTATATTTTCATATTCTTGTTAACATTACTTTATCATATAGACATTCTGTGTTTCAGTATCTGAGGTCTGTATACAAAGAATGTTCAGAGAACATTATCTTTCTCTACAACAAGGCTGGGGTTGACATATGCGTTTCTGTTTACATGGAGGACATGAGACCATTTAAGTTTTCCCTAAAATGGTGTTCCTAGGAACAAATCTAGTCTCTCATCTAAGAAGTACTGCTTACATAAATTATGTAACAAACTAGGGGCAAATTTTCAGGTCAGTATTTCCCATATCTCTATGCGTATGTTTTTAAAATTTCATCGAGATTTTAATTGACATACAGTAAAATGTTCCCATTTTTCGTGTATAGTTTGACATTTTGACTCACGTAAAGGGCAACAAAACCAGCACCACATTTAAGATGTAAAATATTTCCATCACCTGAAAAAATTCCCTTGTGCCCTTTTGTAGTCACAGCTCCCCAGATCTTACTCCAGGTAACCCCTGACTTGATTTCAGTCACTATGAATTAGTTTTGCCTATGAAATCATGCGGTAGGTATTTTTGGGCCTTGCTTCTTTTGTTCAGCCTGTTTCTGAGAATCATCTGCTTTGTGACATGTACCAATGATTTGTTCCTTTTACTTGCTGAGAAGTTGTTTGTTGTTTGAATATACACAATTTATCTATGTCATTGTTGAAAGTTTGGGGTGATTCCTAGTTTGAGGCGATTATAAATGAAGCTGCTGTGAACATTTATGTACAATGTATATTTATAGACAGACATTTTCATTTATCTTTAGGGAACCCTCAGGAGCGGAATTGCTGGGTCATATGTTAAGTGTATGTTTAAGTCTGTAACAAAGTGCCAAACTGTCTTCCATGGTGCTTATAGCATTTTATAGTCCTAGAGTTACTGTGTAAGAGTTTCAGTTGCTCCAAATCCTTGCCAACACTTGATATGGTCAGGGTTGGTTGTTGTTGTTATTGTTGTTTCTAAGTTTGACAGTCGAGCAGTTGTGTAGTGGTATCTCATTATGATTGAATTCTCATTTCTATGGTAAATATATTGCGCATATCTTCTCATATCTATGGTAAATATATTGAGCTTATTTTTTATTCATATATCTTCTTATGTGAATTGTCTGTTCAAATTTTTTGTTCATTTCAAGATGGGTTGTTAGAATTATGTTGTAAGAATTCTTCATATAACCTGGATAAAACTCAAACATAATTCAGACAAAACCCAAAATTCTTTGTCAGATATATGAATGGCAAATATTTCTCCCGGTCTATGGTTTATCTTTTCATTTACACTTAATGGTGTTTTTAATTTTGATGAAGCCATTATGAATTGAATCGCATCCCCCCCACCTCCCCCAAAAAAGATATCTTGAAGTTCTCACCCAAATGCCGCAGAATGTGACCTTATCTGGAAATAGGGTCTTAACAAGTTTACCAAGATCAGAAGGTAGGGTGGGCCCTAATCCGATATGTTGGTGTTCCTCTAAAAAGGGAAAATTTGACACAAAGAGAGGCACACAGGGAGAAGTCCACGTGATACTGAAGGCAGGAATCAGGGTGATAAAGTCTACAAGCCAAGAAACACTAAAGCCTGCCAGCCAACCACCAGAAGCTAACGGATACACACTGGAAACGTTCTCCCTCACAGCCCTCGAAAGGAACCACCCTACTTCCCTCGATCGTGGACATTATAGCCTCCAGAACTACAAGAAAATACATTTCTGTTGGTTAAGCCATGCCATTTGTAGTACTTTGTTACAGCAACTGTGAGAAAATAATACTAAGCCAAATTTATTCACGTTTCCTTCTTTTATGGTAAGAGCCTTTGATGTCCTAGCAAAACTTTCTCTATCTCAAGGTTCCTAAGATGCGTTCCTACGTTTTCCTCCTGATCTAGGTTATTTTTTTTTTAAAGATTTTATTTATTTATTTAGACAGAGAGAGACAGCCAGCGAGAGAGGGAACACAAGGAGGGGGAGTGGGGGAGGAAGAAGCAGGCTCCCAGCGGAGAAGCCTGATGTGGGGCTTGATCCTGGGATGCCGGGATCACGCCCTGAGCTGAAGGCAGACGCTTAACGACTGCACCACCCAGGCGCCCCCTGATCTAGGTTATTTTTACATCACGCACAGGCATATTCCACACATTCTCCTATTTCATTGAGTTCATGTTTGGATTTTCTAATGCTTGAGGGAGTATTTGTTTCTTGTATAATTTCTAGAATTAATCATAGTTTCTAGTAATGTATAAATATACCAAGTGACTCTATGCCCATCTCTTCAAGTTCAACTTGGAGTAAGCTTTAGTTCCAAAGGGATAAGGCCCACTGTTCTTTTGGTTCCCTTCCTACGAAGGTGGAGATGATCACCACTGATGTTTAATACCAACCACTGAGTGCCCAGGACATGCACGTCAGGGGTACTTCACCATTTCCATCATCCTTCTTCCACTCAGGCGGACTATTGATGTAGAGGTCAAATAGGTGTGGCTCTGGGGAAATGGTCTGAAAGTACTGAGCGAGGAGATCTTTTTTCTCAAGGATGCACCGTAACACAAACATTGACAATGGGCATTCTAGCCTTCTAGCACTCTTCTTAAAGAAAGGGCAAATGACCAACTGACCCATGCAGCTCCACCTTGAGAAATTAGTGTCTTTGTTTGAAGTTATGGCACCTCTGTTCTTCTGGGTTGGGAAAGCACAAGTCTTCTACGGCCATAAAAAGGACTGAGAAAACAACTCAGTACATTTTCTTCTTATAAATCATTTTTTTGGAATGGAATACTCAATGACTTCTGTGTCTGGACTATTTGCTTGTACATTACTATGTTACAAATACAGCATTGCTGCCTGATTCCCAAAGTTTTGTGCTTTAGAACAAATTCTTCAATAGAATAATAGAATAACTCTGAAAAATTCCCAAAGGTAAAGGGCTTACCCTTGACTGACAGGTGTCTCCATGTCACAGTTGGCTCTGGTCTGCCAATAGCAAGACACAGCAGAGTCACACTGCTTCCCTCATTCACAGTGATGTCTGAGGAGATATTCATGATCTGGGGAGGAACTGTAAAGAAACAAAGGAGAAAAGAAATACATGAGAATGATTCTTTGCACTCAAAAGCAGGTATCAGCCTATAAATATTTGCATAGCAAGCGTTCATGATAAGTGTTATTCTCAACAATAATGTTTGGATTGCTTGATTTGCCAACGATGTGCCCATTAACACTGTGCACTGATAGGGTTCAACCCCAGCTCTCCCAGGAACATGGCAAAAGCATAAGTACTTCAATTGCTTTGTTTTCCTCTTCTTTTCTTCATTTTCTACCTGAAAAGATATGACTCATCACTCAAGAGACCTCAAAGATCACCTCCCCTCTGCAGTTTTTCCTCACTTCTCCCCAAACCCTGAGAATCACCTCTCTCTCCCACTGTATTGGTCCGAACTTTCCACGCAGAGGGGACTGAGCATGTGGTATCATGGCTGATTTTTTCCTGCCTGTCTTCTTACCTAGAGTTAGTTGCCCAAGGATAAGGATGGTCACATACACCTCTATTTCCTCAGTGTCTAGCATAAGGCTGACAAGGGTCCTGCTTAATTCCTCTTTGAAAGAAAGATCCGAAGAATGGATGGAACAAATCCAAAAACAATGGGGTGGGGCTGGGGGCAGGAGGTCAAAGCTTTCAATGGAGGATTTCAGATGCCTAAACCTTTCTTCTTTGTTATGTTTCAGATTCTCCGAAGGACGAAGGACGGAAGGCAGAGTGGAGGCTCCAAGCCTACGGCTATGCTGATTTATTCAAACTGCCAGTTTAATTATGAATTATTAATTACCAAACAGGTAGAGTACTGGTAGGTTCCAAACCACCCAGCGTCAGTGGCAAAGGAGAATTATGTCTGATGCTTGATTCAGACGACGCTGAAGCCAGGAGTTTTATGCTGCTGAGACCTTAGAGGTAAGTCTTTTCAAGGAGAAGCCGTAAGTAACATGTAGAACATTTGACTTCTTAAGGCAATCCACATTAGCAAATAAATAAAAATTGCCTCGCTTATAAATCTGCCATACTTCGGATTATTTCTGCATTAGGATTTGGCCTGAAATTTCATTGCACATATTTTACCCAAATACACGCTGGGAAAAAATAGTGTGCATTCTGACTACACTACGTTCTCCTGGGGAAACTGTACTACCTGTTTTTCAGTATTTTCTAGCTTGTTAAAAAATAGTTCTGGGCTTAGAAATGTCAATACTTTTTTCACTTTTATAAAGCAACAACTTCAGTGCACCTTCCACAATATTCTCAGAATAATGTCTGCTTTAGCTGGATGTGGTGGGCCCTCTGAAGTTCTTTCTGTAGACCCAGGAGTCTCCCTGGAGCTGGTGTTAAGGTAAACACAGCTCAGGGGACAGGGTTGTACAGTCAGGTTAGTAGAGGATAATTTCGTACCTATGATGCCCAGGGACAGATCTCCCAACACCACTCCCGGTTCAGAACCACCAGTTCTGCACCTGCTGGGGTTCATCTGACAGTTCAAGGGGCCCCGGCTTAATAGATAATTTGTAAAATTCCATGGATATTTAGCATGACCTCTTCAGTCCAGGCGCTCAGTCAATGTCACCCATTAGGAGGGAGGTTCCTGGACTGGAACTGCAAAGTTAATCCACACGTTCTCACCAAGCTCCAAGCAGCGCTGACTACCACCCCGGAACTCCCAGAATGGCCCTGCTTCTTTCTCAAAGAAGGCAAGATAAGTATGGCATCAATGGTGTGGACACCAGTAAGAAAGGAAGCACAGCAAGTGAACTGGGAGAAAGAAAAGTTCTTTCTTTCCTGAATTATGATATCCTTATTATTAATATGTACAATGCAATAAGGTATATTATTACATAATGCTTGTTTTCAAATTGCTTGCACAGTTTTATCTTATGGTTTCGTCACAAAGTATGAAATAAATAAAACAAATATTCTCACTATGAAAAATGAAAAAAAAATTGAGGCAAGGGGAGGGTTAAGTAAATTCCCCAAAAGGACATAGCCAGTAAATGGCAGAATTCTTTCCATCAGGTTAAGCTGCTTCTTTGTTTAACAGCTTATCAATGCCCCCAACACAATATTTATATTTGCATATTCTGTTTCCTCTGCTTTGAATGATCTCCCGGTGCATCTTCCCTCACAGCATTTAACCACAGTGAACAAAACCACCTCATTCCAGTTGCTTCCCCCACACACTGCGTACCACTGAGGGTAGGAGCCCCTGTGAGTCATCTTTGCTTCTCCAGGGCGTGCTACTGGCAGGCAGCACATATGGAGGGCAGCTCTCGATGCTTTTCATTTAATTTTAAATCTGAATTGAATTTGGCAGCTCTATTATGGCCCTCCCCTTGTTCGCATGACAATTTTTTGAAGAAAGGAGCACTTGAACATGAATAAATACTTCCACATATTTGGACAGGAGACCTTTGTTCCATTTGCAGACACGTATCTGTGGCAAATGACTCTGTTTCTAATTATCTATGAGTCTATGCGTCAATCCATGTATCTATGTAGCTATCTATCCATTTATCTATCTAACTCTACAGCTAGTGTTTATGGTTACGTAGGTAAACCCGAAAAGGTACAACAGTCTTAACCGAAGCATCAAAATTGCTTACAGAAAATGATAGGACTCACACACGTCTAATTAAAAGACGACAAAGAGCACAGTGTGTTTTAGACACATCTGCAGCCACTAGGGGTGCAGCCTTGCCAATAATGCATGCATCGGTTATCTTTTCATTGATGGCGGGGGGTCATAGCAGGGCCTTCATATAGTTGTGCAGATTGTTCAGTGCACAACTCCAAGCACTTCAAATAAGTGGTCCTTTAAGATAAATAGATTAAAAAATAGCTCAATAGATATAGACATATAAATGTATATAGAGACATAAATAAAATATTGTCTGCCACTCTCTGTATGTGTATACATACGTATACATACACACACATACAGAGATACATATGTGCATATACATACATGTATATATAAAGAGAGAGAGAATATTTTATCAGATTACAATCAGTGGAAGAGGCAGATTTCCAAAGTATCCTAGGGTTACGTATTCTCTCTTTATCCTTAGCATGGCCAGCTGCTCTTAAAACATCAAAATGCCTCGAACCTGGCCCACCCCCTCCAATCACACTGCCTTTGGATTAGTTGAGAAGCTTATCGTCTTAACTTGGAATATTACAAAACCCTCTTCATTTCTCAACCTGCCGCCATTTTATAATGCAAACCTTATACCCCTACAATTCACCTCCTAAACATTTTTCTTCTGCCTACCACCCCCAATATCTGCCCCTGGCTAAGGCTGGAAAGTCCAAACTTAGCAGGATTCACAAAACCATTCGTAGTCTGGCCATAGCCTAACGACTAGCCCCTTCTCTAACAAGTAGCCCCCACACACTTCTCTGAGGCTACGTCATTCTCTCATCTTTGTGCCTTTACATGTACTATTCCTTCTACTGGGAAAGTGCTTTCCCACTTCTGTTCCACATGAAATCCTCCTCCTTCACTCAACTCAACTCAAACATGAACTCCTTTATGGTGCCTTAGTTGCTCTCTCTTCTGTTCCCAAGGCATTCTTGTTTATGTCTTTATCATACAATTTATCTTTACAACCAGTCTATTCCATGGAAGGGATCTGCTATATATATCCTCCTATTCCTATTATATAAAACCAAAACCCGACGTGTAGTAACATCCTTTTCCCCACTTAATGTAATGAATGAATGCACAGGTTTTTAAATTGGGTATCTTATAATCTGTCAAGTGTTTTCCATCCTAGACATCTGACATTTGCACGTTCCTGTCCCTGAAATACCCCCTACCTTAATTGTGTGTATTTTTTTTTTTTTTTCCCATCAGGGCTCAGTTTCGAAGTTAGCTCCTCAGAGAAGTCTTTGTTAGGACCCTAGTCCTGCCCCCAACCCATCTAATTCAGGTCCTTCTGTTACAATCTCTTCTCCACCTTAAATTTTCCTTAATGATCCTTATATAGCTTTGTGTTTTTATATACATTTGTATGATTATTTGTTTAAAGTCTTTCTGGTCCTAAACTATAGGCTTTATAAACAACTATATCCCCAGGACTTAGAACTATGCTTAGCACATAATGGGTGCCTAATAAAATTTTGTGGAATAAATGGTTACTGTATGTATAGTTGAGCCGTGAACAACACAGGTTTGATCTAAATGGGTACATTAATATGCATTTTTACAGTATAGTACTATACATGTATTTTCTCTCCCTTTTGATTCTCTCAGTAACATTTTTTCTCTAGCTTACTTTATTATAACAGTGCACTATAACATACATATAACATATACAATATGTGTTACCAATTGTTATGTTATTAGCAAGATTTCTGATCAGCAGTAGGCTCTTAGTAGCTAAGGTTCTGGAGAGTCAAAAGTTATATGTGGATTTTCAACCGCATGGGGGGTCGACACCCCTATTCCCCATGTTCAAGTGTCAGTTGTAGTTTCTTATACACGTTATTATGCATTTGTGAGGAAGCAAACCTGAGCAAATTAGGGATAGAAACATGTGATTCTGGACATATTAATACCATCCTCCATAAAGTTGATATGATATAGTTGGAATTGCGTATGAGAAGGCCATGTACCATAGCCTGGGTTCTAGGGTCCAACATACCTGTGTAACCTTGGACAATCTTGGCTTAACTCCTCTGAGCCCCTAGTTCTTCATTGTAACATGAAGACAACAATTCTCTCTCTAGCTACTTATTAGAATTAAGCGGAAATGTGTAGAGTACATGAGCACAGTGCCTGGAAATGAGTACTTAATAAACGTTAGTTGCTATTATTCATTTTTATATATTCATTTTTGATATTATTCATGCTATTTAGAATCAGATAGCTTATTGCTCATTTTCTAAATCTCAGTTCCTTCAAAGTTAAGTCAGGACTTCTATATAGATGATGTTCTCCTTGGATAACTGGGAAGACTGAATTATATATGCTTCCAGGATAAAAAGTAAATATTCAATAAATATGAATTTCTTCCTCTTTAGCTGAATAATTGAGCCTAGCAAATGCACGGGGCAAATCACACAGGTTTATTTAAAGAAATTGCCTGGCTCTTCCTTCTCTCTTTTCTTTTAGGGAGTGTCTGTTTCTGTTTCTGGAAGCCACGGGGTACAAGCTTGAGCGCCATGATCCATTATTTCAAGGATGATAATTTCACCCATTTCAAACCTACTCAGTCCCCATCCTGCCACAGTATTTGATAGATTTTAAGTGTTTTGTTTAAGACTGGATGGCACTGTTAAAAAAAAAAATCTTGTAATTTGTAATCATAAAGGCTGAAGTTTGACTACCATTTTTCTTCCAACTATTTTCTGTGTGATTGAAAAAAAAAATACTTAAAGCCAGTAAGCTTTGGCTTCCTCTACCATAAAATGAGCATGTTAGGACATACATGTCACAGAGGAATGTGGAGAATAAATTAGAGAGAATTTTTTAAAGATTTTATTAATTTATTTATTTAAGAGACAGGGGAGGAGCAGAAGGAGAGAGAGAGAGAGAATCTCAAGCAGACTCCACATCCAGCAGAACCAGAGATGAGCTTGATCCATGACCCTGAGATCATGACCTGAGCTGAAACCAAGAGTCAGATGCTTAACCAACTGAGCCACCCAGTTGTCCCAGAGAGAATGTTTTAGAAAGACCTAAATAGCTATTATTGTTTTCTCTTCCCCCCTCCTCCTCCCCCTCCTCTTCCTCCTTCTTGTTATCCTCAGAGAATAATAAAATATTAAAAGACCATGTGAAAGCTAACATAAATGTGAAATGTTTTACGTTTTACTCAAAGCTAATCTATAAAAATAATACAGTAAAGACTTTTAAAGAATTGGTATTTTATTCTTGTAGGGTTAATTTTTTTTTTTTTTTCATTTTCACAAGGGAGCTTATTTCCTAAACCAGAGATGAGACTAATTTGGGAATTGTAGCATGCATGCTAGGCTAGGTCATGCCATATTTTGTATACGGAAATAGTATGGCATGGTGCCAAAAGCAAAACATGAAGTGTGGGATAACTGGATTCTGATCTTGGTTCCTCCATAGCTGCATAATCTTTTGTAAATCACTTAACCCCTCTGGTTTAGGGGTGTGTGTGTGTGTGTGTTTGTGTGTGTGTGTGTGTGGTGGTGGTGGTAGTGGTGTTCATTTGTTTCTTTTGGTTGGTTTTAAATGAAGAAACTTGATTGTGAGTTCTCAGATATGTTCTGGTTTAAAACTCTGTGAATTGGTGATCTTCTAGCAACATTACAAGTCCAGGGGGCTGCTGCTGGGAACAAAGTGGTAACGGCACCAGTGGCAATAACGAAATCACTGGTGTTTAGTGCTTTGAGCCTGGCACTAATTGCTCTGTATACATTATCCTGAACATATTCCTAGGAAGCGCTCTCTATTAAAAATGAGCATTAAGGGTAGACATATACATCAATGGAATAGAATTGAGAGTCCAGAAATATATCCATACTTTTATGGTCAATTGATTTTCAACAAGGTGCCAAGATAATTCAATGAGGAAAGAATAGTCTTTTCAACAAATGGTGCTGGGACAACTGGATATCCACAGGCAAAAGAATGAAGTTGGACTCCTACTTCACATTATACACAAAAAATTAACTCAAAATGGATCAAATGCCTCAAAGTCAGAGCTAAAAGAAGAAAACACAGGTGTGAATCTTTGTTACCTTGGATCAGACAACGGTTTCTTAGATAGGACAGCAAAAGCGCAAGCAACAAAAGAAAAAAATAGATAAATTGGACATCATCAAAATAGAAAAAAAGCTTTTAATTTTGTGCTTCAAAGAGTGCTATAGAAAAAGTGAAAAAGAAAACTCACAGAAGGAGATAAAATTTTTGCAAATGATATAGCCGATAAAGGACTAGTATCCAAACTATATAAAAACTTTTACAACTTGACAATAAAAAGATATAATCTAATTAAAAATAGACAAAAGATTTGAATAGACATTTCTCCAAAGAAGATATACAAAGGGCCAGTAGGTACCTGAAAAGGTGTTTAGCATCATAGATCATTACAGAAATGCAAATCAAAACCCCAATGAGATCCTACTTTGCTTCCACTAGGACAGTTATAGTAAAAAAAGACAGATACTAATGAAAGTTGGTGAGGACATGGAGAAATTGGAACCCTCCTACACTGCTGGTGGAATTGTAAAGCGGTCCAGTTGCCTTCAAAACAGTCTGACAGTTCCTCAATGGGTTAAGGATAGCATTACCACGTCCTTCACTCCTAGGTATGTACCCAAGAAGAACAGAAACACACGCCCACACAACAACTTGTGTACAAATGTACATGACAGCATTATTCATAATAGACAAAAAAATGGGAAAAATTCAAACATTCACCAATAACTGAAAGGATAAACAAAATGTAGTGTATCCATACAATGGAATAGTATTCATCTATTAAAAGGAATGAAGTACTGATGCATGCTACAACACAGGTGAACACTGAAAACATTAAATTAAGTGGAAGAAGCCAGACACAAAAGGCCACATGTTGTATGATTTCCATGTACACGAAATGTCCAGAATAGGTAAATCCATCGAGTCGGAGAAAGTACATGTGAAAGTTGCCAGGGGCTGGGAAGAGGGACAGATAGGGACTGACTGTTAATGGGAACAGGGTTTCTTTTTGGAGTGATGAAGATGTTCTAGAATTGAAGAGTGGCGATCGTTGTGCAATCTTGTGCACTTACCGAAGATCATCCTGATAAGTGAATTATAATGTCATGCCGATGTTATTAAAAACAAAGCACTTTCTATCAGCTCTGAAGAAGGAGAACCAGAGCTGTGCTATGAGGAGAGAAGCCAACACCCTATGTGTACATTCTCAGAGAATATCTTTTTCATTTATTGCTAGTTCGTTGCAGGATGCTCAACCTGCATCCGCTAATCTGTCTCTCATTACCTGCCCACTGCTTCCCCTTTCCTTTCTTTTCAAGACAAGGAATGCTACCCTACCCATGTATGCCTGTTTGGCAATGCTCGAAACACCCCTATTCGTGCACAGTCCCACGTTTGTGCATATGCTGTATCCTTTGCTCCTGTGCCTCTTCCCCACTCATCTACCTGCACAAGCCCTACTCATACTTGAAAACTGACACTGAGATATAATCCCCTCCCCATTAGTTCTCCCCATTCCAGAGACACATGTAATCTGTGCCCCCCAGGGCTACCTGTGAATAATGATGTAATACACTCGTTCTAAAACATTTACTTAGTGCCTACTGTACCCTGAGCATTATTTTTGGGGAGAAGAGTAGACAGAAAGGTCTTTCTCTCGTGTGAATTATGAGGGTTCGTGTCTAGAGGAGAACACTGACGCTGATACATAATCACGGGAATCAACGTGTGGGTGTGCTACGACATGGTGCAAGGCACTGTGACCGTCCCGGTGAGTGAGGTTGTGTGAAGTTTGTTCTGGGCAGACCTGGGCAGAGGGACCAACATATTTACAGGCTCTGCAGAGACAGAGAATATGCTTCACTTGGCTGCCTGTGTCTGAAGTCAAAAGAGTAAAATCTACACGAATGGAGAGTAGTACCAGCGTCAGACCCTACAGCCTATTGGAGGAAACACTTCGCTTTGGGTCCTTTTTATAAGAGAAATGGCAGAGGGCACTAGAATGTCTAAAGATGGCGATGATGTAAATGATGACGATGAGGATGTGTGTGTTGGAGGCTGGACAGATTTACATTGCAAATAGGTTGCTGCTGGCTGCGGTGTGGAGAACGGAAGGAGCAGAGCAAAGCAGGGACAGGAGAACTAGCTAGGACGTTGTCCAGTAGTGAGGTGGTGGCAGCTTGGACACGTGTGTCAGCATGAGCGAGGGGCAGAGAGGGACAGATGGGAGAGACACATAAGAGGTAAGATGAGCAAAGCTCGGGGTTGACAGCACAGACGTTTTGTTCAAAGCACTTCTCTTGGCGTTCTATTGTTCGCTCTGTCTCTCTTGCCCAGTGCGCTGGGGGATCGGTGTGATCCCAGACTGCTATTTGTTCATCTCCATCTCCCTAGGGCCGCTCAATGCCTGGTATCTAGTAGGTGCTCAATCAATGTGTGCTGAATTTAACTGGGAGTGCAAGAGATTTTCCAGATAACACAATCTCTCGGGATCCAGAGGGGGCAGCCAGAGAGTAGGGACTAGTCCTACTTGCATGAGGTCACATCCAATGCTTGGGAGTCGAACCCAGGACCCCGAGACCATGACCTGAGCTGAAGGCAGATGCTTAGCAGATCCACGTTGTTCGGTTTTATAGACTCTGAGTGTGAACTTCGCCTTCGCACATGTCCTGGTGTGATACAGTTTTACATTATGCCGTACTCTGATTGCTTTTCTCTTCTTGGTTCTATTGTGATGAGAGGAATGGTAGGGAATGAGAAGAAATGATTATGAATTACAGAAACATAAACACACACCAGGGACCCGGCGGCATCACAAACCACACAAGCTTCGCTGAGCTCGTTTGTAAGGGTTGTCTCCATGGCGTTGCTTACGGAAATTATTTATAGACGTAGACACACGGCTCCTGTTTTTAATTTGCACAATTCCAGCAACTGACCATGATCAGAGAAATTACATGCAGTCAAAGAGTCTTTCTCGTCTGGTCCTGCTCTTTCTAGGGCATGGAGATGCCCTCCCTCTGGGAGGCTCCTTTTGTTCCTTGTTCTCCTGACTTGCTGCCTCTCCCTGAGATTTCTCACCACACACACACACACACACACACACACACACACACACTTAGAATCACAGGGTTTAATTTACATCATACAATTTTCAAGTCAAAAAGAGACGTTAGGGGTCATCTAGCACAACCTCATTTCGCAGCTCACAAAACCCTGGGGGTGTAGCTCCAGTTCTGTCAAGTATTTGTGGGGAGGTGGAGAGAAGTCCCATAACCTCTTTCAGCCTGGGTGTCTCTCTTAGCAGGACCCTTTGGAATTGGGGACCCGTAGGCACTGGTTTCAGACCTCTCCCCTTCTCTACTCTCCCTCTTTAACTTTGTCATAGCTTCTTTTGTTAATGCAACCTGGGCTGCCCTGCTTGTTCATTCATAGCTGACCTTGAACAAGTGTCTAAATGTTCCTAACCTCCAATTTCCAAACTGCAAAGCAGGCCAGTGATCATAAGTAACTCATGGGTCACAATGAGGAATAAAGGCCAAATGAATAGAAAAGGATTATCTCATGGTGCCTGACACATGGTAAATGTCAATATCACAGACTCTTTAAATCTGCTTCTAGAATTATTATTATTATTATTACTTTTATTGTCAGCAACTCTCATTTTTTAAGAACTTCGTAAGTGTCCAAAGTAACATACTCAGAATTTGTCACACACCACTTATTTTATCCTTGTGAAAACCCTAAGAGGCTGGATTACTATTTCACATTTTAAGAATAAGGAAACAGAGAGAAAGAGAGAGAGAGAGAGAGAAATAAGCTAACTAATGTCACACAGCCAGAAAAAGGAAAAGCTGAGATGTGTATATCCTGTTTCGAATGGCTTCGGAACACAAGGTCTCAACCCACGTGCAAAAGCACACACGATATCATCCAACTTGTGCCTGACTCCAAGATCCTTGATCTCTGCACCCTAGGGCCTGGGGTTTTCTTTAGGATTGGACACAGTGTGGTAGGTAATGGAGAATTCTTTTTTTTTTTTAGATTTTATTTATTTATTTGAGATGGGGGTAGGGGGAGAGCACAGAAGGAGAGTGAAAGGGAGAAGCAGACTCCCCACTGAGCAGAGAGCTCGACATGGGGGTCGATCCTAGGACCCCAAGACCATGACCTGAGCTGAAGGCGGATGCTTAGCTTACTGAGTCACCCAGGTGCCCCTGGAGAATTCTTGTAAGGTTTGGAGAAGTGGTCCTCAGTTGAGTTATCTGAAAGGGCAGATATTACCAACCACCCTTGCCTCACTGAGTAGGTGGCAAAACCAAATGAGATAATGTAAATAATGTTCCAGCATCTTCTTGACCACAGCCTCTTCTCATTTCCTGCCTCAAGTTCCTGGACCCCTTGTTTATTTCTCCTGCATCATAGAATATCGCCACAGAAAGAAGTTTGAAAAGGGACATGGTCACCTGGTGTTTGCCCCAGGGTTACACCACAGAGTCCCGGAGGCCCCTAGTCTCCAGGCTCCATCCTGCTGTATTTAAGCGCTTCTTGGATGGGGCAGGTGGGGCTAGGGGGATGGCTGGGCTGAGAATTAGGCCAAATGTGTCCACACTCAGAATTTCATGACCCTACCCCCAACCCTACCATCAACAGCTGTCCCTCCTGATTTCTCCTGTCAGCAGGTACTCTCTGTACTACCTTTGGGTGTCCAACTTGTTTCCCTGTCCCAAATCTGAAATATCTTTTTTTTTTTTAAAGATTTTATTTATTTATTCGACAGAGAGAGAGACAGCCAACGAGAGAGGGAACACAAGCAGGGGGAGTGGGAGAGGAAGAAGCAGGCTCATAGCGGAAGAGCCGGACGTGGGGCTCGATCCCAGAACTCCGGGATCACGCCCTGAGCCGAAGGCAGACGCTTAACCGCTGTGCCACCCAGGCGCCCCCCAAATCTGAAATATCTTATTTTGAACAGGGAGGGGTGAGGGGAAATGGGCTTCCTCCATTCCTCTCTTCAGAGTGTGTCCTGTAACCCTACCTAATACCCAGGCTCCACCCAGGTCTGGATTACCCCTTGGGAAAGCCACATCTGCCTTGGAGCATGTTCACTCAGCCTCTCCAAGCCTTCCTGACTTGCTCCATTTTAAAGACTGGCACTGGCTGGCTCCTGCCCTGCTCTGTGCCACTCACACCCCACCACGGAACTTTCTGATGACAAGGCTGGGCTGCATGTTTCTGCTGTGCTCTGTTCAACTGAATAGCAACCTTAGAGCATGGGTGGCATCTCAACTGAGCTGGCTGCCTCTTTGGACACAGTATCACCCTTGGGTCGTCCATCAGGAATTAGTCTCACATTTTCCCCAGTAATTATACCGCCTGCCAACTGGATGTTCCTTCTTTTCTCCTCCTCCTGCTTTGTGCTGCAAAGCTAGGTCATTGCACCTCACTCCTACACCAGAAACACAGTTATTGTGTGCCCAGCAGGTCTGAGATAGAATTGAAGAAAGGAATTCCCTGGAATCAGACACAGAAAGCCTTCATCGTGGGAGAAAGGTGGCACTCGGGAAAGCATGAAGAAATGGGCACTTGCCCATAATCTCATCCAGAGCTGGATGAGCTGTGGAAGGAAGAGGGCAGGGAGAATTCAGGTCTCTCTCTTCCATTCCATGGTTTTATGAAAATGGCAATTCCCTTACCCTCCACGACCTACCATTTCAGTCGTTTATCACATGAGGATGATAAAAGGTTCCTAAAAAGTTTCTAGGTATGAATAAATGAGATCATAAAGATAAGTACACTTCAAGACAAATACCATGTGATTTCTTGGACGTGGAATTTAAGAAACAAAACAAATGAGCAAAGGAAAGTGAGAAGAGGGAGGGAGGAAAAGAGAGAGAAAGAAATCAAGAAACAGACTCTTAACTATAAAGAACAAACTGATGGTTACTAGAGGGGAGAGGGGTGGGGGATGGGTGAGACAGGTGGTGTGAATGAAGGAGGGCACTTGGCAGGATGGGCACCAGGTGATGTATGGAAGTGCTGAGTCGCTACAGTGTACACATAAAACTAACGTAGTACTGTATGTTAACTGGACTTAGAAACTTAAAAAAGGGGCGCCTGGGTGGCTCAGTCGTTAAGCATCTGCCTCTGACTCAGGGCGTGATCCCAGGGCCCTGGGATTGAGCCCCACATCAGGCTCCCTGCTCCACTGGGAGCCTGTCTTCCTCTCCCACTCCCCCTGCTTGTGTTCCCTCTCTCACTGGCTGTCTCTCGGTCAAATAAATAAATAAAATCTTAAAAAAATAAAAAAAAAATTAAGTTTCTTAAAAAAAAGAAACTTAAGAAAAGAAGAATATGGAAAAAAGTGCACTTTAAAAACCATAGAATGGCACAAACCTAAAATTCAGTCTTCCCACAAAAGAAAATAAAAGCTATAGCCTTGGTTCATAGGGATTCCCTGGTTCTAAATTTGAGGAGTTTTGACTCTGTGCTTTGCAAGACAGGGATTGGTTACAGCATTCACAGTAATGTGATCTGTGATCTGCATATGTAAAAGACACACCACGGAAGGTTTCTACAGGCCGTGTGAACCGTACATATCCATCCCCTTTTTCTTATCCTCTAACACGCTAGATCCACAAAAAACAAGGTTTCTAAGATGAAAGAACATGGTAGATTTCTTAATATGAGGAAATCAGCCATGAGGCCCTCAGTTTAATTCTCATCTGAGCTTTCCCTCAAATTTTTAAAATCTTTCTCGGTTCCAAATGAATCCAGAAAGTCTAGAAAGAACGATTGCGTCCGTATTTTCTTATACTAGGAAAAGGGGGAGGGGTTCCATGACTGAACATCGCTGATAAAAACATGATAACTGAGTCTCATTACAGCCAAAGACAAGTCTCATATTTTAGCATTTTTATTAAAGCTTTTTAAATTACTGAGTGTCTGGTATATTCAATACCAGCCTAAGTGATTTATATTAGTCTATCCCTAGATACTCTATCTAATAAATAACTTGGCAATCTCCTAACCCATAAATATCCCTGGCCCCAGCAAAAAGCAATTAAAGCACGTTAGGAAAAAAAAAAAAAAGTGGCTTTCCAGTACTCCAGACTGCTGTGTCATTGGATGCTTCCAGTGGAATAATTCACACCATTTACCGAGGGGGTCAGATCTCCCGTACTCACCACTCACCCACCAGGAATTTACACTCCTGTTCCCTTCAAAAGCAAACCCATAAGAAACTATCTTTAAATGTTTAACATGTCATAATGATGCAGGTATTTTATCACGGAAAATATTATTCCCAGCAACAAGCGTTCTATGACATCGGAGACCGCTGAAGCTGAATATATTGGGCAAGATCTTTTCAGAAAGCAGTTGTGCCAAAAATGTTTAAAACACATTAAGTATCAAGGCAGCTGACTAAAAGGTTATTAGAGGCTCCCGTGTCACTAGCCCAGAAAATATTTCAGGTTAATAAGTTTCAAGCAGCGTGCCAGGTAAAAAGGCATTGATATTTATGAGAGTGGCTTCAAGTTCAATACTTCCAGCTGCAAAAGGAGGCCACTTTCCCTGAGAAACCTCTTTTCTGGCTTCCTCTGAACGTCTGGGGCTGTGCGAAAGAGGAAAATCTGGGTCCTCACTTTTTGTCCCTATAAATCAGCATGCTCTTTCTACATTGTAGCCAACACACCAGCACTCAGGTAGGAGAGAAAAAAGTCACATGCCCGGACATTGTCATTGCACTCAGAGAACCTTATAGGAAAAATTGCCTTGAGTAGGGAAGGATGGCTCCAGTCCAGGTTTTATAGGGATTCTCCAAATTACAATCCCAATGAGCCCATGGCACACTCGCTATAAATTTCAGACTCTTGCAGCCTTTAAATCAGCTTAATTTGATGCACCTTCTAATAATATTTTCAATCCTTTTATTAACATTGTCTACTTTTATGCACTTCACTTCCCAGATAATGGTCACATATGTATTGTCGGGGGAAGGGAGCAATCACCTTCTATAATTTCACAGGAGCCTAATAACACACGATATTCACAAGTCTTCTTGCTCCAGGACACATCAAGTAAGTCACTACACTTGAACTTGATTATAGGGCTGTGAAGTGGGGAGATTTAGAAACAAAAATACACCCCTCACACACACTGTTTCATTTATTGTGAAGAAGAAGCAGTGACCGAGCTTCATTTCCATAGCCTGGTGTCAGAAGATCTGGGTCACATGGGGAGGGGTTTGATGGAGAACATTTATTTTTGCCTAGGGAAGTGTTCTCCCCTTTCCTTGCAAACAAGAGATGTGTTACAATCAGATACTCCTCAGGATTGTACGAGCTACATAACATCCCGTTTTCAAATTATTTAATGTAATCTTTTGAAATGTTAGTACATTTACATGATTCAAACACCATCCTATTTTAAAAAGTATACATGAAAATTTTGACGCCCACCTTTATCCCCGTACCCTCTGGACTCCTATAACTTATTTGTATTTTGCTTATCCATCCAATGTTTACTTGTAGAGAACCGACAAGTAAGAAAATTATATTATCACCCTTCCTGATACAAAAAGTTGCAAATTACATATGCCGTCGTCTCCATATTTATAACAATATACCTACTATGTTTGCCGAGCTGCGTTGTATTCCTTCGTACATGTGTATTTTAATTCATCTAACTAGCAGCCTGTTCACAGATGTGTGAGTGAATTTCCACTTGAATCTTTTCATTAGTACAATGCCACTCAAACTGGCTTGCATTTGTGTGTGTGTGTGTGCGTGTGTGTTTTAGACATGGGAAAATGAGTGTACGGAATAGAGACGCAGAGGAGCTACTGGTTTAAAGTGTAAAGGCATCTGTAGTTTTGATGGTTGTTGATGGATTGCTTTCCATGGGGATTTTACCATCTTTCCCATCCAGGAACAATCTACGAGACTACCTGTCTCCCCAGCCATCTTGTCAGCAGCATGTATTACTAAACTTTTGGAATGTTGCCAGTACGATAAATGAGAGACGTTATTTCTGCGCGGTTTTGATTTCATCATTTCACATGTGTAAGATGTTTTCTGTGAACTCTCTCCTTGGGTCCTTTGCCTAGGCTTGTTGGGCTTGCCAGTGTCCTTTTTAATAAATCATCTTTCTCTGTATGTCAATTAGAGTTAATTTACTGTGTTAGTTAGAGCTTGGCCTCAGGAGACAGAGAGCCTGGGTTGTTTCTTGGTGCTACCATTTCTTGGTTCTGTGACCTTGGTGTTTTTGACCTATTTGTCCCTCAATATATATTTTTTTAATCTGTAAAATAGGCATACAGTTAGTACCCAAATGGCAGGAGTGTGGTAAGGATTAAATGAGTCAGTACATTTTTTTAAGACCTACTGATTTATTTGAGAGAGAGAACATGAGCAGGGGAGAGGGGCAGAGGGAGAGGGAAAAGCAGACTCCCTCCTGAGCAGGGAGCCCGATGCAGGACTCCATCCCAGGACCCTGGAATCATGACCAGAGCTGAAGGCAGACGCTTAACCGACTGAGCCACCCAGGCGCCCCTGAGTCAGTACATAGTAAGTAAGAATGGTGCAGGCCAGTTTCCAACACTACTGATCTCAGATTCTACTCATTCCAAATTTCCCCAGGGGCTCTGTCCTGCCTGCACTGGTTTATGGCAGTGTTGGGCAAAGGAGTGGCCGGGCAGTCTGACCTTCTGCTGTCACAGTGCAGGAGAAACGACAGGGGATGAGGCACTTAAGAGGATAATAATCAGTCTGGATAATAACTAGTCTCTGCCAACAAACACACCTGTGGACTGGCACTTCTTATAAACTTGGGCACAAAACACAAAGGTCACTTTAAATATATGTCACCAGAGTAAATGTCAGATGCTAACAGGACACAGTAAGTTGGGGGGTTAGAAATCACATCTGGCATGTACTGAAGTAAAGCAGGGGGACCCTCATTTTATCTGAGCTAAAATTGATAAACTGTTTTTTTTTCCTCTTTAGAAAATACAAAAGAAGATATATTACAGTTTTTCTAGGGGAGATGCCATAACGAAGGGTAGACATTGATGGGGTGCTAGTGGCAAAATTGCTGTTGACACATAGGCATTTACTGTGTCCCTAACTGTTCATCTGTCTATCACGCAAGGCAAAGTGGGGGTGATGAGTCAGGCAGTAAGTAGTCAGTAGGCATTTCATGCAAAGGGAATGGGGCAATCCTAGGCCTTGGCTTTGGGCATGTTAAGATGGTAGGCATAGCGGGTGGCTATGACCCAAGATTCTTAGCAACAGCAGAGGCAGGGAACCTGGCAAAGTGAACAGCTAGGTCACTAATCCAATAGAGAGGACAACAGCTTGTTACTTCGAGAGAATAAAGTGAAAGGATGAGGCCTTCATCGGATTTACTATCTTAGGAAAAAAGTCAGTATAATAACACACCACCTACTTTTTTGGGCAGGTGTTTATTTTAATCCTTAAATTAGATATCTCCTAACTTTTTAAAAGTGGATACGTTAGAAGCCCCATGAAGAAAGTTTTCTGGCAGGGCTACCAGCCCTAAAGGCGGCCCCATGTTTATCCACTGAACATGGAGGATCCTCCCTCACTGGAGAGTGTATTGAGCAATATGTATTGATGGAAGGAGGAGGAGGGGACCCAAAGTAGCCCTCCAACGATGGATGATTAATTTCCAATGGATTTCATTTCTCCTACGGGTATAAAAATGAGAACTTAGGCCTGGAACCTGCTGTGGTACTTCTCAAGGTGATAAAAACTCATTATTGGAGACATTACTACTGAAAGTGCCAGAAGCAGAAACATGGAGCATTTGGGAGATTCAGAGAAGAGAGTCAGGCTTATAAATAGGCTGCATGTGTGCACGATGGACTCTGAACACTTATCCTGTGTTCTGCCTCTAACTCTGACCAGGGCTTTACTAATCTGCCAAGCTGGCCAGGACGGGATATAGGGGCTTCGTAGGGGGAGAAGGGCCCATGAAATAAGTGGAATAAAGAGATTGGAAGAGGAAGAGGGTAGGCTTGAAAGGTAGTATGGCGAAAATAAAAGTGAGTATTTTCAAGAATTGGTTCCAGCTTAGAATCAGGTACAGAATTCCTGCTCCCCTCAGCGCACGCATGTGCATACAGACACACACACACACACACACACACACACACACACACACACACACACAGAGGCACACTTGCCTCAAAAACAAAGCAGAGTGGAAATAATGGGAGAATGGCTCTGGCAGAGCATGATTAAGGCAGGGGTTTCACTGGTCCCCTTCCCCAAAGCCATTTCCATTCATCTGCTCATATTTCCCCTGAATTAAGCAGCACTTAAAAGCTGGAGAAGGCAACAAAGTAGTATTAATAATACTGTATCAAGTAACAATGGCAACAGAGTAGAACCAGGCAAGAAAGAGACTCTTCTTTATCCGATTCTCTTAAAATATTTTTAAAAATCAGGAGGTCTCAAGGTATCTCCTGGTTAAAGAGAGATACCTAACTCCCAAACAATGAAGTACATCACTTTAAGACCTGGATCCCATTAAATTAAAAGCCGAAGTTCTTAAGCGAGATTTTATCCCTTATCTGTTTGCCAAGAATACATCTCTGGCCACGTCCATTTTCTCTTTATCTTTCGTTTTCTCTCTCCTTCTTCAGCCATCTATCATTATATAATGGCTAGCGTAATTGGAATACAGACATATTAAATACATGTAGATTCCATACAGAGGGACAGTCACTTCTCCTTCCCTGTGAAACTGACTAATGGTCCGGTGATATGAATACAAACTCGGCTTACATGCACACGAGAGCTCCTGCGGCTGCATGAGACCTGAACCCAACATCATCTATGATCTTAGCATCTCTAAACTGGGAAGCACAGAAAAGAAGTGTGAGAGAAGAACACTGGCAGTTTCCATCCACTGTCGCCCAATGGAAGGGAGAGCCCTGACCGGTAGAATCCATCTGCATAGTTTCTACATCAGAAATAATTTCTATGAATCAGGTGGATTATGCAGAAGAACCAGATGCCGTAAGATATTTGAACAGAACAATCGTGTACCCTCTGTCTGATTCTGCCACCTTTTAATTTAATTTAAATTTCCCATTGAGCTTTCCTATGGGAAGGAAATAGACTAATGGGGAGTTTTCTTGGGGCTAGCCCCGTCGGCAGGTTTGGCTCATTTGCAAATCAATAAAGTGGCATTTGAGTTTCCCTGTTTTTGGAAGAGCCTGACTGCGAGCCTTCCTGAGAGGCCCTTTCTACAGGCCCTTTCTTTTGTGCCATAAAATAAAGCTTCCGGACCTTCAAAACCAAGAGGACTAAGGCCCTGCCTAAGAAGCTGTGGGGTGGGGGGGGGGGGGGGTCTGCCAGTCCCTATGCTCTGCAATCAGGAAATAGGATGCAGGGGGAACGCTTGGCTGTGTCGGTACTTTCCTTAATTTAGGTCTTGATTTTTTAGGGTTTCCCTTGTGATCTGGTCCTGCTTCTCTGTATTCTCTGAACAGTGGTACACCCAAGTCACCTGGAGGGCTTGGCAGAAAACACAGATGGCAGGGTGACTTCCCCAATGTCTGGTTCCGCAGGTGTCCAGTGGGGATGGAAAATTTCTATTTCTAAAAGGTCCCAGGTGATGCAGATGCTGCCATTCTGGGGACTGCATTTTGGGACCCCCACACCCGAAACCCACAATGCACCCTTCTTAAAATTGGTTGGTAAGATACTACATGAGACCACTCCCCGATTCATAGGAGAGATTTTGTCAGTTTAGGAGGAAATGGACATGTCCCTCCTTTATGGACTTGATCCCTCTTTTGTTCTCCAACATGTCCCATATTTATCTGTAAGTTGGTACTAAATAAAAACTTCACTTACCATATTTTTTTTCAGAAAACAGAGGTTAGAAACAAAAGCTCCCTGAATAGAATAAACAGTGCTCTTATTCAACCCATGTGATTCTCTAAGAGATTCAGAGGTAGACTTTAACACATTCTGAAATTTATGAACATGACTCTTGTTCCTTTTGTCTAGAACATATTTCTCTCTATATTTTTTCCACATACAGAACTTCTACTCATCCAATAAAGCCTTTTTTAGGTATCACCTCCTTTCTAATACCTTCCTGGACCCTCTCTAACCAAAATGAATTAAACACTCTATACTTCTTCTCTACCCTGTGCTTTCTTCTACTGATGTACTTCATACAGTGAATTAGACTTGAGGCCCTTACCTATTTGATATCCCTGGAAAATGGGAGGCATCTGTTTGCCTCCTCTAATGAATGGTAACCACTCAAGGGCACTTTTGATAATCCCCGGCACCAAACACAGCATCCTCACTTAACAGACATAGAATAATTGTTGATCTGAACTGAATAGCAGATGTAGAATCACAGAAAATAAAGTTGCTGATTTAATAGGCTTGGTTATTTGCCTTTCCCTGGGGACATCCATTTATTCCTAAGTCACTGTGGACAAAAGATTAGAAGTAAGAAGGGGACAGAGTGCTATAAGCTGATGTGCTGACAGGTGACACCCCACAGGGAAGAACGCAGCAGGCTCACCAGTAAAAAGAGATAAAAAATGTGGGGCCACAGAAGGGCATGCCTGGGTGGCACCTTTGCGAGGCAGAGAAATATAATTAATTTCTGTTTAAACTATGATGATAAGTAAGCAAGATATGGTTAAATTAGAATAAGGTATTCTATTTTAAGGCGGAGATGCTGATAGCACACTTTTAACAAAATACATAAATATAGTCCAAAATGTAAAGGAAGTTTTAATATTTAGAAAGGAAGATGCAGTTATCTAGAAGATTCACTCATTTGGAACATCTCATTATCTGATAATGTGGAATGAATAATACATTCCTGTACATTTTCCCTGGATTCCCCCATATTCTCTCCTTTCCAGACTCTCTGTCGATCTGACTTCACAGATGAAAGTGCCTCAAGCAGAATTGGATCCAGTGTGTTTGGTTTTGAATGCAGAATGAGAGGAGAAAAGATATTAATTTGGAAACGACCCTCCGTGGCCTCCTTCCATCCTCTCCCATTTTTTCTCCGTGCTGTCTTTGCCCAGCGCCCAGGGCTATGAAGAGCTTGCCTGTGGAAAGCGAGCCTGCGAGTGACCTTTGTGGGGGTGTTCTGCCCCTGCTGTAGCTTCCTGGGGCTGCAGATGTTAGAGCGAAGGAGAACATGCTGAGACCTGAAATTTATGTCTTTAAACTTGAGGATGAAAGTGCCCCCTCCCCAGCTCTGCTGACAAGTATCAGCCAAATCCTGCTCTCCTTCTTTCCACGTCCAACTGCTTCCACAGCCATCAAACTGTGTTTACAAAGTTTATCTGGCTTTAATTTGAGCAAAAACTCTAGGCCATGGGGCGCCTGGGTGGCGCAGTCGTTAAGCGTCTGCCTTCGGCTCAGGGCGTGATCCCAGCGTTCTGGGATCGAGCCCCACATCAGGCTCCTCCGCTGGGAGCCTGCTTCTTCCTCTCCCACTTCCCCTGCTTGTGTTCCCTCTCTCGCTGGCTGTCTCTCTATGTCAAATTAATAAATAAAATCTTTAAAAAAAAAAAAAAAAAAAAAAAAACTCTAGGCCAGAGCTACAGAATCTTTTGTTGGTTCCTGTTTCATCCCAAAGGCAGCAGACCCTGGGATGAGCTTGGTATTTACTCTTCAACCTGGAGTCAAACCAAAGTCCCTCGGGTATAGCGTGAGTCCCAAGGCAGAAGCCAAAGAGCCATTTCCGGCAAGTTGTAACAAAGGAGTCAGGAGCCAGCCCACTCCTGAGAGCCACGGGCACACTCATAAAGGAGAAGAGCAGGAGCTGGTCCCAGAGGACTCACCTGGCTGAGGTTTGCTGAGGACAAGTGGAGTCTCTCAAGTAGCACTGCCAGGTCCGGCCTTCAGTGGTCTGAAGGTCTCGGCCAGCAGTGCCCTCTCTCCACTCTTCCAGGCCCAGGTTCACACGAAGCTCCATAATTTGCTAAAAGTCCCACATAGGCTGAGACTTAGCTGAAGAGTTTGCCTGGGAAAAAGGAGGACGCTGAAGTCTCTTTCCGCGTCCTTATATTACTAAGTGTCAGTTTCTCTTTGATCAGTTTCCACTAAATATAAAAAAAATTAAATAAATAAAAATGAAATAGAGGAGGAGACATGGGGTACAGTATTATTTTTTTGTCTCAAGCTGTACAACTAAGATAGCCCTAGAATTGAGCTCTACGGTATTTATCTCTTTGGGAGTGTTCTGTGAACTATTATATAAGAACGCTGTTCCTACTCCAGGACCCTTAGGGGCACACTCTGGTGAGTGCACGAATGTCACCTGATCTATGGAAGAATAAGGGTAGGATAAATGCATAATTTAGGCTTGCATGACCCATTTGAGAGGGTAGAGAGCAAACACTGGAATGTAAAGAAAAATCACTTTTGAAAAATCAGCTCAACTTTTTTAAGAGAAAAACATAATTTGTTGGTTAGGGGGAACCAGTGAATGTAAATTAATTTATATCTGGCTTGAGAGGTGGTTTGATCTCCAGAAAGGCTGAGAAAACTCTCATGGCTGACAAATTCATGAGTCTGAAGAAGAGAGAAGGGTGAAGGTACATAAGCTTCTTTTTTTTTTTTTTTAAAGATTTTATTTATTTATTTGACAGAGAGACAGCCAGTGAGAGAGGGAACACAGCAGGGGGAGTGTGAGAGGAAGAAGCAAGCTCCTAGCAGAGGAGCCTGATGTGGGGCTCGATCCTGGAACGCCGGGATCACGCCCTGAGCCGAAGGCAGACGCTTAACGACTGCGCCACCCAGGCGCCCTGGTACATAAGCTTCTGAAGATAAAACAGTGAGCAACCATGCCCCCTTCATCCATTTTGGTCATTATTAATCAGAATTCTGAGCCCATGTGCACCTCAGTCTGAACAAATAACCATTTCTATGATCTTATTCACGTCAACCTTTTATCTGCACAACACTAGATCTCCAAAGATCTTCAAAAGCATGTAGGACATTCTAGGATTTTCCTTCAATTTATGGAATCATGATATTTTAGACGTCAGGGAATCATTAGAAATCTCCTAGTGATCCAACCCTCTTATCTTGCAAAGGAGGAAAACCCAGGATGCGGAGAGAAAACACGTGTCCATCTCAGTACATTTGGGGTGCTGTAACAAAATACCTCAGACGAGGGGGGTTATAAACAACAGACATTCATTCCTCACAGTTCTGGAGGCTGCAAGTCCAAGATCAGGGTGCCAGCATGGCAGGGTAAGGCCTTCTTCTGAGGGCAGACCTCTTGCTTTGTCCTCATTTATTGAGAAGGGCTCTCTGTGGTCTGCTATAAGGGCACTAATCCCATTCATGAGGGCTCCACCCTCATGACCTAATCACCTCCTGAAGGCCTCACCCCCTAACGCCATCCCCTTTTGGGGGTCAAGATTTCAACACAGGAATTTTGGGAGTACACAAACATTCAGATATAGCATTAGCCAAGGTCACACAAACCCGAGAGCGTGCGAAATTTCACATCATTAACCAGCGTCTGGCAACAGAACCAAAACTTCCTACGAAAAAGGGGAGAAGAGATGATCTGCCGATTCTTGCAGCAAAACAGAGTCCAGGTTGATGGAATACATCTCCCACTGTCCCTGTCTCCATCCATTGATCTTCCCCTCAGCTGGCCTGGTGTTCCTTGTACCTTGTGTGATAGTACCATTATTATACCTCCATTTCCTTTGCAGGGCTACTGTGGACGTTGGCTTTACTGCACAAAGTATTGGAGGAAAGGAGAAGCATGACTGGCCTCAGGCCCAGACTCTCCTCTGTGCATATTGGACACTACTTTTTCCTCTCACCTACCCTCAACCTGGAATTTTATCCACTTGAAATCCCATGCGGAGGAGGCTTCTGACTCCTTCCCACAAAATACGTGCTTACTTAGGCCTCAGTATTTCCCAGGCTGAGGATGAATTCTTATTTTTGCATGACATTGATTTTATAGAAAAGAATATTAAAAAAAAAATCCTAATCCTATCCTCCTTGACAGGGTATCTATGAAAATAATCAGACTAAATAATACTGAACAAATAACACAATTTTTATCTTTTTTATTACTTTTACAGGTGTTTTTATTAAATATAATATTCAGGGGAAGTGCCAGATTAGATCCACAGGAGCCAAAAACCCATTTAAATTCTGCACAAGAGGCCATGGTTGATAGTGGTGGATTCCAAGGTCTTTTTCCTTCCGTCAAGGAGAGAGAAGTATTGTATTCCATAGAAATAAGCTAAACAGGTATCTATATAAACTAAGCTTAGCAAAATCAGGATTTAGGGGCTCTTGATTGTCTTTCTTCTTTATTAACCCTGTAGATAAAAAGAAAAGATGCACTATTTCTAAAATTCTTTCTAAAAAGCAGGATGTTTTCTCTGGCTGCCATGCCCTCTGCTCTGAGGAAAGGGGATATCCATTATGTCTTTGGGGGCTGAGCAATTGGGGGAAGGGCCTCCAAAGCCAATTTCTACATTTAACAAACACTAACTGAGGGCCATCCTATATCCTAGCACTACGCCAGGCAACGAGGTAAGAAATGCTGTAGATAAGGTTCCGTTCCCGCATTGCAGTATTTGTAAGAGGATAATGGGAGAAGAATACATGGTGTGATACACGGGTGTGATATGTACCTATAGGGTTAAGAAAGGCTTCACAGAAGAGGTGACATCATGGCTTTTTTGGAGGTATTTATAGATAACGAGCTTTAATTCATTGTTTAAAATCTGAACTCCTATTTCTCTTCTGATTTTTGTTGTTGTTGTTCTTTCTCTTGAGTAGAAAAAATGAAACAAAGGGAAAACACATAAGGACCGGTATTTTTTGGTCCTACTATGTGCTGGGCACACCAGTAGATAAAGGAGTTTCTGTTAGAAGAGGCCTACCTACTGCCAGTCTCCCTCATCCCTGAACTGATATTTTTGCTCTTGGGTTCTCTCCTCCCTTCCACATACTTAAGCTCTCTTTATCTTTTCATACCCAGCTTAAATTTCCCCATTGTTCATGAAAACTTGTCGACCATTGTGCCCCATGATTATTTCTAATTTCTCTGATTTTTTTAATGGATGTGAAGGCAGCCACATCAACAACAAGAACAGCCTAAAGCTGACCTCTGTGAGGTACGAGGATGCTTGCAGGAATCATCCAGCTCGATCCTCATGACACCTTTCTGGGGTGTATACGCCTCCTTTTACAGATGAAAAAAGGCGAATACAGCTAATGATGAGTAAAAAGCTAATGGTAAGTGATGTTCTAAGTCACACAGTAGTGGTGTATCCAGAAGCTAAAGTCTTGTCTTCAGATTCTTAATCCGTTTTTCTCCATGATCCTGCTTTATTATTGTCTAATTGTTGAGTGGTCTGTCGCTTCAGCTGGGACCTTGATTTCTGTATTAGTGGTTCAGGCAAGGACAATCTTCTAGACTCTTGATATTAGTCCATCCACACACCCCAGTCCCCCATCACAGACCCCAGCTATGGTACATCCAAGTAAGTGCTCAATTCATACTTCCAACTGTTCGAGAATCATCAATTCAGTGGCAACCAGTGATTCATATAAATGAAGACTTCTGTTTCTATTTAGTTTGGGAGGTGGGAGAGAGAGAGATGAGAACAAAAAGGTAAGGGGAAAGAGAAAGGAGAAGAAACAAGGCTGGAGAAGAAAGAAGTGGGGGCGGGGGAGAGAAGCAAGAGAGGAAGGGAGGGAGAGAGAAGCCTTCTCATCTCCCACTGCCAAATCCATCCTAGGCCGTTAAAGGAAGCAGGTCTGCAGAAAACCAAGACAAGTGCTACAAGGTTATGGGTAATAATTGATGTTTTTGTGGGGCAAAGGGAAAAGGAGGGGTTGAAGATGAAAGAAGTCAGGAGGGAGATGGAAAAGTTTTCAGGGTCACAGGATACATTTATCAGAAGCTTTTAAAGAAGTGTTTAAGAGCAGCTAAGCTGTTGCTATGGAAATAGGTAAAAGCTAATCCATTATCTTCAACCTCTAGATGCCACCAGCTTGCCGCTGGGGGGCATTCTGCTTTTTATTATTATTTCTTTTTCTTTTTTTTGCTTCTATTTTATCCCCTATCTAAACACATCACTAGAATTATGAGAAACAAATTAATAAAAGCTGAAAGAAAGGGAATTTGACTCCTTCAGAGATTATATTAACACATGAGGGAAACTTCACCCCATGTGTCAACTCGTAAAGCGAGAGGAGATTATTTCCAGAAGATAAGACAGAAAGAAAACAACAATATATGAACACCTGGAGGGATAAATGTCCTGTTCCTCCTAGAGCCACTCTTGTCCTTGGCTGCACGTCTGAAGTTTGTGCTAAAACCCACAGAAGGCAGCGTCTGTCTTCTGGTTTCAACCCAGACTGTGACCTTGATTGGAGCCATTTAAGAGGCTTTGAAGCTTCAGGGAAGAAAGCCATTTTACAAGTCCCTCACTTCACATTAGCTATAGGCTAATTCTGAAGAAAATTTATGTAAAGCTAGTGTCATTTCCCACAAATAGACGTGTTTGAAATGTAGTTTTTAATCAGCTGATTTTTATACGTGTATATGTATGGGAAATGCTAAAGATGTTAATAATACCAATATGCTATTAATCCATGAGCTTTTGTCCCACACAGGCCTGCCTCATCACCATTTCCTGGGTGACACAAATCTCTACTGCGATTTGGAATCAGTAACTGAGTCTACCCAGACACCTTTCAGAATTTGGTCATCTTTTTTCCATTTGCCTATAAAGTGATGTCTCTTGGTTGTATCAAATTCTTAGTAATTACCAAAAATCAAAACCTAATATTTCTTTCCACCTACGTCAATACCTAATGATTTATTTGTATCCCTGAAACCTGAAGGTCAATTTAGTCCCCTCCCCCCGACTTCTCATCTCCCACTGCCAATTGTGGGAAATTGAAACAGCCAATAGGTGACCACATTTGGCAATATTCATTGTCTGAAATGACTTGTATTTCTCCATTCCTCTTAGTTCCACTACTATGATCTTAACTGGGGCTCTTGTCATTTCTTACCTGAACTACCATAACCAACTCCTAAATGGTTTGCCTGCCTGCCTCGAGATTCTTCTATTCCATCCTCCCTATTGTTGACAAAGCAGTATTTCTATAATACAAATCTGACCACTTGGCTCTGCTTCTTAAAATCCTTCACTGGCTCCTTCTCTCCTTTCTAAACTCTTTAGGACAATGAGACTCTCTCTTGTCCCTCTAGCCCTTGCCTACCTCTAGTGACTCATCAACTTCTCTACTCTTGTATGAGCCCTGGGTTCCAGGACAAGATTCCCGGTTTTCCCCACTAGATAGGATCTCCTTGGTGGCAAGAGCTGTATCCTGTTTGGCTGGGTCTCTTCAGGGATTGGGATGGTGCCTGGAAAAACAGGCATTCAAGAAATGCTTGTTGATTGCCAGTAGCAAGGACTCATTACCTCACTGTGCTAATGGAAGCTATCACATAGCTCGTGCTCCAATCCACTGTGAAAATTATTCAAGGCTGCACTGTAAAATGAATTCATGCCTTTCTTAATCAGTTCTGTGAATTTAAATTCTGAATCATGAGCTCACTTAGAAAGAGACATAACTACTAAACACCACATGTAACTCAGTGGCCAATGACAGCATGGGGGAGTAAGGCCACGGGCAGCCAAATACGTGTACTGACGCTAAAATCTGAAACAAATTATGATTCATTTTCAGCAGATTTCCCTTTCCAATTGAAATTACTGGGCTGTAGAGCAACTAGTCTGGTGCCCACATAGCCACATCCCCAGCAATTCTTTGACAGAAATGGAGTTCCAGAACGGTCGCACTTGGATTAGACCAAACTGAGGGCTTGCAGTGTTAAAGAGAATTCTTGAAGGAGTTCCTAGTAAATTTCCTTTCCACTAGTCATGCATGAATGGAAAGCACTGGCTGGAGAGAGTCAGAGAATAATGTATTTGGGTTATAATATGGGCTCTTGTTTGAGAACAGATGATTAACACTCCAAAACGAGGGCCTGGCAACACAGGTCCCTCAGAATTAAAGAAGTGAAGCACTAGAAATTGATGTTTTCAGGGCAAGGCCTATAATTACTCAGCGCTTCTGGAGAAATGGTGGGTTAAGAAAGTGGGGGCACAGAGATCTTCTGTGAAGCACTACTTGGAAACTAGGGCTCTCAGAAAAAAAAGGCAAAGGTGGGGGGGGGGGGGGAAATCAGGGGTAAAGCCAAAGAGTGATTTTGTTGGAGTTCAGGGGGCTACAAGAAAATGGCTCTTGACATTTTTGTGACTAAAAGGGAATCTGAAGCCCAAATTGACAAACTGTCCTTCCTAACAGTTCAGAGTAAGTAAAGGCAAGTGTTGGTCAGATTTGAAAAACGGAACTGGAATTGATGGTAAAAAGCAGAACTACATGCCCATACTCTATCTGATTGATTTATAGATGACTTCCAAGCTGCTCTGATCTGTTTAACAGCCTGGTGTGCTTAAGGATATAATTAGGGAGAAATAATGAGGGCATGTAAGGAGGGGAAACCAGAGTCCATGGAGCAGAAACTTTTGATGTGGATGAGTCCTGGCAGGAAGTTATCCAAGTAGGAGTGGTAGGACACCTTTTGTTGGGGTTCTTATTTCATCATAGGGCTAATAATTTGACTCAGGCTGAGCAAATTTAAACAAATTGGCGAACGCTGAAACTGGAAACTGGCAAAATGCAAATGTCATCCACGGTGGCCTCAGACATTTAGAAATGCCTTCATATATACACCGAGTTCAGTAAGTGGAGACAGAGGTCCTATAACACATTAATAGGCGAGATCACCCCTTGAACCATGTTCTATGCTATATCCATTTGCTGCTTTTCACTAACGCAGGAAGTGCCTGTCTTTCTTCCTCAGTAGCAAACAGTCCTTGTTTTGTTGGGCATGACAGTTTTTTTTATTTACTAAAATATGTAAATGACTGCATGCATTCTTACTTTAAGGCACTATACACCTCTGAGATACAGAATTATTACCCCCAGGCTAGAGATGGGGCTTCGGCAGCAGTTTAGGGTTTGAAGCTGTGGAGTTTGATCTCGCAACGTGTACTTGTTAGCACTCCGTTATGCTGTGGGACGACACTATGCCATGATGCTTAAAGAATCTGTGTTGAATTCGTAGCTGTAATGAGAAGGAAGGAAGTGTGTGTGTGTGTGTGTGTGTGTGTGTGTGTGTGTGTGTGTTGGGTGGTGCCATTCCCATCTCCCACTGCCTCTGGGTTAGTGTTTGGCTCTTTCCAAATTGACCTTTTCCTTCAATGAAACCACTTAAGGGGCAAGGGCCTTACCCTGGAATGATGGAAATGTTTTGGAACTATAGTTGACCCTTGAACGATGGGGAATTGGGACACTGGCCTCCTGCACAGTCAAAAATCTGTGTGTAACTTTTGACTCCCCCTAAAAAACCTTAACCACTTAGAGCCTATCATTGACCAAAAGCCTGACCAATTACATAAACAGCAGATTAACACATATTTTGCATGTTGTATGCTCTATATACTATATTGTTACAATAGAGAAAAATGTTAGTAAGGAAATCATAAGAACGAGAGCATTTACAGTACTGTACTGTATTTATTGAAAGAAAAATGCGTATAAGTGGTCCTGCACAGTTCAAACCTGTATTGCTTAAGAGTCAACTGTAGACAGAGATCATGGCTACTCAGCAGTGTGAATGTGTTAAAATGCCACTGAATCAGTTCACTTTTAAGTGGTTAGCTTTATGTCATGTAATTTCACCTCAATAAAGTATTTTTTTTTTAATCCGCCCTCTCCAAAGTCCTTCCATGATTAGATTCCACTTGATTAAGGAGTTTTACTTTCAGTGTCCACTTATCCCTTACAAAGGCAATTTGCAGAAGATATTTTTACAAGTTTATTTTAAAGCACCGAAGTGCTATTGTCAGCTTTTGCATTATGATAAAACTTGACTGATTTTCAGCTTCTAGATAGGTGAAAACTTTTTTTAGTGGAGGCTGGAGAGATATTGTAGGATTTATCTCCAAAATGGTGGTTGTAACTCAAAACGCTACAGCTTCCAGATAGTAATGCCCTAGGTAAGCAAGTTTAGATGACCACACTGTGGCCAACTAGTACCATCTAAAGAGGTAGGTTTACAAGATCAAATTCTTGAGGAGTATCAGCCCACTGATGCCTTCTATGAATGAGGAAACTGAGGCCAAGGGATATGAAGCGACTTGGCCAAAATCACATAGAAATTACGTGATGTTCCAGATTGTCGAAGTCAGGTCTCCTGACTGAGCTCTAGCTGGGGCTCTCTTGACCGAACTATGATGTCATAGTCCTTGGTTGGTAAGAATAAAGTCTCCAAGAGTCTAGATGCTCACCCTCTCTTTCTTGGTTCTCTAGCGAAATAAATCTCTAAGCCACAGCCCTCGCTGCCTTGGCACTTGTGAATGGCCAGAGATTGCCAAGAACTTCTTGAAGCACAGTGAGAAGCCCAGTAACAGAGTCCAGGGTCAGCTTCAGTGTCACCTCATAAAAGTGGGCATATTTTGATGATTCTTCTCAGACTGTCTGTTCTCTGCATGCAGAGACCTAATCCCTTATTTCTTTTGAATCTCTCCACAGTTTCCATGCAAGAAGAGCTCAGTAAATATTATTCACCGACTAATAGAGGCTACCATTTCAGAAGCACAGTATAAACTGATTACACTGAGGAAATAATCCCACTGTACCCCTCACCCATGGTTCTCTAATGAGTGTGACGGGTGCTTAGAAAGTAGGCTGCCTAAATGCTGTGATGTGATGGAATTCATTTGCACTCATCCTAAGGGATTTTTCCCCAGTGAGCATGCATTTATACATTATGTACTCCATAGTGTTAAAAAAAAAAAAAAAGAGTAGCGATTCTGGTCTCTGTGTTTTATGTGCTAGGTTTTACACGCTAGGGTAGCTCCGTAGATTTCACAGTCCTGGGGACTGGACAAAGCCAGTGACTGGGGTGTACTGGTAAGCAAGCAAGCAAACAGACAAACATATAATTCAGAGGCAAAAGACCAATCTCTACCCCCAACTCCTCCACACTTGTTTATAGGGTCCTGGGCACACCATTTAATCTTGTAGGAATTCCTTCCCCATCTGTGAAAAGGAAATAATGATAGCAAATCTCACCATGTAATGTTGTGGTGATATTCCAGTAAGGTGTATGAGAAAGTGTTGTGAGAACTGTAAAACTATTTTGTTATTAAATAATCATAACACACCTCCATAATCTGTCTGAACTTGCACCATTAAAAAACGGAACAGGAAAGGGTCACTTAGGTATCTACCACTAAACTTTTATGCCTCATAGAGGCCTCTGTAGGGTGTCTTCTCCCTTACTTGTCAGATTCCACCCCAACTCAAGCATCCTTTTTGTCCATGTGGTCAATATTTCCAAAACATACGTGGTTAGGCTCAGTTTCTCAACTCCGTCTTGTCTCTCTGATCTATGCCTTAAGATCTGCTGGTTTTACTTTACTTTAAGTAATTTCCACACATGGACCAAGTTCTGGCTACTAATTGCTCTTGAATGTTAACTTAGGAACCATGTATACTTGCTCTTATCCCCAAATTTAACCTTCCCCCAACAGTTAGCTCTCACACAATTCCACTAACCTTACAGGAGCTCACAGGAGTAAACATCTCCAGTGCCCACTCACAAATACCTACATTGGCTGTGTCCCTGCTCAGGTTCTCACCTCAACCAAGAATCAGGCTCAATACTGACTAGCACAGAGTAGAATTTGGTGGTGTTCCCAAAACCATCTCCATCCTTGTGATTGACATTTCCCAGTTACAAGAAGCCATCACTGCATTTAACTTTCTAGATATGTAGAAAACCAGCATGCCTCTTATTTTTATTACTTTTTATCAAATTGCCTAGACATGTTTCACTACTCTGTCTCCTATCTATATTAACCCCCCCCCCACCAAATTTACAAAGCATGGTGTTAGGCACTGCAGATGATATGACCTGGTAGGGGAGAAATACAAAGATAAATATGAATAATTTGGAACAATAAACTTTTCTTTTTCTTTGCTTAATCCTTTGGTGAAAAATTTGGGTCCAAATTCAGACAATACCATTGTTAATGTATAATTAAGGAAACTAGAACTATCTAATGTAGGGTTTGAAATTTGAATTACGTTGTCTTTGCGAGCTAGCATAGATGAGGAAGGCGTCTGAACACTTATCTGTTATGACCTCTATTCCCTCAGCATAGCTCTTTTTATAGGTGTTTGGCCCCGGATCACCCCAACAGTACATCAAGAGACGCAGACAGCTAGAAAATGTTAGCTGTTAATAGACCGACTCACTGGGTTAAAATGCTCCAAATTATCACAGAGATCAAGATACAGTCCCTTGGAAATGTGTGAATAGTCACAAATGAGTTATTCAATTTACAACAACAATTTTTTGTTGAGGGGTCATTTTATTCCAAAACCTGCGATAATGTCGGATGAAACAATGGTGAGAAAGACAACCTACAGAAAGCTTATGTGCTGCTGGACAATACATCATGCTGCATTGTCCTTTTCCACTTACTGCTGGGTGAGGTGTTCTTACCAAGTTTGGCAGCAGATGCTATGAAAGCACAGTGGAGGAAAACCCAACCAACCTTGGAATGTCAGGGGAAGAGGTCCTGAAAATAGAACCACGTTTGAGTCAAGTGCAAAATAAGTGGTCACTACTGGGGTGAAATTAGATTCATGATGAAGGTATTGGGTGAGTACAGCATCCCAAGTACAGAGACCAGACTGTGCAAATCCCAGAAGAAAAGAAGGGTATGGTGCCTGTGGTGAATGTATCAGCTAGGATTTGTTTGGTGGTTAAGTGACTACTAGAGCAAGCTTAAGCAAAAGGAGAACATTTCAATGAGGATATAGATGGATATGAAAGGGCCCAAGGGCAGAAACTGAATGGAGTGGAATCAGGAACAAAAGTTCTGTAGGGACCCAGGGAATCTTCTCTCTCACCCTTTCTTGCCTCTGCTTCTCACCACATCATTCTCCTTCTCTCTAGTGGTAAAAAAGAAAGAAAAAAAAGAGAAACAAAACAAACAAACAAAAAAAAAACTTTAACTGGGGTTCCTGGGTGGCTCAGTAGGTAAATGTCTGACTCTAGATTTTGGCTCAGGTCATGATCTCATGGTCATGGGATCAAACCCTGCATGGGGCTCCACGCTGGTCACGGAGCCATTTTAAGATGCTTGTGTGTGCTCTCTCTCTCTCTCAAAAAAAAAGAAAAAAAGAAAAAAAAAAAAAGCTTTTACTGCTTCTCAGTTCACCTGGTGAAATATTGCCGCCAACAGCCACTGAGTTGCTATAACCACCACTGAAAACAGCTGAAGTATATTACAGCTCTGATTTCAAATTCTTTGAGAAAAGAGGACATCAGCTTAACCCAGGTCAGGTGGTACCTGCAGTCCAATAAACTATAATAGAAGGATAAAGTCCTACTGAACAAACATGATTTTCCCATGGCAACCTGTCACAGGATGGGGTGACTGGGAATGAGCTAGAAAAATAACCAGGCGGCTTTCCACTATAGGCAGCTACAGGTTGTCATATGCGGTTATGATGCGTATCGTGAAGCTTATTCTATTACTAGAGGGAATGCCAGGTCATCAAAGCATTAGAAATTACGTTAAGAATGGATTATTTTTTTACCCTTGAGGCAATGAGAAACCATTGTGTGGTTGGAGAGAGTGTTAGGTAAAGTTTTGTCTTGTTTGTTTTGAAGTTGGATTCAGAAGTAGGTAGGATCTGATTTGTCCTTTGGAAAGATCACTCTTGCTGTAGTTCAGAGGACGGATCGGAGGCAATTAAAAAGTTTTGGTCCAAGATGACAGTAGTGGTAAAGAGGCTGGTGTTGTATATTGTTTTATTTTGGTCCCGTATGTGGGATCCACAGGCAGAAGCCTGGACAAATGGCAGCATAATTAGGAAGTGCAGATGAAGGTAACTCAGCTGCTAATGGAACCCATGGAAATGGAGCCCTTGGCACAGAATAAAGGAGGGTCACTTCCTTCCACAGTTTCTCCCTTTTCCCTCTCTTCTTTTCTTTCTTTCTTTCCCTCTGTTTCATGTTTTGATTAATCAGGGGGAACAAAAAGCCAACCACTTTTCAATTCAGCACTAAAATGTATTGCATAGGTGTACAAACGCCAAGAGTTATAGATGGATATAAAAATAACAGCATGAATCGAGTAATTTCACTGCCGGGAATTTACCCTAAGGAAATAATCAGTCACATGCACAAAGTTCCTTGTGCAAGGTTGTTTACTATCATGTTATTAATAGAAGGAGAAAAGAAAAAACCCAAACCCTAGAACCAACCTATATTTCTAGTAGTTGGGGATTGGTTAAATGAATCATCTCTATAACACAGCATACTATACAGCTCTACTGGGTTGAATAGTATTCCCCCCAAACTGATGTCTATCCCAGAACCTCAGTGTATGATATTTGAAAATAAGAGTCTTTGAAGAGGTACTTATACTGGATTAGGGTGAGTCTTAATCCAATGACTTGGTGGCTTTATAAAAAGGGGGAAATGTGGACATAGGGACATGCTCAAGGGAGGAATGCCATGTGAGGACAGAGACAGAGATTGGAGTGATGTAGCTGTATCCCAAGAGGCCAAAGATTGCCAGCAACCACTAGAAGCTAGGAAGAAGCAAGGAAAGATTCTTTCCTAGAGTCTTCAGAGAGAGCATGGCCTAGTCAATACCTATATTTCAGATTTCCAGCCATCAGAGCTGTGAGAGGATAAATTTCTGTTGTTTAAGCCTTGATGCTGTGTCCTCAGGTGGCAGAGGGGACAGAGGAGCTCTCCGGGGTCTCTTTTACAAGGGCACTAGTTACTTGCCAAAGGTCCCACTTTCTAATACCAGCACATTGGGAATTAACCTTCAACATAGGAATTTGGAGGAACATAAAGATTCAGATTATAGCACACAGATAAAAAGAAAATCTTTAAAATTTCAGAGAGAAGTTAGATTACCAGCAAAGAAATGACAAGGAGCAGACTTCTCAGCAGCAATGATAGACACCATAAGACAATGGCTATTGCAGGTTCAGGAAAGAATAACAGCCAATTTACAATTACATATTCAGCTTTAATATCAACTGGGGGGGGGGGGAGTAGATACAATCAATTCAAAACGTAAAAGGAATAAACAAAGTCAATGCATCCCTGCCCAATAGATGGTATTATCATTGTCTTTATTATCCTCCTGTTCCCAAACTCCAGACCTGCCTGTGCAACTAGCTAATGGATATCTCCAACTGCATGTTTTACAGACACTGCAGACACTACATGTCCCCATAACTGGAAACACGCACACACACATACACGCACACACAAACACAAACACAAGCACATATAAAGGAATGTAGGATTTTACCACCCAGAGACTTTAGTCCTAAAGGATGTGTTCAGCAAAGACAACAACAAAATTGATGAAATGAGGTGAAAGAATGGGATTTAGGCAGAGGTGAAAAAAGAAACCAGTAAAATATAGGCAAATCTAAATGTTGATTGTAATGGTAATAATAATTTTAAATTAAAAATGTGTGAACCTAAACTTCTAGATAAGGAGTCAGCAGATTATACCTTAGAGACTTAATCTGTCCTTCTTTTGTTTTCATAAATAAAGTTTTATTGAAACACAGCCACTCATTCCTTTACACATTGCCTATGGCTATTTTCCTGCTATAACAGCAGAACGGAGTAGTTGCAATAGAAATTGTATGGCCTTGAGAGCCTCAAATATTTACTCTTTGGCCCTTTGTAGGAAAAGGTTGTGGATCCCTGCTCTAGATCACATTGCCATAGAAATATTTGAGGAAATGATGGGAGGTGATATTTTGAAGAGACATGAATGTTTACTGATCCTCATCTTTGGAAGGAGGCATAACATGCTGATTTCTTTAATGTCATTAACAACTACATATTTAACTCTGCATGCATACGAAAATCTTAAAGGTCACCATCAAAACAATAAGAATAAAATCCTTTATCTTTAAACTCGCAAATTCAAAAAAGCAGAAGAATTAAATTTAATAACTTTATAAATCAGTAGAAAGTCAGGAAAAAATCAGGGAAAATAACAGTAAGTAGAAAATACATAATGTGTTTCATGGATATGTGTGCATTTAAGAGTATTTTAAAATCTACTGAAAGGGTTGAAGGGAAGGGATTGAGCATGGGGGAAGAGGTTAAAAGGGCTGTATTTTTTTTTTTTTATGACCATCTTTTTCTGCAAAATATTGGTTGTTTGTATTAGGAAGGAACTACTATAAGCAAAATGTCACCCACTGTTAGTTCTAGGCATGGGCATCCAAGTTTTTCTTAATCTTAATTTCTCAAGAGAAAAGAATGACCTCGAATAAAGATTACAGCGTAGTGTGACTGCATTTCACCTAAATCTGCATGCCCACACACTCACACACATACACACAGCAGATCGGAAGCATACATATCAAATGGTAACAGCAGTACTGCCTTGGTCCTAGCATATAAAACACAGACACAGCAATGACTATTCTACGAAGAGGGAACAGAAATGCCCAGATGAGTAACTTATGGGTCATTTTATTCCCTCTGAAAAATGATGTGGTGATGTCAAGGAGCAGGAGCAGAAATGAGACTTTCCCCCTGGGCTGTCCAACCCCACTAGTCCTTTGGTGAGAGGTTAGTAAATACCATCTCTGCTATGGAGATTGTAATTAATATGTAAGAGGCTCTTTTGATTGCTTAGTAAACCTATTCTACAGGGAACCTATGATAGAGCTCTGTTTCTTTTTAATTCTTTTTTCCTCTAAATTTCTGAGCTTACGTTTTGACCATTTGTTCCCTTTCTTATTAACTCTTAAGAAGGGACATCCTTTGGTGCGTGAGTTGCGTTCATGGTTATGCTGACACCAGTCTATAACAGGTGATCAAACAGGTGATGTCCCCTGACAGTCCGACAGACTACTCTGTATATAGAAGCTGGTATAAAAGGCAGATTGACAAGATGAATATGTAACCTAATGCTGGTATTTCACCCCATCTTCTATAAGAGGGTTTTACCTATCATCTAAGTTTTACGCGTGCATGAATGCCTCTCGAGTTTGAATTTCTGGGCTTTTATTATAAACTACTTACTCTGGATTCCACATATAAATGCCCAGCCCACTTAGCTTTTCCTGTGATGTCTCACATGTTTGTTTACAAGTGCAATTAGAGAATCTTATTTTCCAAATTGACTTTGCTGAGTTAAAAGTATAGTCTTCAACCAATTCTTTGAGTTCGCAAATCACATTCCAAGGGAAAACAACAAAACAAAACAAAAAACCATGAAACAAATCATAGCGAGAGCTTGAAGGAAAATATAAGTGGTAAATTCTACTAGAAGCAGAATAGTATATTACATATCCATCATGAAACAAAAAATTGAAAAATATGGGGGAAAAAAAACCAACAAAAACAACTCCTGATTCATTCTTAAGTCCTAAAGGTAACTGGTTTGCATTCACGGAGCTTCATAACAAAAAGCTTTTGTCCACACTTGTATTCATTTTGAGGTATGACAGTTCCAAAGCCTTGGTAAAGTATAAGCCATCCTTGCTGAATGTAACATATTAAACAGTTCACTAGGCTTACAATGGTTCAGAATGTTAAAAATAAAATTGTACCGGTAGCTCTACCCGTCTTTGTGCCAAAGCAATACAGATGATTTTTGAATAAAGAAAACAACAGTGTTCATCTGAGCTTGCTAACAACACCCAATGACACATGCTGCTGTATAGGATTCTGACTCTATCACAAACACCCATTAGGGAGCATTATCATACACAATATTACATATTCAGGAACTGACGACAATTGATGCATGGCTGGGAAAAAAACAAGATCGTGAAGTCACACTTGGATTTTACTCTGTGGAAATCACTCTGCAGGCTCGATTCCTGCTCCTCCCTGATTGAACAAGCCCCCACCTTACCACGCGAGAAGGAAAAAAAAAAAGCAAAATTCTAAGTAACAAAGTTATCTACTTATTCCTAAAAGGATAGCAATAAACCAAATATCCACCCTGACCTTATCTCTGGCTTTTCCTAGAGTAAACAGTAAGGGTTGAATGACGGCCTATATTAAGCAAGCAAATACGGTAACTTAAAGTAGAAATCAGTGTCATGTGTGCCATCAGGGTTCCGGGTCGTCTATATGTATCTGCCTTCCCTTCTCATCACTAGCTTCTGGGAACTTTCTATTATGATAAGGACAGTGGTTTCTTCTACAAAGAGTGTTTTCCTTATAACAATCAGCTACAAATTGACCTATCTCCTTGACTTGGGTGGGATTCTCAAGGCTACAAGTAAGTTAAAATGTGGGGTGTGTATGTATGTGTGTGCGTGTGTGTGCAGAGAGAGAGAAAGAGAGAGAGATGGGGAGGCTGGAGATGATGAGATTAGTAGCAGAGCAAGTATAATTCTCAGTTGTAGTAGTGATAGATGGTTTATGGGTAAGCCGCATATAACTAGAAGTGTCTGGAAACGCCAGGCAAAACCCTTGACCGAATGCCCTTCGGAAGGCAGAGGCTTTGCTTTCCCAGGGTCTCAGGGAGAGTGCATCCTCTTGTCCCCAAAGATCCCCGGGGCCTGAGGAATTCATCTGCACTCATCCCATTAAGAGCTTTGCTCAGCACAGTGGCACATGGGGACGAGCTGTTCTGAGAAAGGCGATCACGCTCTGATAGACGGAGACGCACTGAAGACAGAGTTGAGTCTCAGCAGTCTAATGGGCCCAGCGAGGCAGTAAATTTCACAGCAACTTGACACATTAATATAGAAGTACAGTCTGTTATATCAAAGGGAGATTGTCTCAGTCCTTAAGGGGAAACCAGCAATCCAAAAATGAAAAGTGCTCACTGGTGTCTTGTGAAAAATGTAGTTAACACTGAGAACCGAAGTGCCGAAGCTCCATGCCTTCCCCGGTTGGAGTTCTCATCAAGGGCAGCCTCCGGCCCCTCCTGGAGACCACAGGTCCCACGACATCCACATCTCCTGGCCCAGGTCCCTGGGAATCGTGCCGTCTGTGTTGCCGAGGAGGAAAGCCAGCGCCAAAGTTCTTATTCGGTCCTATGGGAACCTGCAGGCTCTGTCTTTCTAAAGATATGTTTTCCCCTGTGTCTTTGTCCCACCGTAGCTGCTAGGAGCACATTTCTGTATGACTCCACGGAAAACACCTTAACTATGCAATAATAAGGAGATGGTTTGATACATTACCCGATGTCTGCATGATGAAATGTGATGAACCTACTACAGTGATCATTATACAGACCAAATAAAACATGGGAAATATTTATGTTTAATGTTCAATGAAAATGTAGACTATGACACCATCAGAACAGATGCAAGACCACACAGATTTATGGCACTCAGGATTGGAAAGTCAGATGTGAGCTGGGAACTCGTTCTGTTAGAAGAAAGACATTATTTGGGATTTTTTTTTTTCATTTTGCAAATTCTCTTTAGCATTGATGTAACATTCTATTCTTAAGGCATATACTTTTAATAAACCATAGGCAACAGGAGCTAACTTAATTTATTAACACCTTTTGCCTTTCTTGCTTCGTCATTATCTAATGCTAATATTTTTAGCACACACACTTAATTTTCTTCCAAAGCTACAGCTACAGTATGGCTGCGAGGGAAGGCGTTTTATTCTTACGCCCACGATTCAGTCACTTTTCTCTATTACTTTGCTCACTTCTCAGCACCTTAAGAAATAAATCTGGCCTTTGCTTAATATAAAGTGAATTCGAGCAAGTCAATATGCATTGGACTGGCAGAAGAGTCTGCTCCATAAGGGACCTTGCCATCATTTCACTTCATTTTGTTTTGGTTTGTTTCGAATACCGCTCTAAAAGGCATGCGACACAAGGGTAAGTTTTGATCAAGTCATACTAGCAGGTAGGAGTCTAGGGGACCAGGGACTAGTCCAAGTAGTTCTGTCAGGACTTTGGAAGAGGGTCTGGACTGACAACACATTTCGGGTGACATTATTTTAAGTCTCCAAAAGAAAAAGTCCTTTAATGTGATACAGTGAGAGAGAGGTGACTAAGTCTGACTTGCCCAAATTCAGGAAAATGCAATTCCCCATACCAAGGAATATATATTGCTTCCTATGGATCGTTCTACGGGTGAAGCAACAGTCCCTCCTTTACATGGCTGTGGAGTTACTTCTTTTACTCTTTCTAATGTATGGCTGTCTATTTCTTAATATCAAAAACAGTCAAGCTTCAACAGAATTAAACAAATCAGCTCTGCTCATTGTATCTTGACCCTTTACCTACACACACGTTTAGTCCAGGCAAATGCGAAGGATCTAGTCAGATCACAAAGACTGGGGGCTACCTCTCTCCTGGGCTTTGGCTTATGTCTGATTACGTATGAAGTTACATCCAACTGGGTGATGGTCTCCAGAGGGAGAACTGTATCTCACTTATTCTTTTTACACATGGGTATCAAAATTTACTTTGAAACGTGAATTATTTTTGCTGGCCTCTGATGACTAAGCAGTGGGGGTGGGCAGAAAACTGAAGCAGAGGAGGGAGGCTCAGCTCCTACTTCTGTCCCCACCACCCCTTAACCCTGCACATGGACTTGATGAATCCCAGCCATCTCTTATGAATAATCCTGACTACACGGAGAACTGAACTCGGCCAGATAATCCTTTTTGTCTTTTTGATGGGAGACTAGAAGCCATGTCTATTGGGAGAAATTGAAAAATGGGGCTGTGTCTGATGGACTGAGGTGAGGTCCAGGGCTGCATATGGCACTGAGAGATGCCCTAAAGCCCCAGCGTGTTATCTCATAGGAAAGACTTGTGGTCTTTCCTATGACTTGTGACCAACGTCACAAGTTGGTACCATAATGGCTGAAAAATTCTAGATTTTTTTAATAATAATATTTTTTATTATATTATGTTAGTCACCATACAGAACATCCCTGGTTTTTGATGTAAAGTTCGATGATTCATTAGTTGTGTATAATGCCCAGTGAACTGTGCAATACGTGCCCTCCTTACTACCCATCACCAGCCTATCCCAATCCCCCACCCCCCTCCCCTCTGAAGCCCTCAGTTTATTATACCCATGTTGAGGGCCACCCTATCCCTAACCCTAGAAACCTGAGCATAGCTGTAAGTAACCACCCCAAAAACTTCAGCTTTCGTTGAAACAAACTGACCTCAGGTTCAGTAGGCATAAATCACTCATACCTTCGTGCCCTGACAGAGTTGTCTGGGTGTGAACAAAATGAAAGGAAATGATATGACAATTATGTCTACATACATGCGTGTGAGAATGTGTGTCTGTGTGTGTGTGTGTGTGTGTGTGTGTGAGAGAGAGAGAGAGAGAGAGAGAGAGAGAGAGAGAGACTGCAGGTAAAAGCCAAAGAATTCTATTACTGGGAAGGAAAATACGTTTCTCATAATTTCTACTATAGAACAGCTTAAAAAGAATGTTCATTCTATGCAATGGAAGCTCATACCAATATAATGACATTAAAAAGATTACAGACCTAAGTAAACAAGTTGAAGACCAAACAATATAGCTGCAAAAAATACATAAGAATTATCAGGAAATAGAATTAGCAGTGCTAAAAATAAAAATTCTAGCATAGTAGAAAGGCTCAGCTAATCCCAGTCATACAAACAACAGTGGCAACAAGAATAAACAGATTAAAGTAGTTGGAAAGGCAGTAATATATATGGGAGGCAGGCAATGATAACTAGAATAAGGTTAATTTGGGTTCCAGGAATATTCAAGTAAGCAAATGAAACAGAAGATGTTTTAAAAGATAAAAGACAAGAAAATTTCACCAAATGAGGGAAAACTGAATCTAAATATTGTAAGATCATATGGGGTCCCAGAAAATTTTAATATGGAGTAGTCAATACCGAGATATACTTCTCACTTAAGCTAATGAAATTTAAAGATAGGAAAGTAATTGTTTAGGGGCACCTCGGTGTCTGGCTTTGGCTCACGTCATGATCTCAGGGTTCTGGGATCGAGCCCCATATCGGACTCTGCTCAGCAGGGAGTCTGCTTGTCCCTCTGCCCCTCCCCTGCTCATGCTCGCTCTCTCTCTCTCTTTCTCTCAAATAAATAAATAAATAGAATCTTAAAAAAAAAAGTAATTGTTTAGTCATTAAGGCAGCAAAGCAAATTACCTACAAAAGGGATATATCCAAACTGACCTCAGACTTTTTCCACAGCAATAATCAATGCAGAAGACAGTAGGGAATGTCTTTAAAGTTTTAAAAGAAAGTATATTTGACCCAAAATTATTATACTTGGTCTGGTTTTTCTGACTCACCTGTAAAGTATCATGTAAGCATTTTTAGACAGGAAAAAACCTAGGGAATGCAGTATCTATGAATGCTCATATGCGGGGGAGATCCCTACATGATAACACAATTCAGTGAATTAATTCATAAATCAAGATGAACAGCTCGGCAATGGAGAAGACATGATAAAAACCAGAATAGTAAGGTGGAACTAGGGGACATCATGGCTACAAAACAAAATAAGCATTTCTATAGCTGAATATATAACAGATATCAAGGGGTGGCCAGAGGGAAGATGGGAGAAAATGTAAATATGGTAGTGTCCTCACCAGCATCGGAAGGAGTCAATTGATATAGCCTAAATATAAAACATTTTTCTATGATTTCATTTATTTATTTGAGAGAGAGAGAGAGAGAGCGGGTGCGCATAAGTGGGGGGAGGGGTAGAGCAAGAGGGAGAAGCAGACTTTCCACAGAGCAGGGAGCCCAACGCAGGGCTTGATCCCAGGACCCCAAGATCATGACCTGAGCCAAAGGCAGACGCTTAACCAACTGAGCCACCCAGGTGCCCCAGACGTATTTCATTTACAAAAAAAAAGAAACTTTGATACAGTGAAGTTCAACCTCTTAATGATTTTCGTAATCACATCTCCTTAACACTAGAGTGATAATTTAAGAACTAATGTATTTATTTGAAGGTCGGCTAGTTCTTCATTGGCACTTATTGCCTTTTTTTAAATAATTTCAAAGGAGAGGTACATTAACACTTTAAAGAAATTAAATATGGTTTCAATTCTCTAAACACTAATATCCATTAATCTAGGGAGATAGCTGTTGTTTATGTGCATATGCTGCTCTCTGTAACTGGATGAAATGTGGTTACAGAACTGGGCTCCCTGATAACAGTGGAGATCAGATCCCGAAACAGTGATTGAGAGATGACAGAATGCCCAAATAAAAGGAGCCAGGTAACAGTGAATAATCGTCAAAAGACAAATGGGAGCAGTTATCACAAAAAGTGACAAGATTTAAGTGACAACAAGAGGGAGAGGGTCCAATTCTCCAAGAGCTACGGAGATGTGGGCTGAAACATGATGTTTCTAGAGGCATAAGTAGGGGTGTTTGGTTTAGTTTGTACAATCTAGGGAAATGAAGCACAGATGACCCAGCGTCTCAGGATGGTTACCATAATAAGAAAGGCACTATTTTTGGCCCAGATTCTGGGACTTACATGGTTCTCAGACTCAGAACCCATTGAAAGAAAGAGATCTGGTTTTCAGTGAGAAAGGACCCTGCAACGTACTGCCAAGTATACTCAATAGTAATTCCCGCAGTCCTTCCTAAAGGGGCTTCGAGCCATTTGTTCAGACATCGAAGCATTTGGAGAAAAGTGAATTGTTGGACACAGGGTCCGAATCAACGATGATACTCAGGATCCAAACCACCATTGTGCCTGCCTCATAGAACGGAAGTTTAGGGGCAACAAATGGCCTCCTCTCCCATGTCCAGCTCTGAGTAGGTGCCCTGCTTCCAAAGAGCCACGTGATGGTCACTTCACCAGGCCCAAGTGTATAATAGGATGAACAACCCGTAGCTCATAGAACCTTCACTTGGGTTCTTTAACCTATTAAGAGCTACCATAGAAAAGGCCACGTGAGAAATTCCATATCTGCCCCCGCTCCAATTCCATTCAACACAGCAAGTAAAAAACAAAGCTGCATCCCAGGTGCTAATAAGAGAGACTCAATTTCAGAGATTAAAGAATATATGACTGTTCCCTGTCCCATCTGCATTTACTCCAGAAGACTTTCCTTTACAAAAGCCAGACGGACCACAGCAGATTACAGTGGACTGCCACAAAATTAACCAAGTAGTAATCTCCACCCCACCTGCTATGCCAGATGTGATATCTTTGCTACAGCAGATTAAAACAGACCACGGGGCTTAGTATGTGGCCAGTGACCTAGTGAATGCATTCTTTTCCCTTCCTATAGAAAGGAGAATCAGAGCATTTTGTATTGTTGTGGTATGAGCAGGAGTATGCATTGATGGTTTTGCCCTGGTCTATGATAAGCCCTGACTTATTCTGAAGGGTCTTGGACTGCCTGGACATAGTATATCCATAGTAGCATATCATATTCCCAACCACCAGATCAATCACACCATGTTCATTAGGACAGAGGAGCAAGGAGTGGCAAGTATTGTGGAGATCCTGGTAAGATGCATTTACTCCACAGACAAGAAATTAACCCTGCAAAGACTTGGAGGTCTACAACTTTGCTGAAATGTTTAAGAACTCAGCAGTCTGGGACATGCTGGGACCTCCTCTAAAAAGTAAGGAGCAAATTACTGCATTTCATACTGCTCACCACTCATAAAGAAGCACAAGGTTTGGGAGCCCTCTGTAGGTTCTGGAAGCAGCATACTCTGCACTTGGTCTTACTGATCTGATTCATTTACTGAGTGACATGGAAGGCTGCCAGCTTTGGCTGAGGCCCAGAATAGAAGGGTGCTCTGTGGCCAGTTCAGGCTATAGTTCATGCGCCATGAGGCCAGCAGGCCCTATGGTATTGGAGCTCTCTAACATGAGGAATGACAATGTGAAGCTTATGGCAATCCTCAACAGGAGAAACACCACAAAGACATTTAGAGTTTTGGAAAAGACCATGCCATCTCTAACACAAAATTATACACCATTCACAAAGTAGCTTCATGAATGCTATTTGGTCCTAGAAGAGACAGACCATCTGCCCACAGGACATCAAATTCTATGTCATCAGAGCTGTCCATTATGATCTGAGTTCTGCCGACACACCAAGTCGTTAGGTTGGGTGGCCCAACAGCTATCTGTCATTAGACAGGCAAGATCATACCTACAATCGGGGGGCTCAGATTCATCACTATTGCAATTGTGCCTGTCCCTTAGGTCACACCAATGGTTCTGAGGAGGTTACCAGCTGCAGGAGGAAGACAAAAGACTTCCTTGGTTCATGGATGAATATTTGACCCACTGATAAGGACCCTGCACAATGTTGTTTTGAGCCAGAGTACCCATTTTATAACAAAGGTAGTGCAGCCATGGGCATAGGACCATGGAGATCCTATCATTCCATCACATTCTGCACTTTCCTGAAGCTCCCCATCTAAAAGAATTGTGGATGACTTTTTAAAATTGTAACTTAAGTATCAGTTTGGTTCAGACCCTTGTAATACCGTAAGAATATCATTGCATGGGGGTTGGTTTATCGAGGGATGGAGTACACGGGTACAGAAACCAAGGAGTAGAAGTAGGAGTGGCCCTGCTTACCATCACCCCAGTGAGCCAATTGAAAAACCAGTTCTTCCCATTCTTAAACTTTAGGTGTATAAAGGTGTGCAGGTCCTTATTGCTGGAGGTAGAGTGCTTCCATCTGAAAATGGAAGAGTCCCACTATGGTTGCCACCTGATCATGTCAGGATCTTCATGTCAAGAGATCAGTAAATAAGAAAAGAAGTTACCATCTTGATGGGAATTGATTCTGATCACCAGGATTGATAGGGCTGCTTCTACCCCACAGGGAGATCAAACAAGACTAGGTTTGGGGTTCAGTGGTCCCCTGGGGCATGTCTTTGTGCTCCATGTCCAGTTTTAATGATAAATGGACAATGACAGCAGCCACTGCCTAAGAAGGTTATAGAAACCAGGGTTCAGACCCTTTCCTGAGGCTCTGGGTCATCCCACGAGGCCAAGTGTCTGGACCAGCAGATATGCTGGCTGAAGTGGGAAGAATCTAGAATGAATGTTGGTGGAGGGGACTCATGAGTATCAATTACAGCCTCATATCACTACAGCAGTGCCTGTTCAAGTCTATCCCTTTAACCCTGGAAACACGACCACCCAAAAACCTGGAATAGCTGTCCCTGGACGGATGATATTAATCTAAGCAGTAAGCAGATAAGTGCAGCGCAAGGGTGGGTCCTCTTATTCTGCACAGTTCCCCTCTTTAAGGTTGATGCATCTGTCACTTAGCTACTAGGAGTGCTCACTGGGGAAACTCACTGGAGGCAGCTCAGAGCTGAATCCCTTGCTGGGAACTGCCATCAGATGTGGCCTGCCAGGCCTAAGGCTGTGTCCATTCAAGAGGGAGCCCATGGCCAATAGCTAGCTGATTCAGGAAAATAAAGACCTTACCACAGATTGATTAAGGCCTCACTGGCAACCAAAGTATAGATCATCTCTCTTCCTGCCCAATTCTGTCTTCACGACTTTATTGATGTATCTCCCAAAAATACTCCCCAATTAACCCTCTGCATGCAGCTCTGTCTCAAAGTCTGTTTCCAAGCAGCAGAATCTAAGATAATCAGCCCAGGCTCTTGCAAAACTGCAATGCAGAGCTGAGACATAAATGTTCATTATGTTAAAACGCTATAATTTAGGAGCTGTTTGTTAGCCCAACCTGACTTGATATGCCTTTGTCCGCAATGAAGAACATCTGTAGACCCTGGCAGTGAATATGACCTCCAACAGCTATCAAAATTTGTTAATAAAAGATAGTCTGAAGGATATGCAGTCCATCCACTTTCCTGGGCCTTCTAAGTTTTAAAACCTGCCGGACCGGAATGCATAGAACATACTGGTTCATACTGCAAGCTCCAAATCTCCGCTACACTTTGTATCCCCACCCAGAGAGCACTTCAGTAAAGAACACATTTGTTTTAGCCCTCGGTTTGCATGGAGATGTATAAAAAAGTGGCCAGTTGAACTTCTCTATTACTTTTGCATCCAACAAATATTTATTTCCTGTTAATTTTGTGATCAACATGAGGCTAGATATTGGCTAATTAATTGTGGTCCTATTCTCATTGAAGAATTAAACAAGGAAGTGAATGAGTACATAGGGGAACGAGTGAGAAATTTCAGATTTCAACCATTGCTAAAATGGAAAAGGTGTTAATAAAAATAGGTTGTTGTTCCAACTTTATTTTTTCTTGACCCAAATCTCTTCATCTTTTTAAAAAAGATCTGATTTATTTTATACCTTTCTCTAAGCTACTCCAAATATTTCTTGGAATTAAGTGGGCATAGGTGAATGAATGAATGAATGGGTGGATGGATAATTCTAAGGCTGCAGCAAAAGTGCCTCTCTCCAGACAACGTCCACACCACACAGCAGGGAGGCAAGGGACAGGAGTGAGCACTCTCATGTGAAGCAGACTGGCTGAACCTACTGTTTTTATTTTGGTAATAACCATAACAAGAACCACAGCAATCATCATCCGTCAGTATCTCCTACTTCCCCGGCAATGAGATCAATGTTTTACATACACTGTCTCATTTCGACTCGATGGCGATCCCGTGAGAGAGGTGAAATTCATATTTTACAGTTGAAGAAAAACAGCCCAGGAAGCTGACAGCACTGGGGTGGAACCTGGTTTCTCCTGCCTCCAAAGCTCTGCTCTTAAGCACGTCTCTACATGAATTAGCCAGATGGCAGCTGTGTGTCTGCTGCTTCCCCTGCGTGCGGGTCCCAGCACAGACAATAGAGCAGCTGAGTGATGGCCCGGGGCCAGGGTGTGGTCACTGACCAAGACAGTGTATTCCTTGTGTGCTCCGCTGGTGGGGTGCCCTTTCCTCCATTCTGGTTTCCTTGGTAATTCATCTGACAGCTTGCTGAACACTAAACACACTTTAAAAAAAAAATTTTTTTTTAAGTTTATAAGGCTAAGGTAATTATCTCAATGCTTTCTGTAATTCTCTGGAAGAACCAATATCTCCCAGAAACCTTTAAAAAACAACCTATTTAAAATCAATTTCCCTTAGATTAGAGATTGCCTGTATTTCTCCTCCCTTCCCTCTTCTCTCCTATTCAGATTTGCACAAAGCAAGATTGTTGTTCGGTAAGAATCCATCTCTTCCTGCTAGTTATCCCTGATCTGATATAATCTTCTGTCAGTGGTTCCGTAATCATTTCCACAGCCACTCAAAGGGGTGCATTTGGGAAGTGGGGAGGAGCGGCAATAGGACAGGTGCATTGGAGAGACACAGGTCCTCCAGGCAGGCGATGCTCTTAATCCCAAAGTGTGAGAGTCCAGACACGAAATCATTCTCTCTCCTTTTTGAGAAATGTATTTCATATACAGAGTGGTTCTTAAATTAAACACTGAAAAATCTGCTTCATTACGTGTAGAGTAGAAGAGGACCCGCACTTTGTACCTTTTATGTTTGACCTTTCCATCAATTTCCTTTAGCAATATTAAGCGCCTGACCTTCAATTTCTAGAAGAGGTTTGATGCATCGCATCATGGTCTGATGATCTAATCACAGGATTAGGGAGTTCGCCACTCTGAATTTTGATTCCCCACTGTGTTCAGGGATTTCCACGCTCCCCTGAACAGTTAGTGCCTCTCCCTTTGTCTCAGTGTGTTCATCTTTAAAATGGGAACAGTGAGGATCATGTCTCTATGGGTATCAGGGAGGATTAATTACTTTAAATATATAAGATGTTACCATAACTGTGAGGTGTTATTTTCTGTGTCATCAGGAAAATAAAATGGAATATCGTTCCTGCATTTCCGAGATATGTTAGCACACATACATTTCACCAGAGACATTTATGTGTTCATGTGTGTATAAAGATAGGAAAAAAGATAGATGGGCAAACAGATTGATATTATATAGTGCAGGATAAAGCTGTGCAGAACTCTGTGGCACAGCAATCAAATGTGATATACTCAGGTGGGGAACAGGCAGCCAGAGAAGATGAACACTTGAAAAAAAAATACAGATTCTGTTTCTAGGCAAGTATCCTTAATAGTAAAAAATGAGAGAGTAGAAATACAGAAAATGTGTGTTATATAAACAGAGTTGTTTCCAAATAGAAAGTTATACAAGGACCAATATCAACTCATCAAGCTAAAGTAAGAGCAAAGCCTCACTCTGCGCTTTGTCCAAGTAAGGGATGTGTTCCAAATGCGGCAGGAGCCATAAGCTGCTTTTAATAACGTGCATTTTCTTTGGGCACATCAGCACACACGTGTGGAGGCATCACGAGAGATGGAAAGCGACCTGGATCAGTGCATCGCTGCACATGGGGACCGGGGGAGGGGAAGAGAATGGCAAGAGCCCAGAGGGAGAAAGAACCCAGCCCAGGATGAGCCACAGGCCTGGCTAGCACTGGCAGAGAAGATAGAGAAGGAAAGGGATCCGAGTTTCCCTTTGTGTATGAGAGATGCAAGAGAGGGCTGGGGGTATACCCTGCTGAAACACTTATTATGGGCCAGGCTCGGGCCATGCAGAAGCTCTGAGTTACCCGATGTATATAAACTGTAGTTTTCCCTCAGTAGGTTGAGTCAGTAAATCTTCAGCCTACTGAGCATTCTGATAGCAAGAGCCCTCCAGGGCTGGCTGTACAACTTGGGACCCTACCCCATGATCCCCATGATGTGCTTTGATGACACTTTCTGGAGGCAGCCTGGATTCCTAGACCAGAGCTTCCTCTCCGTCATGCAACAGCCTATATTCATTGTCTGGTTCTCAGAACAAAGGAGCTGTCCAGAGAGGGCAAAGACCCACCGAAGACCGACCCAAATCACACATCGTTTATGACAGGCCACTTGGCCCAACACCTCGTAATTCTGACGTGCCTGACATACAGTAGGCATACAAAATGTCTGTTCAATTATTTATCTAATTATTATTAATGATCTGCTCTCTTGAAAGTGCTGGTCATACCGCAATAAAGAGAACATAGCATTTCCCGTTGAGGAGATAACCTGCTCATGTTTTTTCTGGAGAATGGGAGATGGACAAGGAGCACATGAATAAATACATAAAAATGACAATCACTTTAGATAGTTATGGGGCAATTAAGAAAGTGAAAGAGTCTAAAAGAGCATGATGTATCCGAAGGCTAGGTGGGAGAGTCAGGGAAGGGTCTCTAGGAAGAGGTGGCATTAGGTAGAACACGGGGGAAGGTCTGGAAGAAGTGCATTCCAGGCAGGGTGAAGAGCAGTTACAATAGCCCTGCTGAGGGAAAGAGCTTGGTGGGTTTAAGGACCCGTGAGAATATCAGCATGGCTGGTGGGAAGCAACGGTGGAGGAGAACGGTTGAAAACGAAATGGTAGAACAGGCAGGGGCGTATCCGTAAGTATCTTGCCAACCATAGCAGGGACTTGGCCTTTCATTTCAAGTGCAATGAGACCACATTCCAAGTTTTACTCTGCAAAGTGATTCTGCCTGGTTCATATTTAAAGAAATCTGCTTGTAGAGCAGGGGATGGACTGTTGGGGCCAGGCAAGGAAAGCTGTAGAGTACCGGAGGCCAGCCTGGAGGCTGCTTGGGTTGGTCAAGGGAGAGATCACTGTAAGAGTGGACAGGGGCGTGAGGTGGTGGGATCTGAGATAAAGTTTAGAAGTACAGCCTCAGGACTAACAATTGATTTGGTATTGAGGTACGGGACTGGAGGAAGCGAGTCCAGATGGCTCCTAGGATTAATTGAACAAAGAATTAATTATTAAACTATTCAAATAACTATTTGATTCACTAATATTGCTTGTCCTGGAACCATGCAAAATCAATTCTAGGAGAAAGAAAGCTTTATTAGATTAGGAGGGGAAAAAGATGATGATGACAATGGTTAACATTTTAAGAGGATTTGCCAGTGCTAAACACTGTGCCAAGTGTATAAATATATTGTCTTATCCAATTTTCTCATAACAGTAATGAAGAAAGTTATGTCATTCTACTTCTGCAAACTTAGAGAGGTTAAAGAACTTTACTAATGTTACGCAAATAGTAAGGAGGAGAGCAAGGATGGGTGTCCTCAACCTGTAGTCTTTTGTTTTTTTTTTAAGATTTTATTTATTTATTTGACAGAGCAAGAGACAGCCAGAGAGAGAGGGAACACAAGCAGGGGGAGTGGGAGAGGGAGAAACAGGCTCCCAGTGGAGGAGCCCAATGTGGGGCTTGATTCCATAACGCCAGGATCACGCCCTGAGCCAAAGGCAGACGCCTAACGACTGAGCCACTCAGGCGTCCCTCAACCTGTATTCTTAACCACGATTCTATAGTCTCCAACCAATAAGTCCACAAAGCTGCTGACTACCCAAATGGTGATATGAGCAAATGCGCACTCTGCTAAGATTTAATATTTTTTACCTTGTCACAAAAATGCACATGAAAAGAGGCAATGCATAGGTCATGAGGGCTTAAATAAATGAAAGTTAAATAATATATTAAGGTAACATTTTTCACTTGCTGATTTGTCAAAATAATTTTGGGAATACCATCCGCTCTTGGCACAGATATGAGGGTATTGCAACTGTCCTATGATATTGGTAATTACTATACTCCTTAAAAAATATGCGCAGAAGAGGAAAGGGTGAGGAGAACCATAGCTAATAGCAATAGTTGCAATAGAGTAATGAGATGACTGGATAATAATATTTGTATTTTTAAAAATATATTGAGATATGTTTTCAAAATTTAAAAATTAACATTTTATAAGACACCTTCATAAGAATTTTCATATCTATAAATTTCCAATTCAAAAATGTCTTTGTCGAATCATGAGTATCCTCTTTCTTTCAGGAAAGCTAATGAACACAGATGTGGTAGAGATACCACCTGGCCAGGACCAGTGGAAAATAATGTAAGCTTCCAAAGGGACTGGCTGATTTGACTCAAGAGATTCTGTTAATTCTGGGTGAATATTGAGTTATATCATCAAGTCCAGAAAAGTTGTTAAAGTCTAAACTGGTTGACTCTGGAGAAAATAATGCAGTCTGATCGTCATGAACTAACCTTCATTTCAGAAGCATATCAACATACCTTCCGAGAGGGTATTCTATTTAATCAAATGATGGGGATCATAAAAAGAATTGTCTTTTTACTATTGTCACCATGTCATCAAAGTCACCAAAGACTGGTTCTACTGCCCTGGAAAAACCTCATTAAAACAAATCGCAGGTGCCTGGGTGGCTTAGTTGGTTAAGTGTCTGCCTTCAGCTCAGGTCATGATCTCAGGGTCAGGCTTCCTGCTCAGCGGGGAGCCTGCTTCTCCCCCTGTGCTCTCCCCCACCCCTCTCTCTTTCTCTCTCAAATAAATAAATACATAAAATCTTTTAAAAAACAAATCTCGGGGCGCCTGGGTGGCTCAGTTGGTTAAGCGTCTGCCTTTGGCTCAGGTCATGATCCTGGGGTCCTGGGATCGAGTCCCACATCGGGCTCCTTGCTCAGCGGGGAGCCTGCTTCTCTCTCTCCTTCTGCCCTTCCCCCCTGCTCATGCGCTCTCTCTCCCTGTCAAATAAATAAATTAAGTCTTTAAAAAAATAAAACCAAAAAAAACCAAATCTCAACACAAGAAAATAGATCTATGAATTTTTGAACCATTCCACATATGGACCATGTGACCTTTGTACATATGTCAATCACAACAATTAATACATCACTTTTGCAATTGTCTGCTTCTTCCCCTCCTGACAGAAAGCCCTGACACAGGACCTATACCTTTTACTCTTATCACCTACTACCTAGCAAATGTATGGCTCTTGGAAAGCTGAACATAAATATTTACTGAATGAATGAATGAATGAATCATAGTCCAATGCACTCATTCTACAGATAAAAGCTAAGTCCACACTGCTAGTTAATGGCACAGCAGGACTACATGTGATGTTATCTCTCAGATTTCCCAACCCCTAGTTTATAGCAGGTGCTATATCTATCTCAAGACATGGATGCATAATAGAAAATTAAATCAAAATTGAAAAAATTTACTTGAAATCAGTGGGATCAATTTTGACCAGCGTTGGAAAATACCATTTTCAATATATATAATCAGAGTTCCGTTTCTTAGCAAACTGAGGGACTGTTGCTGGTGATGGATTCTATTTGCAGCCTGTGCCGTGGTTTGTAGGAGGGTTGGAAGAGAAGACTGCATCAGGAAATGGGAGGAGGAGGTGGGGGAGGAAGGAGAAAAGCATATTGAGAACATGATCCAGGGAGAGGAGGATTTTAAAAAGTAAATTAAAAAATATAGCACGTTGTGCAAGTAATAATATTTCTACAAAAATGATAGTGAAATGGAATGGGGCCCAGCATCACATAATAAATGTGTCCCCATCCTGCTGCACGAAAATCCGTGGGCAAGTTATTAACAAGCAGATGGTTCTCTCTAACACCTGTCTATATCACAACACTTTTACTTCTCTCTCTCTCTCTTTTTTTTTTTTTTTTTTTTTTTTTTGCTGAATTGCAGGTTTCCGTTAATGAAAACTCTGAAGATTCTGAAACCCATTTCAGCTCTGGGAGCTACCTACAGACAAGCAACTGCAACATTTAAAAGGTAAAGGCATTTGGGGGGACATGGGGCATGAGCTTATTGCTTGGACTCCGCAGAAGTCTCTGAACCCCATAGCATTAGGACCTGGGCCTCCAAAGCAAAATTGAAATTTCCTTCCATGATATTTAAAGGTCTTGGAGGAAATCAACACTAGCACTTAGGCTGTTAAGGCTTTGAACATCAATAGGACAGGCCAGAGGAATAGGCCACAGAATTTGGGAGCTGGCTTGCTTTCTTGGGCTATGCCTACCGTGTGCTTGTGTTGTTTCTCCCAGGGAACGGCAAAGGTGGGATCCGCTAAGAGCCATGGATGGCATATGCATCGTTTGATTTGACTGTGAATCAAATACAGCTTTTCCTAACAGATACTTGCCCTCCATTGCTTTTGGCTAGGATTTCAATAAGCAGGTGGTGCGGTGTTACGATTAAGGGAAGTGGCTTTGCATATAGTCCTGACTCAATCACTTGGCTGTGTGACAATGGAGCAAGTGATTCAACCGCCCAGAGCCTCGATTTTCGTATACGTAACGTCAGCGTCATACTATTCTGCCCATCGTTTTTTGTGCAGATTAAATGAGAAAATAATTAAAAGTGCTTATCACAGTGCCTAACACAGAGTTAAATAATCAATAAAGCTTGGGCATTATGATGAAGATAACGATGATGATGCTTGGACAAAGTGTCAATTGCCAAAATGCCTAAGAGACCAGATAGGTTTGAATAGACGTAGGTCTGCCTCAATCAGCCTTTCTTTCTTTATGTCTCCCCCTTCCTTCTGTTTCTTCTTTGACAAAAACTACCAGTTCAAGTTCTGCTTGTTTATTCTCAACCAATAGCTAGTCTATAACAGCAAGCCGTCTCTTAACAGTAAGGAAGCAACGTGAAGGAGACAAAATGACAGGGAAGCCAAGTGACTTCACATACCCATCCTCTCCTGCCGTCTTCAAGGGGCTGAGTAACAACCTCTAAGGGTCAAGGCTGTGTGTGTTGGAGAGATGTGTGAACCACGGCGTTTGACAACATATCCAGGAGGTGAGGAAGAAGATTTCTTGTTTCTGTGATTAGCGGATGTGTCATCCGCAGTGCACGGGGCTCCTAAGTCGTGGTGGGACTCTTTCCTTTACTCCTACGCACCACACCCATCTTTCCCAAAGTCTGTGGAAATGGCACTTGGCATAAAAAGTGTAACAAAGTGAATGCACAGGAATTGGTTTCCCATTAAAATAGCCACACTGTGAATGGACTAGATTGCCTCAGAGGAACAGCAGGCTGCCCTCCCTCCACCCAGGGAGTGGAGCCACGGCCGGTACTCGCTCGCACGGGTGTCCCCGGCACATCCCCTCGAAGGGCTTGAACTTCCAGCAGCTGTATCCCATTCCCTCCCCTCCAGGCCACCTCTGCTCCTTCTCTCTGATACAGAACCTAGGTCGACAGCATTGAGCATTTATTACGCCACCGTCCTTTTGGCTAAATATAGAACACAAGCAATGTCTACTCAAAGTGTTTGATAATATATAAAATCAAAGAAAGAACGAATACGCCATTTAGTCTGTGAAGTCGAACCTGCTATTCCTTCTATTCTTCTAGCAACTTTTCCCCAGCCACCCTAGCTTTCAAACAGCTGGAATTAGACTTATTACTATGTCTTTTCGTAACATGCCATATGCAAAGATATTTAATAACAGAGGCACTTTTTTATTGTTGAATATGAATAAAGTTGAAATAAAAGACTATGACATGGAGGCACTTAAAAGAGACTATATTTAACCTATCTGGAAGGGCTTTCAACATACGGCTCACATACCTCTATTTGCCCTGTGATGATTCCAGGGCTCCTACTGGCCTTGTATGCGTGGTTCCTTCCTGCTAACAAGCTTCAGAATAGCCCCAAACTTTATCAGAACCAAGACAAAGAGAAGAAAAGATCACATTCCAATCAGGGCTCTGAGGTCCTAAAAGGTTTTGTGGTTAATATTGACAGTGACTTTTAAAATTAACGGTTAAGAGCAAGGGCTGAAAAGCGTGAGGTTTACAGAGAACACCGGGACAACAGAGAAGGGAGATGCTGTGAGACAGAAAGTATGTGAAGTAGGGCCTGGCCACGGTGAATCACTCAGAACGGATGTCTTCCCAGCTGCAGAATTTTTGAGTTTGTATATATAAGATACAACATATTCGGATAAAACACATGTAACATAATATGCTTTATATAGAGGCACATGTGTGTTTTACTTAGCATGCTAAGTATATGCATTTTAATGTTGGAGCGTTTCTTTTATTCCATGCATTTGCCATGAGTTTTGTTTTTGTTTTTGTTTTTTTTAATAATAAACTCAAGTTTCTACCTGGAATATCTTCTTGTTCTTTTACCACTTTCTTTACTTCTCTTTCTTTTTTCAGATCAAGCTCCAAGGTCTTATCTTCCATGACGCTTGCTCTAACAAATCTCATTCATTCATGGTTTCTCCCGCTCTCTCACTCAACAAGTAATCATTAAACATACACCAGGTATCAGTCATTGTGCCAGAGGCTTGGAGATACAGGAGTGGAGAAGATCCTAGCATCTTCTCTGCCCACGTGGAACGGATGCATAATCTAGCTCACCTCTCTCCCCATATTATTGTGTGCCAACCTCTTTTTATAATACCTATCACTTTTTATTGCCATTTTCAGTGTATGTTTATTCCGCCTACCAGACAATTGATTTCTTGATGTGTGGAACAGCTTTTCAAAAATTATCCCTGCATTCTAATCCCTGTGTGCTAGCCAGAACCTAGTAGGTCTCAATAAATTTGTTGAAATAGAATAAAATTAAAAAAAAAAAAGCTGAGGCATGGGAGATATGTTAAACCTCAATATTTCTGACTATTAAAATAATTTCCCAGCGCACCATTTCTATGAACATGAAATTGAATATGCAACTAATAGTCACCATGAAAACAAGTATCAACACATTTTATTTAAGAAAAAAAAACTCTTCTCATTTTAGCTCTAAGCAGTACTTAGAAAATTTCATCAACACATTGTAATATTAATCAAGAATAAGTTGGTACATAATGTTTGGTGTGCCAAAAAATACATTTACACTATAATTTGTTTCTTAGAGAGGCCATGAGAGAAGTGCAATGAGAACGGTCTGCCGCTGAATTTAATACAAATAACTCCCTGATTGATTGTCCTTTATAAATTGAAATTTGAGTCATTTAATATTCCTTCTCCCATAGTTTGGTCAATATTTGTGTGCATTTTCTAGTTTATGTTTCTTTTTTATACTAAGGCCAACCTTTTAAAAGATTTTCTTCAATTTAACTTGGCTTATACTTGGGAGGTTGTTCTCTCTCCTTTCACTCAGAACCAAGGTTTAAGCAAGGAGGCTTTGCTCATTCTGTGATCAATTTTATTGCCGATCAGCAGATAAAAACCTGAGCCAAGCACAAACCAATGGACTCTGACCCAGGCCAAAAAAAAAAAAAAAAAAAGAAAGAAAGAAAAAACGTGACAGGTTCACATTTCAGTTTTCCAGACAGACTTCGGTGGGTCCCACTTATTTCATTACCAAAATGTTTTTTTTTAAGGATTATTTTTTTTTTAAGATTTTATTTATTTATTTGACAGAGAGAGACAGCCAGCGAGAGAGGGAACACAGCAGGGGAGTGGGAGAGGAAGAAGCAGGCTCCCAGTGGAGGAGCCTGATGTGGGGCTCAATCCCATAACGCCGGGATCATGCCCTGAGCCGAAGGCAGACAATTAACGACTGCGCCACCCAGGCACCCCTCATTACCAAAATGTTAACTTGAAGAAGTCACCAAATGCCTACACCTAGTTGTATTTAAAGGAGTCTATAGTCTTGATTTATAGGTACTTTTACACAAATGGGCTCATTCGATAAGTATCGTTTTGCAACTTGTCTTCTTAAAACTTAACACTATGGCTACATCACCTTATATAACAGCATATCCATCTATCCTATATCCTTTTTATCTGCTATGTAATATCCACAACAGTCCTGAGCCATGACCTATTCAAACATTCCCCTTCAGGTGAACATTTAGGTCATTTTCAGAGATACTTATGGATAATCGCAATCAATGGTTTCCAAATTAATAAAACTGAACAATCCCTTTTTATTTTCAAATGAAATTTTATACAGAGCATGGTAAGTTAAAACTACATCCAGGGAAGGAGTGTGTGTAGGGTCCGGGCCCCACCAGCTCAGTTTTGGGGGCTCCCCCTGAACAGCTCTGCCCTGCATGCTATTGTGGCAGACTCTGAGGTACCCTGACCAAACCCCGGTGCTCCTGCAACAACGCTTGGAAAACCTAGAGGCCGCGATGAAAAGTCTAACTATTCTCTGTTCTAAGCAATAAAGGTATCTGACCAATTGGTCCAGAGATCAGTGAAGACACTATTGGGGTGGATATCTTTAAGCTTCCAACGTGAGGTATTTACAAACCTGAAGACTGTGGAAACGACAACTTGGAAAACATTCAGGAAGTAGTCTTCACACATGCATACCTCTGGAAGGACCAAAGGCCAAGCACGTCTTTCTAGCTTCTCCATGTGGAATTTCCTCTCTCATTACTCAAGATGATGAGTTGCTGTAGTTTATTTGGTATGAGATGAACTGTAAGAATTTTTTTATGGCAACAAATTTGTCTTCCAAATTATGTTTTCCTTAGGCTAAAAATAAAGTGTATTTTCAACTCCTATGCACACCAACTGAACAGAAGAGCCAGCAACCCTGATAGGTGATGTATGACAGTCAGAAAACAATGTGGGTCCAGCTTCATATTCTGTTAAATGAGTAATAATGAGTAGATAAATACCCAAGTTATTGTTCTCTACAATGGTGAAATTCCTCAACATTTCAATGCATATCATATTCCACAATTTTCAGTGACTTATGTCATTTTACACTTAATAGGTACTTAGAAAATATCTGCTGAATCAAATAGTTAACTTTAACGAAATTTGGTTTTCAACGGTATGAAATATATACACATATTGTATATTATAATATAATTGCATGTAACACACACACATATTAAGGCAATATGAGAGAATTAACCAATATCCAGAAAGTTGATTAAAGGAACTGATGGTAAAATGACCATTTGAGATTAAAAGTTAAAACAAAGAATTCTGTAGCATGAACAACTGTGGATAAGCAATCCCCCTGTGGACCGGATTGTGAAATAGTTCCTTCTGCTTCTGCCTCTTCTTCCTGCACCTTTACCTCCTCCTGGATCTCATGCCTGCCTCCCAGCATGCTCTGGGCAGCTCTCCTATGCACCCTGATACATAGAGCTCTCCGCTTGGAGACTTCACCTAAGACTTCTTAACAAGACCAGCCCCCCATATTTATGGGACCATACATTTTGGATTTTCAGGAACATCCCAATTTTAAAGTAATCAATCTTACTTTCCCTAGCAATACACTCCTTTGTTAAAACGTGTCCTGATTAGGAAACGTGACTGCTATTTCCATGCTACAATGTTATCCCTCCCTCCTTTATTTCAGCTTACCTCTCATCAAAGTACCATTCATTCCAGAAAGATAAGCAAAGAATATCTGATGGAATGAAATCTTACCAAGTGAGGAATAACTTGAGCAAGAGTGATTATTGCCTTTTTAGGAGGAGGCATACTGCAAAGCTATGAGTCTCTAATTCCGGAAGATACGTATTGGTCCATGAAGATTTTTCTAGTATCTATCTAACTACACCTTAACTGACTGTGAAAGCAAACAACTCGTTAGTTTTTTCTGTTTTTTAAGTTTCCTCATATGCTTTTTCTCCAAATGAGGCGCGGGGGATGAACACCTGTTTATACGTACATGCAAAAAAAGAAACTACTAAAGACCATGGCATTTTGGTTGCAAACAATAGTTACACTGTGGTATGTTACTGTATCAATATTTTTCTATCTTCATTAATGCTCTTAATCATAAATATTCCATGCATTCTCTATTCCCTCCAGGCGCTGTGAGTCATGTCTGCTCAGAAAGACACTGTCCTCACAGGCTGCCACTCACAGCCATTGTGAGAGACAGACACTTCAGCATTCACTATGCAAGTGTTTACTGAATTCACAAACACGAGACAGCTTCACAGAAACACACATCTCAGTGGAGCCTTCTGCACAGATGTCAGATTTCCGTAGAAACCTCCCGGAGGCACCCAGATCCCACAATGGACTATTTTTAGGCCTGATAATTAATATTGGAGGAGAAAGGGAGGAGGACGAAAATGTAGTTCCAGCAAAAAAGCAATTACCGTCTATACCATATATTCTCACCTACAAGATGTGTTATTTTCAAAGAAATAACAAGAGAAACCTTCCTCAAACCTATAGATTTTTATGCCACCCTTCCCATGAAGTAGACATTTAATTCTTCCCCTTCAAAATTCTAGAAATAGCCTGGTCTCACAGGTTAATATATGCAGCAAGGGTTATACCAGCGTGCATTCCACCACTACAAAAAATATGTTTGTTTCTAAGTCCCAGAAAGCAAGAGTTTGCTTTCCTCACACAAAACGAATAATCATTATGAGCAGTTGCTACCACAGAGCCTTGGCAATGCCTTCCTGCTTCTTTGCATGGGGTCCCCAGTGCCTCACTTTTAAGACATTTCCCCCTTCCCTGAAACTTCATTGAAATTGGTCTCGCCTGTGAAGACTTTGGCAGTGTCTGTGGCTTCATCCACATCTAGTAAGTAAGGGCACTTCTGTGCCACCTAAATCGAACCCACTCCACGATGAAATGTGGAGCAACCTCCATGTCCGTTGGAGTCCAGAAATACAGTGGAAGGGGTGGTACGAACCTCACTGGGGCCAGATAGTGCTTCTGGATGCAAGGGCACTAATGCCCTGAACCCACAGATTAGGGTTGGGGTCCTGGAGGGAGGATAGTGGCAACACGGAGAAGTACTATTTTGATTTCTTAATTCAATTTTCTTTTTAGTGGACCTCTCTGTTCTATTTGGGATAATTATCCTTTTCCTTCTTGGAGTTCTATGCTTTCCTCACTTCTATGAAATTCATACAAACATTAGTCCTTTTCTGGCAGTGTTTCCTTTATTTCCATTAAAGCCTGCTCTTTCTCAGGTTGCTGCAGAAATGTTGGTGTGGGACAAGGATCAGTGCTCTTCCTCCTCAATCTATACGTCCAGCTTAGACTTTGCCAAGATTTACATTTGCATATTCGCATATCCGCCAGGTATCTCCTACTGATATACCAGAAGAATCTCGGATTCCACACCTCCCAACTGACTTTAATACCGTTCCCTCCAAGCCAATAGTCTCCTGTGCTTGCGTCTCTGTCACTGTGTTACGATGCCCTCAGTCACCCCAAATCGACCTGCACAAGTCTCCCGTGGCCCTGGCTCTTATCCTCCACGTCCTGTGCATCCCCAGTTCAAGCAATTTTGTTTCCAAAAGACATTCAGAATCCATACATCCCTCTTTATCTCCACCATCACTACTGCAGTTCAAAACCCTTATCCTCACTCCTTGGACAACTAGAGCAGCTTCCTAAAGTGTCCCCCTATTTCCACATTCTCCAATTTGTCCTCCGTCCACCAGAGACATCTCTCTAAACCATACTCAGAACCATGTGACTGCTCCACTTAAAACCTTCCAGTGGTTTCCTATCATCTGAAGGATCAAATCAAAACTCCGTTGTGTGGTGTACAACCTGGTCCCTGCTTTTCTCCATAACTTCACACAGGCCTAAAGACTGTCATCCTGCCTGATAAGTTGTATTCCAGCAAGTGGAACTGTCTGAAGGTCATTTCATAGATGCTTTTATTACCTCCTTAATTTGATCATACCTTCCTAATTAACTCAATCACATCTTACATCCCAGACTTAGCAACTGTCTTTTACCCTGTAAGATCCAGTTCCAAGATGCTTCCCTGACAGAGCTCCCCTGACAGCCGAGATGCTGTGTGCCAGCCCTGCCACCAAACCCAGTGGTGTTCTTGCCAGTGGTATAATCCACTACGAAGCAGACGCCACCACAGCACCCACTTTATCTTGCTCACCATTGTATACCCAGTGCCTGGGATGCTGGTGCGTGCTCCATTTTTGTTAGTGAGTTATTTCGAAATATTCATTTGAAAAACAAGGCCACGATGTGAAGATAAAGCAATAGCTCAGATTCATGTAGTGTGTTTGGTCCAGGCCTCCAAACTCGATTGTTAAGGAAAGTTCCTAAGAGTAATTAGGGCAAACTGAAGAGCCTCACTTTGGGAACCCAATTAATTCTCTCACATCTTTCTCTTTATTTTCCTAGAAATGTTGGGAGGAATCTGTGCTTTTGCTTGAAGTTTTCCTTTCATTTAATCCAATGTCCATCTGTCCACCTGTAACCATAGAAGGCCCTCGGGCCTCCCCCAAGACTCAGGTTGCAGTTCTCTGTTCTCACCTCACTCCCTTCTCTGGGGTCACTTCCTTTGTACCCACGGCTGTTCCAAACTCAATTCTTGCACTAACTGCCTTTCTGAACTTTGGGCCAATTTTCTAGCTGGAAGCCAGGCTGCCATCCTGAAGGTTCTACTGTCAACTCAAACAAGACACTAAAACAAGATTTATCCTTTCCCCCCAACCCACCCCTCCTCGTGACTTCCCTGTTTTATTTGATGGCAGCAGCATTCTGAATCACTCAGCCTTGAAAATGCAGAATCAACTTTGTCATCTTCTCCTTCTATGCCTCCCACATTTAATCAGTAACAACAGCCTTTTTAATTAATATGGATGTGGGGAAATTAACGAAGTTTTCAGACATGACAAGTAGTTTGGTTTAATTGATGTGGAGGGTATGTGAAAGCACTGATGAAATGTAAAACCAGAATCCTAGCACAGAGCCAGGTACCGTGGAGCTTTTAATTCAAAGCCAAGGAACTGGGGATGCCTTTAAAATGAGGACACTTTGAAGGTGGTGAGTATACTCTCATAAGAAATGAGTTTTAGCAAAAATTAACCTGGTCTCGTCATGCAGAAAGATTAGAATGGCATTGGTGGAATGCTATCTAAAGTTCAAACACAAAGGATCCTGGCTCAGTTCCCCACCAGCTGTGTGACTTTGTTAAGGCACTCAACTTGTCTGAGCCTAAGTATCCTAAGTATCCTTTCCATAATATAAGTGAATCATAGCTACCATAGGAACATTCTAGAGGTTAGAGATAGAGCGCACAAAGGTACATACGACAGTGCCAATGCATTTGAGGCACCAAAGAACTTGTCGCCATGGCTTTAAGAATTCTTACTAGTCAGCAGGAGACTTCCTTGATTTCTTGGCTGCTCTGGCCTTCAGCACAGGCTACAAATGAGCTCAGCCCCAAAGAACGTTGAGACTGTTCCTGGACACCCTCAGCCTCAGTCAAATTCTACAGGGACATTCTGTCTGCTACCCTCCGGTTAGACCACAAGCTCCCTGAGAGCACAACCATGGCTTGCGTTCATCTTCATAGCTACAAAGCGTAACCAGCACCTAACACGTAAGAAGACCTCAGTATGTGTCCAATGGATGAATGAATGAGCCGAAGTCCGTCGTTTGGCTTGCTCTCGTCGTGGCTGGCTTCCTTTCAATCCAGTTCGGTTTACAGCTATTTGAACAGCAGCACACTTCCCCAGTCCTGTGAACACTTTTGAGTTACCCTTGGCACCTGTAAGCAGATATTATCTGGTACTTGGGTCCTTTTTCTTCTTCCAAGTGCTCTCAAGTACACTTTGAAGCTGTTCAAATTGGCAGAAGGAATTTCCTCTTATATCTTCAAGAAATAAGGTAATAAGAATGCTTCAGTCCTATTTACATTAAAAGTTAATGTCCTTATTTATTCATCTAGTTTTATGGATCTATTGTGCCTTCCTAAATCCATCTTCAGCTCTTTGGGTTTCTCTCTGGACAGAGTTGCCCTTGCTCAAGCCGGATATAGAGAGAGAAATGGGCAATTAGCAGCCCTATAAACGGGCTGTTAGGGAGACACTCTTCCTGTTCCGACAATGGCAGCTGTCCCAGACTGCCCAGACCGACTCTGACTTCCCTGACCTCCACGGGGCTCTCTTCAGACCTCTGCTGCCTGCCTCCCTTGCATTTGTCTGAGCACCTCCTTTCACAGGATAATGACTGGCTGATTTGGCTTTGTCATTTGGGGGATAAGTCAGAGCCTTTTCCTGGAAGGGCTAATCCCAGGGACCCACCAGTGCCGCCCCCATCACCTTCCCTTCTATCTGTACATAAAGTAAAGCCACTCTACAAGGATCTTTATGTCAATCTCCAAGGCTTTTCCCTTTGTCATTTCTGGAACAACCGGACTATGTCTCCATCCAGTCGCTACGCAGGAGTTGTTCCTTAGCTTTGGAGTAAGAGAAAAAGAAGAAAGGTATGTTGAGGATTGGAATGAAAGAAAAATCTGCAAGTGACGTAAGGAAAAGTCCTTTGGAGTTGGATTTGACTTGAGAGGTGAATGAAGAGCACGCCCTTTTCATTTAATTACTTTTATTAATTCTTGTAGATCCCATTTGAAGAGACAGTGCACAGAAATCACTTCTAGGGGTTTAGTTTGGCAAGTGAGTGTGGTGAGATAAATTGGAAGAACAGGGTGACATTTTGACCTGTGATGGGGTTTTGTTTTCAGGCAGATTTGAATTTCAATTCCAATCCCATCATTAATTAAGTAAGTGACTAAAGTTTCCAACAGAGTGCTTCATTCATCAGTTGATGCCCAACGAATGCTAGTTGTCATCATTAATATCACGTTGCTGTTAGTATTATTATTTTGAAGATTATAATATGACCAGGAGGGGAATACCTTAGAAGTCAATTGGGCCCCTTTTCCTTTTTCATTGTTGCCAGGGAGGGGGATGTTCTCTGGAATGGAGGGGTAGCCAGCTTGGAAAGGCTTGGCATGATGAGATTTGGGGGGTACTTTTAGGGCTTATTAGGTTGTTAACATACAAAGTACTGGGGTCAGAACATTTCCCAATGAGCTTCTCTCCCTGAATGGCCAAATACCGTCTGTACAAACAGTAGGAAGGACCTAGTAAATACTGATGGAGCTGAATTGAATTGGGTCAGGTCCATAGCCTCTGCTTCTGTCTCTGAGGCTCATTATAAGGAACTGGTAATAGAAATTCACATCTATGTACTTTAATCACACAAAGAATAAAGACACAGCCTTAAACCCGTTGCTCTCCTAAACTGAGGACACGTGGCACGGTGGTGAAAGACACGGGTTCTAGAGTCAGACCTGGCTTCCAGATCTGACCCTATGGTCTCATTAGTTATGTGATTTTAGGTAACTTACCTAATTTCTCTAAATTCTAGTTTCCTTCTATGTGAATCAACATGATTGATGGTGTTACCAGAAGGCTTAGATAAAGGCTTATCAAAAAGGTTAACTAAACCAATTGTAAATAAAGCGTGGACCGCAGTGCCTGGCAGGAATCACTTGTTCCATGGATTCTACTTGTCTGACTCGTATATGCCATTGTGGATCTCTATATGCTGCTAGTAAGCAGCCAGCCTCTTGCATCCTCAGATCGGCATGTTACTCAGAAGCGCACTGCCACGTCTCTTTTTTATAATTCTGACCAGTCCAGAGATGAGGGACTGATATTTTTATTTCCTCCTAACGTTGGAAGCTGTTCAAGTCCTGTCACTGCAGCTTGTCTTCTTGATTTTAATTAAGTAAGGCTTTACGGTACTTACTTCAGTAAAGCTCAGGTAATAGAGAGGAGGTTAGCTGGTTGAACCCAGACTCCAGGGTGTTAGTCCCAGCTTTGCCGATGCTGCTGAGCAATCTAGCTTGGCATCTTGTTGTGGAGGAGAATTAATAAAAAATGATTATGTCATTCTTCACAAATAGGATTGCAGCAGAACTAATCAATGATAATAATGTGGGACTCGAGCTTCTGGAGAGTCAACTACCCTTACCAGTGGGTGTATTCCTGGAAACCAGCCCCTCCTGGGCCCTCTTACAGGCTGCCTGATTTTCAGTAGATATCTGCGTATTCCGAATGAATGTGCAGCGAGTTCCTCTGACCACTGCTGAATAACCACATCATTCTCGATTCTTCTTGCTCCATTATAGATCTCCATGTGTAGTGACTTCTGCCATGTCTGGAATCTTTTTCTTTCTTGTCGTCATCCCTACTACAGCCTTGGTTCTTGCTTTTATGAGTCCTTTTCTGGAATATTGCAACAGGCTTGAAAGTGGTCTCCTTGTCTCTTGTCTCACTGTATGCATGGTAAACCCTCTTTCATATTAGTGTGACACTGGTATTTTTATAAGCCGAGAGCTAAACCTGTAACTTCTCTGATTCAGATTCTCTCCTGTCTTCTTGATACATGCAGAATAAACTCCAAACTTTTATGTAGATAATACACAAAGGAAGGGTGCTGAAGAGAAATACCATTTAGGGCTGCTTACACTGGGTCAGGAATTTAATCCAGCCATGTAACAAAATGAGATTTATTTTTATTCTCAGGTTCACTTTAAAGACACTGAGAATCAGAAAGGTTTGGAAACTTCATCAAACGTCTTTGAGGGAATATTTGAACTCATATCGTCTAACTTCCAAAGCCATACTCTGCACAAGCTCTTCAAAACCATTTGTGACTTTTCTAGCCTCATTTCTTCCTCTGCCTACCTTCTTCCTCCCTGGGGTGAAGCCACTCCAACCATCCACAATTACTCACCAGGATATTCATATCCAGGCCTCTAAGCCTTTGCACAGACTGGTGTATGCCTCGCACACCATTACCCACCACTCTTTCCTATTATGCCTCAATTCCTACTCCTCCTTTAAAGGATCATTGGAATGCCATCTCATCCAGGAAATCTTCCTTTATGTGTTGGGCATATTAATTGCTCTTTCCTCTGTGCTACTTTCCGGTAGCGATCACCCTTCCATCCATACGTGCTACGACACTGCATTTGTTTACATGCAGCCTGCCCTCGTCTGTTCAACACCCCAGAACCAGCTGATCTGTGTCTTATCTCCAATGTCTGGCCCAGGAAGGGGTATATGGAAGGTGCTCAAATATACTTTGACTGGATGAACATAGACAAAAAATAAAACATCAATCCCAGAAATTCTTCTTCTTGTCCTGACACTTGTCTGTCTCTGTAGCAACCATCACAAAAATATATTTTTCTCCCTGTGAATTTAGGTTAGGTTGAGTGAACATTTTTCAAATAAAGGTAACAAGAAAAAGGCCAAATCAGCTCTGTATGGATCAAGCAATCATGCACGCACATGAGAATCAATTACTTGATACCCGACTTTCGAAAAAAAAAATCGTAGTTGTGCTGGCACCTAGCTAAATTTTAAATTAGCTTAAACACACCTATGACCAATCCTTAAGCCCCCTGTCAATAATATAACAAAGTGCTAGCATCAAGGGGGATTTCTTAGCTATTTCTTAAGATCATGCTCTGCCGAAAGCCCTGAAGGAGTCAAACTTCTATAATATAGACATCTAGTTGTAACTCCCTTGCCAGTTGCTTTTAGCTAAAGTTTTCCCAACACAAGGTGAGAGATGAAAGCTGTCAGTTTGACCCTTCCGCTGCACATCTCTAGGCTTCCCATCTCCACTGATGTCATCATTTATAACAAAGCACACTGAAAGTAAGAGCTTGGAACCACGGCAAAATGCAGGTATTCATATCACGCTATCTCAAGGGATAGTGGGCTACTGATGAGTGTGTGTGTGTGGGGGGGCGGTGATAAACTTAGAGAGAGGAGTATCTGTAGTGACCGCCATTGAAAACTGCAGCTAGGCATGGAGGACAGGGCGAGGAGAAGCTCCTCGGCCTGTGTCAATACTCACAGCCAAAGAAACCACATCATTATTTCTGAAGGAGACTCTGGTCAGACATTTCATTTGAAAACTGTCATTTTACAAATGTTTAATTACTTCTCAAATGCAAAGGATGACTGCAAATTTGTGATCTGTCCTGTAAGAAGCTATCAACCTCAACCTCCTTGAGTCACTGGAAAGAAAAACATTTTACATAGAAAATTAAAGTGATTTGATCAGTTTGTATTTAAAATGATTTTTCCATCTTCCCTATGGCTTTGTTCTCTGATCTCATCTATACCGCAGGGGAGAGTTCCCAGTTAAAGACCCCTGGCACAGTGAGAGACGGCTTCTCTCTTCCTGCTGCTCTCATGCCAGGTCCTCGAGATTTACTTTGGTTCCTGCTGCATAGCTAAGAAATCACCTGAAAATTAGCTTCTGACTTTAATTAGGAGAACTCCATGTGTTTCTCTGGGCTTTTTGAAGACCTAGTTCATTTTGTTTTTGCATGTAAAGCTTGAAGCTATGATCGTTTTTTAATGGGGGTGGTTGCTGTTTCTAACAATGTCATGTGTTCATTTTAATTTGATAAATATAACTGAGTTATTTGGGGCCCTAGATTTAGCCCCAGAGGGGATACAAAAGTGAGTGTCCTCGCAAACTCTGGCTCTGCTGGTCTCTTCATTTGGAATGAGTCCCGACTTATTTTCCTAACCAAAATCCACTGTGGTTAAATTCAAATCCTTTCTTCTCTAGGCAGCCTCCCATGATAACTGGAAATGATCATGTCCTCCACTGAATTTCCTACAGCCGTTTTTCCAGAATGTTCTCACAACATGGATGGCTAATAACCACCTGGTATAGTTATTGCTTTTTTCTTCTATACCCATTAGACATTAAGTTATTTGAGGATAAGATTTTATCTTATGATAAAGCATGCAATAGGCATTTGAAACTCAATGTTGTATTAATGACAGGAAAAGTCCACTAAAGCATTTACATTGTGATAGAGGTGTGTGCAGGGAGAGGGAGAGGACTACAATTTGAAATGGAAAATGATCACTATTACAAGAGAGAAGCTCTACAGATTCAAATGGGAAGAAGGTAGTGATGTAATTGGAGGAACCAGTAATATGGCAAGGCTTGAGTGACCAACTGTCTGGGACTGAAGGGCTTCCCAGGATGAGATGCTTTCATGCTATAACTGAGAAAGGCCCTGAGGAAATCTGGATGGTTTGATTGACCAACTCAAGGAGGAGGCTTACTTAGGGATGGGAAGAGGTATCCTGTACAAAGCCAGAGAAGGATATCATAGGGCTCCTTTGAAGATGCACAGAAGAGACTAGTTTCATAGGCATAAACTGTATTCAAGTATGTAGTGGGAGGCAGGCTTTTTAGAGACAGATCAGAGTAAGAACTTGATAAATCCATTCACCAGAAACAGGAGACATGGAAAACAGTAGCAGAGACACTAGTAAAAAGTTTATATGGATTGGTGTACAACCTCTTTTTGATACCCACCTTCCCTACTATCATGACCCTTCCCATAAACCGTTTTTAGAGAGAAACAGGGTTTCAGTGTCTATTGGCCATCAAGGAAACTGGCTTCCTTTCATGCTCAAGAAGTTTCAAGTTCACTGAGAGAGCTAAGAGAAAATGAGGCTGACAGCAGATCTCCTACGAAGCACATTGTCTGGAAAGCTAATGGCTCGGGGGCTGGCATAAACCACTCTTTTCCATCCTACTTGGCTGCCCTCCAAAAAGGCACCTCTGAACATCACCGCAGGCACTTCTGTTTACCTGCTTCTTGAGGAGGCCAACAGCCTCAGGTTAGGGGATACTCACAGTGTCCAGGGGCCAGGACAGGGAAGGAGAAGTACTGCTTATGCAGAATGAAGAGTGGCCTTTCAGGAAAGCAGAAAACTGCAGCCCAGAGTTGCTGACCTCGACATTTGATTATTTATACTGTCGAAAACGTATATAATTATGTCCTCAGAATTTCTCTTTGGTTATTAAGGGCTACGGTAACCAGCTATTTACATTTACTGACGTAAAAAGAATTAATTGGGTTAATTTATATGTCATCAAGAACTATTTAGGAAGTTCAGGAAGAGCTTTCTGACACTAAATTATCTAGAAAATAAAATGAGTCACCCATATCCCAAACTTTTTTTCTTGAAAAACGTTGGGGTATTAGCTTTCTACATGGATTCTTTGTGCACTCAGTAATGAACATGCACTTATTACGTGCAGGTCTGTGATATAAATAACTGATATTAGCCAGATAGGTTAATACAGCTTTCAGTTTTGTAGTCTAAGTGAAGACGCAAACTGAGCCAACTTACCTCATCTTATTTTTCCCAATCTTTATGTGAATAGCAGATTCTGAAACCTGATTTATCCTGGGAATTTTTTCAATGTACTAATTCAGCCATACTCCATTCATCAGAAGTGGGGAGATGTGGGAGGGGAGAGTATAAGAGAGACTGGAACCTGGGAGTTCTAACAGTCAAGGGCAGAAGACAAATGCTGGCAAGATAAAATGAGTCACGTTGGGAATGAGTGGTCACACAAAAGCAGAGACTTCAGAAGCCAAAGCAGGCACTGCCAGAAACAAAGGATCCTGGGAGGGCTGAGGGACCGTAGGCAATCAAGCCCAGAGAAGTGTCTCACTCGCAGCCAGAGCAAACGTGTTTGCATAGGGCCTACAGCAGTCCTGCTAGCTGGCTGGGTTCTGCTGTCTACTCTCCTATGCTTTGTTGTTTTTTGTATAGGAAATTCTGGCCCTGGAGAGCCATAAATGCTCCAGAAGTGGCTTCTCACGGGTTTCAAGGCACAGCTTCAGCTCATTCTAGACAGCTAACCAGAAGATAGCTAGAGGAAATCTGTGACCAGGCAATGCATTTGAAGCTTACTCCTGGACAATATCCCATTTCCAAAAGGGTCATTTAAAATTAGACAGGGTAGAACAGATGAAAAGAAATTGGAGAAAAATCATCCCTTTCTCTTGCAGAGGCAACAGCATGGGGTGAGCTGCTGTTCAGTGATGTTCCACTTTATGCACATCGAGGCCTCCCGAAGAGCCTCATAAGACCTGGCCAATTGCTATTATCCCAGCAAAAAGCAAAAGATCTCGTAATCCTGCTCTTTAAAAAAAAAGTACATTGGGTAATCTTTTGCCAGTTTACATACAGTTCACATACTCTATTACTAAAGGAGGAGCTCATTGTTCGAGAATCTAAATCAAGGCATCTTCATTGAACCTTGGATCAATTCCAACAAACATCAAAGTCAGCTATGTTTTCAGGGTTTTGCAAGAACTGCATAACTCAAACCACGCATACAAAACAAAACAGCTAATTGATCTTATGTACTTAAGCATTCACCTATAAGAGAACTGTTTTGAGAAATGTCTCTGCTGAACAGTTGAAACTGTTCCTAAACACCCTAAAGAAAGTCAAAGAAATAGATACGAGAATCTTGGGTGTTGGTCCCACCTCCCTGTTAGGATTATCTGCAAATTTTGAAAGAATAACAAAGATGAGAGGCCTTTTGTGGGGTTGGAGAGGGAGCATATAACACCTTGGGCTGAATTTGAAGAATAGACATATTTTTCACCTTAGAAAAATAGAAATAGAATTATGAAGGCATGCAGAATGGCTGGACAAAGAAGAACTTGGGAAAAGTAAATGACGGTTTTGGTGAGATTTCTTGCTGTATACGGTATGTGGGTATACCATGTAAGAACTTGTAGTTCTCTGAGATCTCTTCTGGGGTATACTGGTGTGTTTGTTGGGTTCTTCTCCATTGCTTACTTTTAGAGGTTAAGTGTGTTACTAAAAACAATTTTTTTATCTAGTAACCAATCACCAGTCAACAAAATCAACACGCTTTTATTTTAAAATAGCCTTGATAAAAATTGAAGTGGTATTGCAAGACTGTCCCCAAGTGGAAAAAAGCATTCAATGCCTCCAACATCTGACCCCCCTACCAGTTTTCCCATGCCTACCTCCCACTGTCCTCCTCAAAGACACTGTACTCAATTAGCCGAACCTCTCTTCTTGTGCTTCCTAGATACAAAGTCCATGCCTTTCTACCTGTTTGACTTGCTCTCTTTATGTGTCTTTGCTCTGAACAACCCACCCTCTACGTGCACCTCCCAGATCAAATCTTTCCAACACAAACTCTACTTCCTTGATGAAACTCCGTCATCATCAGAGTCATACTGCTTCTGAGTTAAAGGAACTCTGAGTGACCCCCTAACCACAGCCCTCATTTGATATCCTTTAAAACCCATTGACATTGGACTTGCTCAAGATTACATAAGCAGCTGGCAGCAATAACATTTTCCTCTTCTGGCCCTCCTTGGTCACTGGCAATGGGTGTTCTTAACCATATATTTCTTCATTTGTGCTATTATCTTCTTCATATCCCTCGCTCTCTTACCATGAATGCTATGCTTCTTTAGGACAAGATCTACCTGAAATGTTGATTTCTTTAAAAATCTAGCGGAAAACTTTTATACATATGAACCTATTTAATTGGCATAGAGAATGAAAATCTTTCTTTCAAATTCGACCTTTAGAATGGCATCGATAACAACACAAGCATTTCCAAAAAAAAAAAAAATCTGATTAGAGATCTCAAAAGTTGGAGGTTACAAATAAGAGAAATTAGGTGTCTGGAAACTATTTGCTCATTGTCATAAACTGTAAAGACCAACTGCATACTGGGATTTACATTTTTATGTTTTAAATCTGATTACTTTAACAAGCATTTCCTAACTTTTACCACTGCACTGAGTGTTTGACAGTTTTTATTGCCAAGGGGCTGATTAGCCAGAGTGTTCAAGTCAAATTAAAATATGACAAATTTATTGCACATATGAATAATGTACATATATTTTATTCAAAGGACAGCTAGATTCTACAAGGAATTTTAAAGTGGGAAAAACAGTCTTTGAGCTTCAAGGAGCTTACTTTTTAAAAAATTATTGTGTTTATGGTGTAGGGTAGAACAGATGAGATAGGTCACAAATAATTTTTAAAAAGTAAGTGAACTGCTGGCTTCTGCCAAGGTTCTAAGAAGTTGATATTTGTGGACTGAGTGAATCATGACGACATAGGGGAAAAAGTCCCAAGGTACAGGGCCCATCAGAACTTGCGTCAGTCCTTACTCTGCCGTTTTATTAGTAGTGGAATCTTAGGAAAATTGCTTCATCTCTCTAAGTTCTGGTACATCTGTAAAATAGGGCTAATAATGGTTTTGTCTTCAAAGACCTGATGAAAGGACTAAATGAGGTAATACGTGCAAAGTACTTCACAAAGTTCATTGCAAACACTCAATAAATGTTAGCTGTTACTAGTTTTAGGGATAGAGTCTGTACAGAAAAGAACTTTAGGCAAGCTCAGTGTTTCAGGAATGAAAAGAGGATGGCAGCCGAGAGATTTGGGGGGAGGGGAGGAGGAAATGGAAAGTAGATTGTTGACGACAAAAGCCACAGTTGCAAGTGGTGTAAAAGCAAGTGATATGAGGAAAAAGAGCAATAAGTATACTTGAAGAATTAGGTGTATTTATGGCACCTTGTTTTCTAACACCTAGCTGGGTAGGAATAAAGAGAACGCTTAGAACATTTTTTTCTAGGACACTAAACTAGCCAGAGTAATTCTACTTATGCTTTGTACAACCAAAAATGTTTGGTTGTACTTGCCATGTTGCTCTACCTTCATCTTTGAAGATACGACTCACAGCATGTTTTAAACTGGGATATGAACTATTCTAGTTAAGCGAAGGCCTTGGGCAGCAGAAGGAAACCCACCCAGTCATCGTACAGTTGACCAGATTTTTATACACGCATACTGGCTAAACTGATGCACAAACTGTTAAGAAAATTCATAGCTTGCACTACTAACATATAGCTCTTTCTAGACATAGAGCCATAGAACATGACTTCTTCTGTTACCAGCCATGGTGATTTCTATTTTATCTATTAAGCATAGAGGTCTGAATAGGTATGTTATAATTTTCTGGCTAATTTATATTTCCACGATATAAAAACATGGCTTACAACCTACTTACTTCTTATATACCCCTCACTTTAAAAAGTTTTGAATAGACAGAGATACTCACATGCATCCCAGAGATACCTTTCTTTTGTAGGCCTTTAAACACAGTATATAATTAAAAGTATGATACAACTACATTGCTAGTCCCCCAAGAACAGAGTTCTTATTTTTATTTATGTATTCCTAAACACTTAGTCCAGACCAGACCAATGGAAGACACTTTATGAATGTTTGCTGAGTTTCTGAGCATTATCCATCCCACACTCTGTATGGTAGGGCTACTTTGTTTTCTGAAGAAGAATGGTCGCATTTGGTATCTTCCTCTACATTACTCCACTTAGTGCCCCTTATTGAAAACGAATATAGAAATTCATGCTTCCTCGTGCTACTCTTTACTTTAGGGTCCCATATTATTACCACCCAGGACCCATGCGCCTCTCCAACACCACGTCCAATGAGATGGGTGGGGACAGAAGTAACTACTCTAATAAAGTGAGCCTTCCTGATCTCCCGAACCAGATTACAAATCCCCTGAAGTCATGGAATATCCTAACAGGACTCAACTAATGGCACAACTCTCGGCCTGTCTATCGAGATTATCCTATGGATCCCGGAAGAGCCTGGCTGTAAATATACGCATCTGATCAATCAGTGTGAATCTAGAGGAAAGCAAGTTACACACAGGCAGAGCCTGTCTGTCCTGTGTACTGCTGGTGCCTAATACTTGCCTGGAACATAAAAGGCACTTAATAAATGTCTGTGGAAATGTGAGGTAATTATTTAATTAAGAGGGGAAATGGCAGGTGGAACTGAAATACCCTAAACAAAGATCTGAGCAAAGGCCAAAAGCTAAGATGTCTGTCTAGAAATAGTAACAAGCTAAGATAATAAAATTCAGCATCAGAGAAAACTGGCAGCAAAAGTCAGGGAGGCAAATGTGCCGAACATAGGTAACTAAGGTTACCAGCTAAATTCCTTTCCTTTTTTTTTTTTAATCAAAGTATAAATAAGTTAGAGAAAGACAGATACCATATGATTTCATTTATTAGTGGAATCCAAAAAACAAAACAAATGAAGAAACAACTGAGAAAGCAGAAACAGACTCATGGATACGTGGGAGACCTAGGCTTCCAGTTAGAAAGTGAGTAAGTCACGGGGCTAAAAGGTACAGCATGGGGAACAGAGTCAATGGTATTCTAATAGTCTTATATGGTGACAGATGGTAGCTATGCTCACTGTGAGCGCAGCATAACGTATGGGCTTGTAGGGCTAAGTTCTTTTTGGAGCTGAGGTTCAAGGGTAGTGACCATAGCCACTGAAAGCTGGAGGTTTCCAAGTGCTGGACAGCCTTATCAGCAAGGCTGACTTGATATTGACTCAGAGAAAGGCTGGCATACAATTCCAGACATTTTTCCCACTTAGGGGTAGAATTGGGCATAAAATATGGAGGTGGACTGTTGTCAGTAATGAGGCTTAAGAAGATCTTATCTGCTAGGATTAGAAAAAAGCAGAAATAGGAAGGAGCGAGAACATCATTAAAGGCACTATTTTGTACATCTCAAAGACGGATTTTCACCCAGAGTCAGAGAAGAAATCAGCTTCAAATCCAGTTGAAAAAAATCTGGTTCTTTTTCTAGGTTTAATAATTACAGAGATAAGAAATACAGAAACGAATAGCATGAGCCTGAGCTAGCCATCTATCTCGGTGCTGAAATCCTTGGCTAGTTAGTGGTGTGTTGATGAAGCCAGGATTCCATAAATGATAGTCTTGCCAGGAAGGCAGTATTAACTCAGCTACATTTTTCTACTAAGGTATTAGGACCTTTCAAAACTAGGTTTTTTTTTTTTCTTTCTTTCTTTTCTCGCTCTCTCTTTAAAAAAAAAAAAAAGAACTTCAAGATTACAAAATTGGACCTTTTTTTTTTTAGTTCTTTTCAGGATAAGGGAGAAATATTTATGAAGCTTATTAGTGAGAAGACACCACTTTACTTGATAAATATAAACTATTCCTGAGCCTCCCAGTGTCTTCCTTACCATCTCCCAGAGGAAGAGAGCAGGGTTTTTACACATTAAAATAAATCTTCAGTGCTTTATCACCATGGGTCCTGAAGGAGTTGAATGCAGTGTCAAGAAAATTATTCAGAAATTTTTCTCTCAACTCACAGTTTTGTAACCTAATTTAGTGTATCCTCACATTTGCGACTTCTTTTCTGAGAAAAGCTGGAATAAATGCAAGTCAGGATGCATTATATGGAAAGCTTATTTGCTTGGACATATGATCACTGTGGGGCAAAGGGTCCACTTCTCTATGCCGGGATGTATTCTAGAGTCTGAAGCTCCTCATATAGCCAGGCCCTGCTGGTGGTGTGGCTGCACTGGCTAAACGAAGTGCAAAGCCACAAGCGTAGTGTGGTCTAGGGCCCTTCCTCTACCTAAAATTCCAGAATAACTGAGCAAACATATGCATGGTGGTATGTTTACCTTGAATCACCCATATAATTGCTTTAATTCTGTATTTCCCTTTACTAACACAGATCTATTCATTGAAAGGTTTCCGAGAGGCTTGTTTAAATCTGGATTTTAAGGAAATAACAATTTCCAAAGCATCATTCTTTCGCAGACAATTTAGAACGATTTTATTAAAACAAAATAATAAAAGCGCTTACATCGACCCTAAAAATATGAATATAGCAAACAGGTAACTGGGTGCACAAAACACTCATTTGCATACACAATCAGGCATTTCTGGAAGAAAATGCCCAATTGTGCATGCGAAGGCAGGTTTCATTTGCACTTGATTGCTTCAAACAATGGACATCCTGTATCCTGGGGGTCTATTTTCAACATGTAGCTTTATACATTTACCATTTCAGCTTTCTTTCCTTTCAATGTGAGTGTGGTCTGCAAGCTGCTAGCTCAAGTTTAACCTCCTGCTGCTTGTTTCTGTTCTGGAGAATCTAAGTGATGACTTATGATCATAATTGTCTTGCAACCTTCATCTTGGCTTCCAAGGACAGTGGAGTAGAGTGAATAGAGGAAATGCTAAGAGTTTCAAGAAAATGCTGCTTGTTGACAGCAAAGATTATCTTGTTTGATAAAATCAATTTTGATGAGAGCACAATCCGAGATCTTCCTTGAAGTTGATTTTATCAAGATAATAGATTAAATATGTCTGGCAGCTAGATTTTGGTCAACAAAATTTTTATTTTTATTTTTTGTCAAATTTCTCTGCAAGGCAAGACCTACATTATGAATTCTTGCTTTTATTCTTTTAAATAAAACACTCTTTTGGAAGGAAAAAGAATCCATGACAAAATATCCTGAAAGAAAAAAATGAGTCACTTTTCTTTTGAGCTCATATGCTTCAAAGAGGACTTTTTATATGAGCCATCAATCATGCCTGAACCTTATCAGCATTTGTCTAAAGTGGTTTCCTTCCCTCTTCTTCCACCTGCAAGAACAAGGGATGTAAGAAAATAGATTGGAAATAAATTAAGTGTTCTTAGCAGTTTGTAAATCTATACCAGTTTTCATTTTGCAATGATGGGGGAGTTTTATTATATTGGAAAATTAAGCAGACCGCATGGTTTTAAACAGGGAAATCTGGATTTTCAGTGTTTACAGACGTTGAGAGGGAGGAAGGCCTTTACATAATTGCTCATCACTGTTCTACACCCAAAATTGATCAGAAAGACTGTTCCATATTACAATACTCGTGTTCAGTGTTTCTCCCTCACAGTTAAAAATTATACCGGATTGCCAAAGACAATTGTGTGCATCCCAAACCACTGAAATCTCCAGGAAAATGTTCTTTTTCTTTTTTTTTTTTTTTAAGATTTTATTTATTTATTTGACAGAGACAGCCAGCGAGAGAGGGAACACAAGCAGGGGGAGTGGGAGAGGAAGAAGCAGGCTCATAGCGGAGGAGCCTGATGTGGGGCTCGATCCCATAACGCCGGGATCACGCCCTGAGCTGAAGGCAGACACTTAACCGCTGTGCCACCCAGGCACCCCAGGAAAATGTTCTTTGAGCATGAGCTTCTCTGAAGAAGATCTTATATAAAAGTAAGGGAGTATTATATTCTTAACTTGCATGTAAAGCCACATTCTGTGTTCTGGTCCTCGGTGTATAGGCCCAGTTAACCCTCACTAAGAAGCTGGTAACAATGGGGGAAAAAAAAAGTGGTTTAACTTTCTGGAACCTTGGGTGGACTTCTTTAGAGATGAGGAAGCAGAACTTAAAAACCTTCTAGGAATAGATCTAACACCCTATCAATCTGTTCAATGTATGATCTCACTCTTGAAGCAAGCAATAGGTCATGGGCCAGGAATGACAATAACATTTAAGTTTGGATCTCTGTGTTTTATTTTAATTTGGAAAGGTCAGATGAACTCAAAAACATGTTTAGTTCTTAGGAGATCTATATAGAGAGCTGTCATGCAGAAACTTTTTACATTTGCAGATTTTTTTGGATAACTTTTACAGGTAATGAAGGCTGGCATTGTTTCTTACCTACCCAATAACTGTTCCCACCACCACCATCAACTGCCTTCTTCCTGTATAATAGAGGCCATCTTCCCATAAAGTGGCTCAAATACCAGAAACTCCCTTTCTGAGCCTCCCCTGAATCAAGGCAGGGCACAGGAAGGTCGTCAAATCTTAATTAGCAGGATATGAAGTGAAGTTTAAGAGAAGATATCTGGAGAAACTTTCCCTGCTTAACAAAAAGAGATATAAGAGGAAAACCCCCATTCTTTTTCCTTCCCCTCCATGTTGTTGTGCCCCCGTGTTTGTCTGCAAATGCTACCACCATCCTTTCAGTGTGACGACTCAAACCTGAGGACCAAGTCCACATTCTGACAAAAGACGGAAAGAGCCTGGGTCTTAAGGCTACAGTTGTAGTCCTGCCTTCCACCCGTCCTCTGACCTTACCTGAGGTAACAAATGTCTTTATTGGTTAAATCCCTTTCAGCTGGTGTTGGGGAGGAAGCACTCCTCTGCCACTACTGATGTTCCTTTTGTCTGAGGGAAACCCTTGACCTTTCCCATACACAGCCCTCACCACCAGGAGAAGAGGGCTATCTTAATCTCAAGAGTGATTTTGGAAAGGAAAAAAGCAGGAACTACCAGTCCGTTCTTTACCCTTGGGAGCAGACATTTTCGCAGAGATCCAGAGTTGTGCAGTGGAAGAGACCAGGTCTGGCCTGGGTGGCCTGGAGTTTCCTAGCACTTCCCGTGACTAGGGTTATAGGCATCTAATATTTCGATTTACTTCTGAAATGCCCATTTGCCTGACGATAAAAACCATGTTATCCACTTCCAACTTTTCTCAGAAACGAAGGTGCTATTTTTAGCTCTGTTTTCCTCTTGTTAATCTTTTAAGTTGTTCTGAGGTTGTGCAGGGAGAAGAGATGTTACTAATAGCCCACCCTTAAACCCCAACAGTTGGGTGTTTTGCTACTTGTGGCAGAAAACCTGTTGTTACGTTGTTTGTACAGGTTTTGTGATTAGATGAGGACCACCCTTAAAGCCGAGACAAACGTCATTTCTCTCTGCCACTTGAGATCAGAGCTCAGCATCCAGCTCACACGTAATTCTGGCTGCTGATGAACTGCCTGGCTTGTCAAGAAGGCACTTGAAATAAATTCGTCATCCCAGATTTTTTTTCAATATGGCGAGAGCATCATTAGTTAGGTATCCGATAGGTGCATGAAAAGGGCTGAATAGTCATGTTTCTTCATATTCTCTGATGGTGAAACTCCTCCCTGCCCATCTGAACAGTTGGAAGGAGTCCAGAGTTGAACAAGAGCATTACTAAAGGCAAGAGGCTGACGCAGAGGTGTGGAGACAGAGGGATTTGCATAGCTTGGCTAAGTGACAACTGAGAGGCGGATATGACAGAATAGATATATGTTTCACATACTAAGAAGAGTGATTACCTAGCCTTGCTGAAGGTGGGGAAACAGAACAAGACAGAAAGAAATAGACACTTTCAGGCTGAGGATCACGGGATCTTTCAGGAAGACTTCTCCGAGGCAACATGATATTGTCCTGGAGATAGATGAACACAGTGGAAATAATATAGCCATCGGGAAAGGCAGACTTCAGTTTAAGTCCCAGCTCTATTACTTAAAATATATCTGACCTTACAAAAATTACTTTATCTTGCTGAATATCAATGTTCTCATCTTTAACATGGAAATAGTATTACCTGCTCTTCTTATGTCACAGAGTTGTGAAGGTCTAATGAGTTAATGAATGCCAAAGAACTTTTCAAATCATAAAATATTATATAAATTTCAGATAGGGCTTTGATGGCAGTTCCACAAATTTATGATCTCATTCTTGCCCCCTTGCCCCCTACACACACACACACACACACACACACACACACACACACACAGCTGTTCATATAGAATGACGGAGGTTCCCTCAGGGCCCTAACAGGATACTGCCTAGATGTCTACACCACACACTCATGCCATGATTCTCTTCTGTTTTGTTCGTCTGGATCCAGATTCTCTAACCTAGGGACTCATTCAGGGTGGAATTCATTTTAACAGCCCCATCCAGGCAGTCCGTAAGACTACCAGATGTTCATTTCCAGTGACGTTCTTTGTTGCCAAAGTACACCTGGAAGAAAGTTATGATTCGGTGGCCTTCCATAGACACATCCTTAACATTCAAAAATGACTTGTTAATAGAAAAAAAGAAGTATTATTGGACCTATGTGCTTAGTAAATACTCTGATACATTGCACTATGCTATATAATTTATAGATCATCTGTTTTACTTTTAAATATATTTCTTCCTATTGTTAGTCTATTCATTTTATAATACTTTGGACATAGGGTAATTTTTCTAATAAACAATGCCAAATATGAATACCTTTTCCTTTTTAAACTTATTTTTAGTCTTCTTGGCTTGGTTTAAAAAATATTCTTCCTAAAACTCAAGATGCATTATAGCCTAGGTAAACATATACATAAATTTGCTTTTGAGGTTATTTTGTGTGTGTGTGTGTGTGTTTTAATATTTAAGGATTTAATCCATTTTAAATTCATCTGGATTTCTTTGTTGAGATAAAATTTATATAACAGATCTTAAGTGTACAATTTGATGTGTTTTGAAAATTTATATACTCAGGTAACCACCATCTAAAACAAGTAAGCAATATTTCCATAGAAAACTTTCCTCGTGGCTTTCCTCCGTTGTCTCTCATAATTTTGATTTCTATCACCATAGACTAGTTTTGCTTATTTGAGTAGTGTGTATGGCCTCATATAGTTGCCTTGCTTCTTTCACGGAACATAATAATATTTCTGAAATCTCTACGTTGTATATACTGTTATATTATATTCTCCAATGTATATTTGGAGTTATTTCCAGTTTTTTGTGATAGTGGATAAAGCTGTTATAAACATTTTTCTACTGGTGTCTTGTGAACACTTTTTTCTTTTTCCATTTCTCAAGGAGTAGAGTTGTGGGGTCATTGAAGAGGTGCACACTGAAGTTTATAAGGAAGTAGTGAATGTTAAGATCCCTGTCCTTCTGTATTCTCCCACCAGCATTGTATGAGAATTGCAATCGCTTTCCATCCTCGCCAACACTCGATATTGCTAGTCTTCTCTAGTAGGTGACTAGTGGTGTATTCTTTCAACTATGAGAACACACACACACACACGCATGCACACACACACGAATATACACACATCTATACATATATTACTTACTGTAACACACACATTCTCTCATATTCCCAAATGTTCTTTATAAGCACAAGGGCTGTATAGAGTCCTTTTTTTTTTTTTTTACTAATTGGAATAAAATTTTTCATTAATCATAAACAAAAAAGTAGTGAACATCTTTATACATTGTCATTTGGCATTTAGTTATTTCTATAGCAAAAATGAACAGGTGTGGCATCACTGGGTTAAGGGACAAGAATGTTTTAAGGGCTCTGGGGAGATAGTACAAATTGCTTTCTACAATAACTTGCACCCCACTAATAATGCATGACATTTTTATCACAACCTCCCCACTACTGAGTGTTCTAATGTAGCTTCAGTGCCAATTTGTAATTGAAAAATGGCACGTGAATGTCTAATATCTTCAAAATAAGTGAAAATAAGTGAATAATGTGAACATTCTTGTATTAATATTTTTACATCCTTTTTTTGAAATATTGATTCTTGCTTTTTAATCTATTACTGCCTTTTATTTTCCTTAAATTAGATATTATTATCTATTTATAGAATAATGATATTAACCCTCTACCTGAATATTTGCAGTCAAGTAATGTTTTTAGTTTTCTTAACTGTCCAATTTTGTTTTAAGTAGAACAACTTTCCCAGAAAAAGATGACAGCGTGTCATAAACTGAAGAATATGATAAACTCAATGCTGCACCTGGGGCCAAGTAGGAAAAGGCAAAATAAAGCAAAAAATCATCTTTGGGTGTTTCTGAAATTGTAAAAGAGGATTTTATGGGTATAAAAAAAGAATGGTGATGTAGCAGTATTTTGTTACTATGTTTTGCAAACATCTTTAGAGTTACCCCTAGTTTTAAATACAATAAAGACATCACTAATGCAGATAAAAACACATTAAGGATTAAATATAAATTATTCGATCATATTTAAGGTCATATCTGTACAGTCCAAGTGGAAAGTGCAGGCAATGCTTTAGACGTATACATTTCTCATAGGTGTCTATGTTCTTCTTCTGATCAGTTAGGCTAGAGAAGTAGGCCCAGAGTTATCAACCGCATGCAATATGTTGTTTTCATCAGGTAACCGAGATTGGTTTTGATCAGGTATGTTAAGACACAGACATGGAAATGCCTGACTTGAAGGTTAAAGAATGTGTTCTACTCACAGGTCCCTAGGAGTTGATTATACCCACAGATCTGTAGGTCACAGCACAGCACGCAGGGCCATGTGGGGAAGCATCAGGGTCAGTCAGGAGGCAGAGTGGGGGAAAATGTGGGCAAGAGCCTTTATTATGGTTTCCATGGGAAAGGCAACGTAAAACAGAGGAAGCAGGTTTAAGATTGGCTAGTTTGAATAACTTCTGCAGGATCTAGGGTATAGGTGTTCTCCGGTACCTAATCCCGGGGTTATTTAGGGTGGGTGGATGGTGGCCCTAGGTGTGAGGAGGTAGTTGGAGGTGTGGGCTCTGGATTGGTTGATTTGCACAGAAAAGGTGTGCTTGCTTGCAGACAAATGGTTTACTGTCTCTAAGAATTGGCTAATCCTGGGCAGGGCGGTGCCTCCAGGGTCAGCGAGTCCCCAGATGTCAAAGCATCCAAATACAGAAAATAAAAACAGGGTTAATATACATGTTAACAGAAACTCCCTCCTCAAATATCTTTATGTTGCAGATAGAACTTGAAAAACACTCTTTTTCACACAGTTTCCAAATGTTCTTCTAACTTCTTTATCCAAATAATGGTCCATTCCAATCACGTTCTCTTTGAAAGGTACTCTATATTTTTCTGTCCCTTGCCTTCTCTGCTCACCTCTCTTTTCCAACCTTCATTACTTCTGTCACAGTTGCTGCAATGCTCTTTCTCCCATGAGACATCCCTGACTCCTTTTCTCTTCACCAAGTCTTCTGAATATCTGGGAGAGCCTAATCTTTAAACAGTGTTTTTTCTCAGGCCACTCATCTGCTTGCAAATCTCTAAATGGCTCCCTATTTTCTTTCATATCAAGCCAAAGTCTCCAATTTAGATTAAAATATTCTTTCTCTGTAATTCACTTTTTCTTAATTACCACCCTCTTTCTGAGTACTATGCATTCTTCAAGGCCCAGTGTAAGCTCCATCTCTATTTCAAAGCATTAATCTTATTCTCGTCAAATTCCTCCTCCCACGGTTCTCGAAATTAACTCTGATTGGATTTGCTGCATTATTGTGTATTGGAAATGCATCAGCCTTCTCTTCCAATTGGATGCTCCTTGAGGGCAAGTGTTGCATTTTCGTCCCCTGCTGGGAGAGGACAATACTACGTCACAACTGTAATTTTGCATACCATTCTCTCTACAGAGAATATTGTTCTTACGGTTTATTGACCTGGAAATCATCTGAATCTCAGCTCATTAAAAATCTCCAGGACCACACCAGAGAGTTAGTCGTTCTCTCCTCTATTAAAACTCATAATGTTGGACGCCTGGGTGGTGCAGTCAGTTAAGCGTCTGGCTCTTGATTTCAGCTCAGATCATGATCTCAGGGTCATCATCTCAGGGTTGTGAGGTGGAGCCCATCCTTGAGCCCAGCATCGGGCTCTGTGCTTAGCACAGAGTCTGCCTGAGTTTCTCTCTCCCTCTCCCTCTGCCCCTCCCACTCGTGTTCTCTCCCTCTTTCTCAAATAAATGAATAAATCTTAAAGAAAACAAAACAAAAGGCGATAATGTTCCCCTTGAACACAACCGTATTTCAGCATTTGATTATAGTTATCTATTTCCCATGTCTGTCTCTACTATCACAGTGTGAACTGGGGAAGGGCAGAAACCACAATTTATACACAGCCACATCTTCATAGCCTGACTGGATATGAGTATACAAGAGGTGTTCTAGATCCGAAGCATGAAGAGCTAAGACTAGAAATCCTGAATACAACACCTACCCTAATATTCTTGCTGTAAAGATTGCTACAGTAATTCGGTTTGGATTATTATTTTTAAAAATTTTTACCTTTAAGGAGCACTACATTTTGCTTACAAATCAATGAATCAAAACAATTTATTTGGGATGTTGGAGTTATTGAATAATTCACATCACCTCCATAATAATTCTCTCAATAGATGTACAGCTTTTCTGGTTATTCTATATTGTATAGCTCATGTTCTTACGTTTTTTTAAACAATTCAATAACCATTTCTCTTTAGTCCGCCATCAAAATACTCTCCTAATTGCAATTGATATATAATGGATATGCTTATTTTTCTCTCTAGATTTATACTTCATTCTCTATTTATAGCCTTTCAGTGTTGGCAGGTGTGATGTTTCATCGTTTGAATATATCATAAATTTTTTTAAAAAAGATATATGTATTTATATACATATGTGTGTGTAGAGAAAGAGACAGAGAGAGAGAGAATGTTTCCTTAAAAATGTTCTGTACATAAGAGATATTTTCAGCAAAAGAACAAATGTAAAAGAGTCTATAATCTAAAACCCAGGCGGCTTGATTAGTGACTCTTTTTTTTTTTAATCTCATACCATATAGCAATAAACCAGTTTATTTGAATCCTAGGCCCACTCCTACTTCTTCTGGTAGACTCATTTATTTAGGCCATGTCAGGATGCCCTTAGTGGATCATTATTTCTAAGAGGATAGCCTACTCATACAGATAAGCTGATTTTTCATTTTCTACCAGCCTTTCCCATATCTTTTGTACACCTTATCTGCATTCATGATAAGATACATATAGTTTTAAGTCAAAATCTGGTCACATTAATCATAATTCTCTCCCAGCTTAAACTTCTTCTGTGGTTTCCAAATTCCTTATCTTTGCATTTAGCTCCCCACTGCATCTGACTTATGGTTTTTGTCCAGCTTTATCTCCCCCAACATGTTCCAGCCATCCAAAGCTCCTTACAGGGTCTTGCATAGGCCATGCTATTACACAGGTCCAAACCTGTTCTCCCTTGTCAGTTGGGTTTATTCCTCAACATCCTTCCAGAATCTATTCAGCATCAACCTTTCTATCAAATGTTTCCAGCTGTCCCTATAACAGGGAGACCATTTCCTCTTTTAGCCCCATTGTACCCTGTTCATATATCTATTATAGTGCTGAAGATGGGTTAACTATTAGTATCTTGGTTTGTTTTATGCATACCAATGATTATAAACTCCCTGAAGAAAGGGGCTGCATAGGGCCTGGTGTCTACCCCATAGGAGCTCAATAAATGTTTCCCCCCAAAAAATAAATGCAGACAAGTATTTCAATATATAAATACAATACAATATAATAAATGCTACTATGGGAGTGGGCCTGATATGCATAGAGAAGGTAACCTATAGTTGTAGCAGCTCTATTAGGGCATTTCAAAATGGCTAGGAGCTGTGAGGACTCCTAAGGACCTAACAGGGATTGTTAAAAGTAGTTGTAGGCATGGACTTTGCCCTCCTTTATATTCACACCACAAGCACAAGTTCAGAGCTCACTGATGCCAAGCACTTTGCCAAGTGTTGGGTCTATGGAGACAAAAGACTATGTCTGAGTCCAAAATCAGACCAGCTCATGAAAACAGAATAACAAGCAGACAATTAAAATACACACAAATTCCACCAGAGTGACAGCACAGAAGAAAGATACCTTATCAAACACTCAAATTCAAGAAATCTTTCCTGAAAAGATGATATCAAATCTGTATTCAGAGGGCAGGAGCAGAGGTGTTTCTGCCAAAGTCACAAGTCACTGCCAAGGCTTGGAGATCTGAAGATCATGGTGGCGATTTAGAGACTGTATGATAAATAGCATGGCTGATTTTAGAGTCTGTGGAAGATGAAACATATGAGTTGATAGAAGTCCTCAAGCCCCACTCACCTCAAGGATGACTTCCTAAAATGTGCTTTCCATACCACTGCTCTTTGTAAAAGCCTACATTAGTTCTCCTGTGATGGTCACTGTTCATGTAACTTAACATGACTTTAGAAGGTTACTCTGTCTTGTGGGGCATAGACCAAAGGGAGGTGAGGCAGGAGGAAGAAGAAAAGGAAAATATGGGGTATCGAGTAAGAAGTGATTAGAACTTGCATTAATGTGTTGGTTTTGAACATAAAGAAACGTAGTCAGGTGATTAAAAATGCTAGAAAAGTGGACTTAAACCCACCGGTGATTGTTTGTCTTTGAAGGAAGAAAAGAGAAGGAAGTGTGAGAGAGAATCCCGCTGTTTCAATCTTCATAACTAGTGAGGGAGTATGGTTACCAGATAAAATACAGGACACCCAGTTAAATTTGATTCTAAACATTGAACGATGTTGGTCAAATCATCACATTCATACCCTAAATGTATGTAATTTTTATTGTCAATTATAAATCAAAACCAGAAGAAATAAATTTTTTAAAAATGAAAGTTAAAGGAAATGTTGAATGGGACATACTAATACTAAAAAATGATTTCCTCCTTCTTTGAACTTCAAATTTAACAGAGTTTCCTGCTTCTTCCTTGTTTTTCCTAAATCTGGCCACTCTAATGGAGCCATGGATGAAAACAGAGAATAGAACATGAAGAGCAGGAGTAGATAAGGAGAACTAACAACTTCCTTTTGGACCTGTGGAGTAGAGGTGACCGACAGGATACTCCGGGTATATGGCTAGCAGATGGTTGCTTTAGGAGTTCCAGAGAAAGGTCCAGACTGTTGATCTAGGATGAAAATTTTGGATCAGTGAGATCAATATGGGGGAGTAGAAAGTGTGCAAAGGGGGACATGGCTGGAATCTCAGTGAGCCCTGCCATGCAAGGTTAAACGTGGAGGAGGCATCCTTGAAAGAGACTGAGGAGTGGGTAGAGGCATACAGACAATGTGAAGTAACATCACAGAAACAAGAAAATAGTACTTCTATAAGGAAAGAGTGGCAAACAGCTTCGAAATCTACTAAGGGATGCAGTGTGTAAAGAAATAAGGCCAGCTACTTAGATGTTAATGATAACCTTGATATGAGCAGTTTCAATAAGGTGGGGGTAGAAGCCAATATACGTGCTCTGTGCACCTGCTCTGTGTTCATAAACACTTGAACCTAGTTGCTGAACTCGTTTGCCTGTAGTTGTCTTTATGTAAATCATATGGTTATTATTTCCATGAGAAGATAGTTTTATTAATCAATATATTAAGCTCTGCAAATAAATTATGATTCACAACTGCAACAGCAGGGCACAAATATTTATTGAGTGCCTGCAAAGATCTTACCAAAACGCTAGGTGCAACAGATACGCTAAACAATGCTGGAGTAATTCCCAGCTCCACAGAGTTATGAGACTCAAGCGGATGTACCAGGATACATTGAGTTCAACAGAGCAATCTGTCCCACACAACTAATTGTCACCAAACACCAACTTTTCAGTGACCATTTGAACTCTAAGATTTGTTTTGTCTCTGGTAATGAAAACTTGTGACAGATCCTTCAATGAAAATGAAAGCGACTCTTAAATCTTATTTTTTTTAAGCAAAAGAGTAACCATAGAAAAACGATTTATTTTTACTGTCACCACCTTAATGTATTCTAACCAGTCACAACTGTCTAGATTGACCCTGTGTGAAGGAAAAGAGACCTAGGAATACATGGGGAAGTGGCAGCCTTGGGCTATGCCTGCCCACCCACACATTTTCAGGGTACATCGAATGATCTATAATCACCAGCCCTTCCAGATTTTCTCGTTAAAACAGTGTATATAATAAAATGAAAATAACGATGTTACACCTACTGTGTAACCACCTGTCAGTAAATTTATGAACAATTAGAAAATGAAAGTACTTTCCAGGGAGCAATTTGTAGAAGCGATAAAATGCTCATTTTTTCCAGAAATATAATAGGACAACAACTTTTCTCTTTTTTCCCTCTAAAACAGCTTTTGCAGTAATTAATCAGCTCTGTTTTGCTGTTGTTGTTTTTAATGTTTCAGTTCTTCAAAATGCACTAGACAGGCACAACTGGAGGCCATGAAGGAGCCATTTAAAATTTCCAGGCGAAGTGAAGCTTAGAGCCCAGGCTGTTTCGCGTTTCATAGGTAGGCACACTTCTCAATAAACTTGGGCTTATGCACACTGTCTCGGGGTTTTACCACTCAGAAACAGATGCCAGCTTTTTCCCTTGTGCAGCAACCATTAAACCCCAGACACCCCTGCAGAATATATGTGCTTTTCCTGATTAAGTTCATTAGCCAATGACCTAAGGTCTCCACCTAATAGTTTTCAATAGCAAAACTGGTAATGATAACTAAATATGTGTAATAATATAACTACAATATAAATATAATAATGTAAATAACTAAAATTTCCATAGTGCCTTATGATGGATGAAAAGTCTTTCTTCTACGCTATCCCATTTGAACCACTGCCCAAATGATATTATCCCCAATCCACAGTTGAGAAACTAGAGGCTCAAAGAGATAAAATCAGTTGTCTGAGGCTCCACAGTAAGTGGAAGGCCAGGTAGCAAGCCCAGGTTTCTGGCTCCTTTTCATGTTCCACTGTATGAAGATTTCCAACACCAATTCACCGAGATGAATGCTGCCATCTTTGATAAACAGAAGCCAGGGACACTATCACCATTGCCTCCAAAACGAAATGTGGTACCTTGGAGAGGAAGAGAACTCTCTGATCAGCACCCTAGAGCTTCATCCCAAGGCCAGTGAAATCTAACAAGGAGCATCGTGGCTCCCGTCCCTAGGATTCTTCTCCATGGTGGTCCTGTGTTCCAACTGCCAGGGTCGTCCAGCCTCAGCAGAGGGGGGGGATGGCTCTTGGCCTCCTGACCCACATCAGGCTCAGGCCCTGCTGCTGCCGCAAACATCAATTTTCTAGCACAGCCATGTTTTTCCTCAGAGCAATTGGTGAGTCCTTTTCCCTCTGCTATTTCACCCCTTCCTTTTAATCTTTTTTATTTTTATTTTTCATCTCAAGTCCTTCTTTTTTTTTTGCGCTTTTCGCTTCTTCAGTGGCCTTTTTATAGATTTCTGCACCTCTCTCTCTTCTTTTCATGTTTGGTTCTTTTGTAAGAGGCCCTCTTTCTTCCTGTCTTTGTTTGTCTGACTCCTCTTTCTGGGATGCCTTTCCCTCTATGCATTGTTATTCTCCCCGAGATTCTTCTCTGGTCGCTCTAGGGACTTGAATTTTGATCTTTACTGCTGGACTAAAGCTTTGTCATCCTTCTGTGTTTTCTTTGTGAGTCAATTTTTTTCCCTCATCATTTTTCTTGGAGCAAAAAGAAAATATCCTTTAGCAGTCTATATGATCCACTTGGTGACTTGTGTTTTGACCTAAATGTTTGTTCGTCCTTTGATCATTCATTATTTTAATCATAGCTGCCAAGGCTCTAGAGGTGGAAGAAGACAATGGATGGTCCCTTTCCCAGCAATTGAAAATAGTCCTTTTCTTGTAGAATCTACAAATTCCATGGAGGACAAACTTACTCCATGTCCATTAAAACAAAAGATTTTAATGAACAAATCCCAAAGCTGTGGGTTTTGATGTTCTTTATCCATATGTGTTCGTAGCAATTGAGATTTGCTTCATAGAATCTCAGGAAGTGAGGTCTGGGGTGTGTGAGTGTGTGTGTGTGTAATTGAGGTGTGACTTAGATGCAACAAAGAATATAGATTTAGATGTACAGCTGGGTGAACTCGTATATGTGGATTCACCCATTTAACCACGAAGCAGATCAAGATATAAAATATTCCTCTTTCCAGAGGTTCCATCATGCTCCTTCCTACTTAATACCTTCCCAGAAGATGGTCACTACTATGACTCTCTTGAATTCCATATAAATGGAACTCTAACAGGTACATTTCTGTGTGTGGATTCCTTCACTCACCATGATATCGGAGATTCCTATGTGTCATCTGTATCAGCAGTTTGTTCTGCACTTACAGCTGTGTAGTTTGTCATTTTATTTATTCCATAACCTGTTAACCTATTATCTTGACAAGCATTGAGTGGTTACCAGTTTGGGTTATTATAAAAGAAAATCCACTGTGTGAACATTCTTCCTGTTGTCTTCTGATGTGTACCTATACGATTTTCTTTTCGAAAAACACCTACAGGTTGAATTTGGGGGGTGTAAAATAGATGTATGTTTAGGTCTAACAGAAATTGCCAAGTAACTTTCTAATGTAGATGAGGCAATTCCCAGGAACAGTGTCTGATGTGTCAGTTGATCCCCATCCTCACTAAGACAATATTGTCAGTCTTTATATTTTCTCCATCTGGCCAGTGTGAGAGAAGATTCAAGTTGAAAAGCTAACTACACCAAATACTGCAGTCTTCCAAAAGCCTGAATTGTCCCTCAAGTTCTCTTGGCTTCCTTGGCTCCCAAATCTTTAGCTGTTTGCTCAGCTTCCTCAGCCCCCATGGCTGGCCAGCTCCAGGCATGGCCTTGCAGTTCTGCCATCTGAAGCTGACCGGCTGACCACCGAAAGATTCTGGATCCTCTACCACTGCCAACTCCAGATGAAATGCCATCCTTCCAAACATGGGATCTAGCTTCCCTAGTGGTCACCACAGGGCCCATGCAATGCAACCCAGAGATCTGGGGAGTTCACTGCATGTAGAATAAACTTACATCCAAGGAAGATAGGAAAGGAGGCAAGGAAGGAGTCAGATCAGTAAGTCCCCTCTCCATTTTTCTTGATCATGGATAGTTTCAAGGCATAGTCTCTCTGGAGCTGGTTTGTAGACCTCCTGCATGACTAAATGGAAACACCTGCCAAGTGGCCAACTATGCCACTTCCCTGCTCATCATCTATCAGCAGCCAGTACTGATAAGGCAACATCTCATATTGCTTCCCATCCTTCTCTTCCTCACTTCCCTTTGCCTTCATTCTCTTTGCCCTGGGAGTTCACCACCAAAAAAAAAAAAAAAAAAAAAAAAAAAAAAAAATCAACATTTAATCAGGATTTATGTTCTAGGGACCCAGAACAAAGAGCTTGGTTAAAACATTTCTTAAGATTTTAAATGGGTTTGATTTATATTATGAATTCATCCAATTTCTAGAGAACTGAAATATGAGGGTGATAATGAGGAATACGAGGACTAAGAAAGAGATAAAACCTATCTGAGAATCTGAATGTCTAAGTTCTACTCTTGGCTTTCTTATTTGTGATTTCAGTGCCTTACTCTACAGCTCTGAGACTCAGTTTCATTTCTTTTTAAAGCTCTCAAGGATGTGGTAGAAATGTCAAAGTTACTCTATTAAAGGAACTTTAATATCAAACATAGGATCAGGTGAAATTGCTTGTTCAGTAGTTATCATTCAACAAGACTGTTTTTTCTCTGTCTTCCTTCCAAAGAAAGGCATGCTTTAAAATTAAGAAATATTCTTCTTTTTCAATGTTATCCTGATCGTCATAGCATTATCACTAAGATTTAAAAAGAAGTGATGTGCTAAAGAGACTTTATGGCAAAGGAATAAATAATAAAATTTAAAATAAAAACTAATAATGGTGTTTCATCCAGCAGGGAATGTCTTCTTCCTTATTGTAGGCCAATTTTACCAATGTTTTCATGCTCCTTCCTACCAAGTCACCTTCTGTGTCCCTCTGATTTCAACCCTTTCTGGTGCCGATAGCATTCATCTGTTCATTCATAATTTATTCATCAAATGCCTATTATATGCTAGGCATCACTTTGGTACTAGAAATAAAACAGTGAAGATAAACAGTACAGTCTCCACACTTATGGAATTTAAGGTCCAGTGGGAAGAGATATATTTACTACAAAATTTTGAAAGTATGCGCAATAACGCAAGGAGTGCTCGGAAAAGAGATAGACGATGCTATGAAATTCTATGATAGGCCAGTTTGGCATAGTCAGGACGTTGAGAGAAAACTGCTGAGGAAGTGACAGTGGAGGTAAGATTTGGAAGCTAATAGGAGCTGACAAGGAAAATGCGGAGGGGAGAACACTTCGAGGAAAGGCAGTCAACGCAAAGACCCAAAGGTGAGAGGAGACCAGCGAGCCAGGAAACTCTAAATGAAGAGCACTGTGGGTGCCTGTAGCACAGAGTCCGAAGGGGACTGTGTGTTTACATCGGGCCACGAGGCAGCTGTGGATCGGAGGTCTCAGGGAATGGAGGCCACATTAGGGACTTTAATAATTTTGCTAGGACCAATGGGAAGTCATTTAAGGGCCTAAACACAGTGTATGTGTGTGTGTGGTTAAACTTTTTTAAGAGATCGTTTGGGCTGCAGGAATAATCTGAGGCAGTCAAAAGTAGAAGCAGAGAGGTTACCGGCGCTGGAGAGATGAAGGGATAAGGAGTTATCGTTTAAGGTGTACCAAGTTTGGGATGATGAAAATGTTCTAGAGATCGATAGTGGTGATGGTTGTACGACATTGTGAATATATTTATTGCCACAGAATTATACACTTTAAAATGGTCAAAGTAGTAAATTTTGTGTATATGTTACCATTTAAAAATTGTAAGAGAAGATGTAGATAAACAACTTAGTAGGTTTTTATAGTAATTCGAGATTCTTGAGTGGTGGAGATGGAATGAGGCGGAGAGATTTAAGATGTATTTTTGGAGAACGGTGAATTGGATTTAATATGGCGGAGACAGGCTAGCTATTCACCAAACCTATTCTTCTCTTCTTGGGCATACAGCTAGACTATATTTTCTAGCCAAAGGAATGTAAGCAGAAGGTGTATGTACCACTTCCAAGAAGCTTGGCCCATAACAAAAACAAATAGATGAAAACAAGCCTCCCCTACCAATAAATAAATAAATAAATAAATAAATAAATAAATAAATAAATAAAATCCACATCTTTTTGTGCTCAATCTTTCCTCCTCTGCAGTCAGCCTGCTAGATGTCTATGACCAGAGTTGACCTTGTTGCGATGCTTTGAAAGGGGCAGAACCTCAGTCAGGTTTTATTCCTGAATGATTGCATGGAACTTAACACTTTGCCCTCTCCCAGATCCTGGATAATTGGAATATCTGAGCAAGCAATACAAATTTTATTGTGTTAAACAACTAATAGCTTGAGCTGTTAGAAGCTAGAGTTACGTTCTGTGGTACTCGTTTAGGACTGAGTTATGATGTCTCTGTTTTCATATGTTGAAGTCTTAACCCCCAATGGGATCGTATTTGGAGATATGGCCTTTAAGGAGATAATTAGGATTAAATAAGGTCACAGGCATGGCACCCTAATCTGATAGAACTAGCATTCTTATAAAAGGATGGGACACCAGAGATCTCTCTCTCTCTCTCTCAGTGTCCACACATGCACACAGAGAACAGGCCATGTGAGTACGCAGCTAGAAAGCCATTTTCTACAAGCCAGAAAGAGAGTTCTCCCTACAAACCAACTCTAATGGCACCTTGATCTTGGAATTCTAACCTCCAGAACCGTGAGAAAATGAATTTCTATTGCTGGAGTCACCCAGCCTGTGGTATCTTGTTATGTAGCTGGAGCCAACTAAGGCAGGACCAGTGCTGGAAGGGACTGTGGGGAGAGGAATCTCAGGGAATGGTCATATTTCTGGTTCATGGAACCCAGTGTATGATGGCGTCAAACACTGAGGGGAAACACCGCTGTAGGCAACATTTGAGTTTAATTCTGGCCATCTTGACTTTGAGGTGCCCTCAAGGCTTCCAAGAAGAAATATCAAACTGGTCTGTTTGTAAAGTAAATGAGCATTGATAGGCTAATGCTAAATACGAAATACATATTTTACTAAAATATATTTTACCTATTGCTCAGTTTAAACATTTTTTCTTTGATTATTTTATGAGGATATGTTCTGTCTTCCTTCAGGAATGAAAACTTCCTTGGACTTTTCCCCCATTCCTCTCTATAGTTCCTACCATACCATGAATATAATCAACATTCAATAAATGATTAGTTAGGTGAAATTATTTTTAAAGAAGTGAGTGTTTGGGGTGCCTGGGTGGCACAGCGGTTAAGCGTCTGCCTTCGGCTCAGGGCGTGATCCCGGCGTTATGGGATCGAGCCCCACATCAGGCTCCTCCGCTATGAGCCTGCTTCTTCCTCTCCCACTCCCTCTGCTTGTGTTCCCTCTCTCGCTGGCTGTCTCTATCTGTGTCAAATAAATACATAAAATCTTAAAAAAAAAAAAAAAAAAAAAGAAGTGAGTGTTTGGTGTCCAGGGGACAAAGGATTACCCAGACTGCCCTGGAATGCTTAAGGTAAGACTAGATTGGTGGTTTAGCCACTCACCTGTTGCAATGTTTCCCAAAATACACTTTTATATATTTTTTAAGATTTTATTTATTTATTTGAGAGAGAGAGATAGCAAGAGAGAGCATGAGTGGGGGTGGGAGGGTTGGGCAGGGAGAGGGAGAAGCAGACTCCCCACTGAGCAGGGAGCCCCACAATGAGGGGCTCAATCCTAGGACCCTGGGATCATGATCTGACCTTAACCAACTGAGCCACCCAGGCACCCCCCCCCCGAAATACACTTTGAATAAATATAAAAGAAAACTGTAATTTAGTTGTGACTACTCTCTTCCTTGTCATTGCCCTCGCTCTCCCATTAAAAATGTAAAAATAAAGGCAAATTTTGGAATTCACGTGGGGTTCAACTTAATTCTATTCAAGCAAATATTATTGAGTGCTATTATCCACATGGTGCATTTTAGGTGCTCAGGTTGACACAATCAATCTCTTGTCCCCCAAGGACAGAGTGTAAAATCGTGGAAAGAGGGGTGGAAATAATCCTGCAAAACGCAGACTGATGATTTACGTTATTTTATCCTCGGGATTGTCGCAAAGCACTTAACGCAGAGATGGCGTTCAACATATTCTCACTGATGATGCTTTCACTTAGTAGGCATTAAATATTTAGTGAACAAGCCGATGAAACAACGGATAGACTACGATATAAATCTGTCTGTGGAAGATTACAAAAACATGTAAAATACGTAACCCCAGGCATAAAAATCTAGAATTTCAGAGCAGGAATGGATTTCAGAGACCATATACTTCTCCCTTATTTTATACAGCAAGAAACACATCTAAGAAAGTTAATTCATATACCTAAGACAGCATAAATTATGGACGCTAGAGTAGTTTCTAGGTCTTTGGACTCACCATACTGTGTTCTTATAACCAAGTGAGTATTTTCTGCAAACCAAGCACTAGAACCTTGCATTTAAAGGATGTTGGCACCATGCTGTACCTAAGGACCTTACGTTGCTCACAAGAAAGGAAATGGATCAGGGACCCAGTAAAGCTTTCAACACGTGAAGGAAGAGCAGGCTGGTGGTCTGAAACCCGATTTCCACAGAGATGTGCTGAATTTACTAGAAGAGAGGAGGAGAGCACTGAGAACACAGGCCCACTGAAAGCCGCTCAGGCAGCTTGCCAGAAGGCATGCTATCAAAATGTGAGAGGCAGCCCCCTAACTCTTCACCTAACTATGGGCAAAATGACACTGGGGAGATGTGGATACGGAAGCAGGAGCCCAGCTGGGTGACTTTTGTACTTGGAGCTGTCCCGCTGACACCTGGGTCCAGCCTTCATTACCATCAATCACACTCAGGCACCCTTCCACGGAATAGCAATGACTACAGCGCCTCTCAGCACCTAGTTGTGTTCTATGGAACAGAGAGTTCCTGAATCCAAACAGAATCCTTTCCTGCTAGGAGCAGAACTTTGCATAATCATCATGTTTGCAGGCCAACTAAATGTAAATGTATGCAAATGTACTGGCAAAGTTGGCCTGGCCCTCAGGCCTTTGCAAAGAGGCTTTCCCTGCTGCAAAAGGTAGGTGAGCACCGCCTGCCTGGACCCCAGAGGATTAAGGAAGAGGCAGGGGGATTAAGGAAGCAGAAGAGGAAAGGGGACAATGGCACCTTCAGAAAGCAGTAGAATGAGGGAAGGAGATGTTAGCGCTGGCCTCAAGTGAGTAGCCAGAACTGACTGAGCTACAAACCCCACTCACCGAGCACCAGGAATTCTTTGATTCACAGAAGCTACAGCCCAGGGAACATCCACTTTCAGAGACAGAAAATCACTGCAAGGCAATCGTTTCTGGGGAAAATGGGAGCATGTTGCAAATTGTATTATACCTAGAAATTATTTTCCCCTTCCCAAAGTCAGAGAAGTCTATAAAACCCCTCCTGCTACAGCCAGAATGGGCACTTTGTAGTTGATGTCATTTCTGCTAGAAACCTTATGAGAACCCGTCCACACTGGCAGGGCTGTCCTGCAGGCACTCCACACACTTCCATAGTAGCAAATGGGAATCAGAGAGGACTGGTGCAGGATATGTGTAATAGATGAACTCTGGAGTGTCATGAAGGCTGAGCACTGAGGACACACAAAGCCCACAGCAATTAGCACGCCGTCTCCAGCCAAAGGAGGTAAGCGGGGTGGGGTGGGACTGTAAATCTCAGCCAGTGGCTTTGGGCTCTGTAGGATGGAAGAAAGAATTAGGAGGCTCTGAATCAGCACAAGATTAGAGACAGGCTGGGCTGGAATGGAGATCAACACTGTCTTAACCAGTCTTGACTTAAGCCTACAGAGGAAGGAAGGATGGGTAGTTACCACCAGACTCACACCATAGCTATCCCTGAATAATGTGATTCGTAGATTATTTCTGCATGTGCATACATGCCAAAATCAATTTGTTTCAGTTCCTCTCAATCAAATATTTTCATCCATCTTATCATTTAAATACTTATCGATCGCTCATTACATGCCAGACACATTTCTTAAGGATTTTTGAGTATCTAATCTGTGTTAGGTCTTCTGCCATACACGGGAAGTGAATATTATTGTCCACGGGGAGGTGAAAACTTTTTCCCCATCTTCACGGTGCTTATATTTTGGTGGGGAAATCAGGTATGTAACTCCATGGCTATAGCCCAATGGGACAGAGCCACAGCCTGGGGTGGGGGGTGGGGTGAAACTTGGGAAGGCTGGGCTCCTGTAACACCTGCAAATACACATTAGGGGTAGCCCCTGAACTAAACAGGCACAAGTGGGGGTATTATGTGCTGCACGAGACAGAGAGAGAGAGGGAGGGGGTCCCTACCAGCCTGGGCTTTCTGTAACTAGCCAGAAAATCGACACTGCCTAGCAAAGGCCCCTGAACCTGGATACTTCTCTTGACGCCATTTCTGCAAAGCTTCTAATGAGAAGTCAAGCTCCTCATTAAAGGATCAGTTCAGTGCAGTCTGAGCAGACCTGTGTACATACTCCCCAGGGCTCCATACCTGCCAATTCATAGTCAGCAGGTACCACCCGCACCTGGATTGAGTCTGAGGGACAGGAAGGGTGACTGCAGAACCATGGGGTTGCTCAGGTGACTCCTATTTGAAATGGCATCACCTCCCAATCTCGTATGTTCCTTATGAACACATGAGCCAAAAAGGGGTCGACGCCACTGCGGTTGCAATGAAGATAGAACCAAAGGCTTCTGATGATACGGGTGAGAACCTGTCCTCCAGCTGCAGGAGCGAAGGTACTGGGAGGCCCTGCATTCTCACCTCCACCTTCTCTCCCACCACTGCTGTCACACTCTCACCTCTTCGGGGCTGTGCAAGGCCCCGAGGAGATCTGATTTCAGGAATGTCCCATCTGAAGCGCTCCCACCCTCTGCCTGGCACTTTCTCAGAGCTTCCTTTGCAAGTTGCCCGAGCGCCTGCTGATTGACCCTCCGGAGGGTCTTTCTCAGAGTTATCCTTGGGCGTCTTTTTTAATGGCCTGACCTTAATTGCATTTTCCTGTTTGTGCCCTGTAGTCAGCATGCAGTTTAATAAAAGATTTTCAAGCTGCTGGGCCCATTCTTCCCTTCCCACCTACATCTTGGGTAGTAGAAGATTTTAAGCCTCATTTTTAAGGTGATTGATTTGGTGTGTTTTCCACTTTCCTTCCTGCTGTGGGGACATTTTGCCTCTATGTGTGATAATTTTTTTTTAAAGGAACTTTGATTTTCCTGTCCCCTCGCTTTCCACCCTGCTGTTGCGGAACCAGGGACTGGGAAGCTTTATTCCTCAAGGAGCTATTTTGTGTTTTCTGATTCTGTTATTAGTTGTTGGTGCTTTGGATTAACGATGGCCAGGGCTCACGGCTTGTCATTCAACGCTCACATCGGTGGGGTGTTTAAAGTGGGCACTTCGGGGGGAGGGGTGTGCTGCAGCCACGGACTTTTTTTTTTTTAAACTGGAGCATAGACTTTTATTTTATTTTATTTTCCTTTGACTGTGATAGCAATAAGGGGAATTCATTACAGATAAAGATATGCCATTTGGAATGGAGTAGTGGCTCCTTAGAGAGGTAATCTTCAGAAAGTATCTGAGTTTTGCATTTCTTTACATAAGTCATACATGGTTCTTAAGGAAAACAAAGTCTTTGACAAAAGTTTGGATGATGATTCAGTGATTATTTCTTTTCTTTTCTTTTCTTTTCTTTTTTTTTTTGCCTCAAAGTTGTCTACTTCATTTCTTAATCCTCTCTCACTAAATATACGTATTTTTTCAGAAGTACCTCTTGGACGTGAGACTATAATATTATGACAATATCAAACATAGGAGAAGACTATTTCAAAGTAATAAGGAGAATGACATAAAACTTCAAGGAGAGGGGCCTACCACACATAGATTTATATATATTCAGAAGATGACATAGTTCGATCATTATCCACAAAATCCAATATAATTTATTAAAACATTACAAGGCCGGTGGCTATATTTTTATGTTAAAACTATATTAGGATGAGTAGAGGTGAATGGTTCTAAGTATTCCTGAATCGCCCTAACTTCATGCCTGTCACACAAACTCAGAGGCATTTTCAGAAATTAGCCTAGCAGCCTAAATCAAATAATTTCAATAGTTCCTTTGCACAAGACCTAGTCAAGTATGGAGAGCTGTCTACTTATGCACAACAGTCTTAAGAAGGAGGTAGGGCAGGCTTCATTTCCTACAATTTACAGGTGAAGACACCGAAACTTTGGTGAAGTAACTCAGTAAAGGTCCCAGAAGAAGTGGCCAAACCAGAACCCCAGTTGTGCACATCTCTTACCTGGAAGCAGCCAGGCAACTGGGTTTCTCTTCTGTGTATGTTTTCATTAAGGTTTGGTTATCATGAACACTGCCTTTCTTGTTGGATTGCCTTAGGTATTAGAGCACTGTAGAAACATAAACCCAACCTTCAGTTGCCTGAGCTGTGGCCAGTTTGCACTGTTGGTGTCTGGGGAGCAGGAAGAGGGCAAAGGGCGGAATTCCGAAGTCTTGCCTGAGCCTGATGGCCCACCTGGGTGACTGCTTCAGCTTCTCTCGGCCTCTTGCAGAGGACGTGCTGAATGAGCTCAGGCAGAGTAGCAGGGAAGCAAGTGGGGGGTAGGCTGTTTGGAGAGAGAAGTGTGGGGTGTCCTGAAGACAATTTACAATGTGGATTGCACTAGAGAAGCCCACATGGAAAGCCTAAAGAGCCAAGGGTCTCTGGGCTTGGCTTATGGTTTCCCCACCTCCATCGGGCAGATGTCCTCAGTACCCTGGGGCTGGGCTCCTCTGTCCCCTGTGTCCCTTTCTCTCCAACTCTCTCTGCTCCCTGCACATTCAATGGCACCTTCCCTGCACTTCTGTGGCCCTCCCCCAGGCATCTTTCAGTTCTTCTTCCATCACTTCCCCTTGTCTCCTTCTACTTTCCTAAATCTTCCTGGCCCAGGCCCCACTGCCCCTGGCCTCCACTCCCCTGGGCTACTTGAACTCCTATCCAGTGAAACAACAGGTGTCACCCCTCTCCCCCATGCTCCACTCTTGCAATATAAATTCAGTTTGTTCTGTTTGGAACAACTTTGTGCAAAGGACAGAAGTTATGTGTGTGGGTGTTGTTAGTAGTAAATTAAGTATAAAATCTATATCCAGAACCAAAAATTGACTGTTAACTCTGTGTCTGAGGGAGACCACATTTCTTGTCCTAGAGCAACTTGTGCCTTGGAAATGACAAATGTCTGGACTGTTATTAGATCTCAGGCCACTGCGGGGGTTTTATAAAGCACTCTCTGCTTCATCCAGGTTTCTCGCTTTGCATTTCTGGGACACAGAGAATCTCTTCTGCCAACCTAGACATTCATTTAAAATCTGTACTTTCCCCCTGAAAAAAATTCTACTACCTAAAAGAGCCAATAACAATAAGAGAATTAATGATTGTCTCTAGTCTAAGATAAGCCTTATTTTTTTTCTAGTACTGACCTCAATGAGGGTGATATTCTGAATGCAGTATTTCTGTAGGTCTGTTAGTCACCATTCACACATCGAATATATGGAACTCCCCTCTGCTTTCAACTAACAATAATAACGATCATAAAACCCCAGCTTCTGGGGAACTCATGCTCCCCTATTGGGGATTTTAGATCATCCCCATACCTGGTATGTTGTTTTTTGGGGGGAAAAGTCTATCTGAACAGAAATTAAGAAGGATTAAGAAGATAAGAAGAGAATAGGAAGTGAGAAGAAGAAGAGTTGTAAGAGAGGGTAAAATCTCTATTCCAACAGTATCTTCTTCTAAAGCTATTTATGATAAAAAGAGGATTAGGTAGCCGGTATTCCCACTATATTAAATTAAATCCCAGGCCCCTCTCCTCAGACGTGCACAGCCCTGAGAACATCAATCCTATCACGACAAAATAGCCCTTGGGAAAAGGAATCCTCCTGGCAGTGTGCCATTCAGCTCTTATAAACTGTTAACCGTGGTAATGAACCAATCCAAGAGACATATTAATAATGACATGAAGAGACACATTTATTGTTGATTGTTGAGATGGTGGCAGATTTATTGCGAGCTTGCCAGGAGGGAGGGCTTGGCCCAGCAATGGTGCAATTAAAAACAAATTGAATACAGGGACAAAGAATCAATAATCTAACAGGGCAACTTTTAGTTTGCAAAATACAAATATAAATTAATTGACCTGAACACAGTTGCTAACTGGTCATTAATGTCTGCTTGCTGGCCAATCAGAAGACATCACCCATCCCATTATGTTTATTGCAGCGGGCCGGGTGCATGCACTGGCAGCTCCGCCTGCCCGGGCTGCCCTCTGAGGCATCTTGTTTGGAGGTGATTTCTAACGCACTAAAAGAAAGTGGTTGTATCAGATCTTTCCCCAGGAACACTAAATTCTGAAATTAAAAAAAAAAAAATGTTTCACTAAGAACTCTATTCAATAGAAATGTTTTCTGTGCCTACCGTGGACAGCAATCCATCCTGAGCACGGGGAAACAAAGGTAAGAAATCCAAGGTGGATGTTGCTTTTTGTGATATGGCTTCCAGTAACCTCCAATTTAGGGTATTTTGGTATCATTCTTATGGATTAGTAGCATTTAATTTGTTCATTGGTCATGCCAATTCAGATTGCAATCCTTAAGCTACACCCACATAAAAATTTTGATGCTAACCTTGGCTCTTGCCTTCAAGGAAATTATAATCTAGAGGAGAAAAAGAGTGAAATCCACCAATAGCTGAACTATAAGAGAAAAAGTTTCAGCTGTCTTAAGAAAGTGTAGGTAAAATGGTATTAGAATTCCAAAGAAAGACTTTGGCTTTGGATATTTAAAATCTAAAACTGTGCTGTCCAATATTATCACCACTAGCCTGTGGGCCATTTTAAATTAAATTAATTATAATTAAATAATACTAAAACTTCAGTTCATCAGTCATACTGGCCACATCTCAAGTTTTCAATAGCCACTTGTGACTAACGGCTACCACATTGGACAGTGCAGGTACAGAATATTTCCGTCATCACTGAGAGGGCTATTGGGCAGGTAAGAGCTCTATGGGACAGTGCTGCTTGAAAGGGTCTGCAGAATTTGGAAATCCAAAGAACAATACATTCAAGACAGATGGAGAGTGTAAGAAATTAAAAAGAAAGCAGGGCAATATGGGTGGGAGTTTTACAAGGACAAGTCTGGCTAATGTGTGTAAGATACGCAGACAAAATAGTAGAAAGTGAGAGTGGAAAGTAGGTTCGGCCATGAATTGCTTAGCACTTGGAAAAGCCGTCTAAGAGGATTTGACTTTATCGTCAATAGGGAGTCACTGAAGTTATGAGGAGAGGGAAGTGGCGTGATCAGATGAGTGCATCAGGAATATTTAGACAATGGCAGTAAATTGGATTATAAGGAGGCAGAGACTGAGGGTTGGGTAGCAATTGGGCTGTGACTAAAAAGTCACTGAGGAGTAAGATTCTGCACTTCGATGGTAGTGGTTGTGGGAACAGAAAGGAAGGGAATAACTTTATTGGGCACATCTGCTTTGATAGAGAAGCAAAAGAGAAAGAAGGGTCAAAACTTAAGCAGAAGTTTTATACAAGGACAACGTGTGCATGAATAGTAACATGAAGTAAAAGAGGAGGAACCGGTTTTTGAGTGGAGACCGTGAGTGCAGCACGGGCCATACAAAGGCGTGTACAGATGCCCAACCTGAGCAGTTCAGGCAAGAAGCAGAAATTGGAGGCAGGAATTATGGAAGCAATTAAGGACCAGCAACGTCAATTCGGCAGGATGATACAAACCTGATATTAACTTCAAGAGGGATGTTGTACTTACTAAGACAAATAGAAGGAGAGAAAAAGGCTAAAGGAGGAGAGATCCTAACTGCAGGGATATTAGACTGAAATCCTTCAACCAGAAACAACCTGGCAAGGAAAGCACCAGTGTTAGAAATGAACTGCGGTGGCAGGCTGCCCTGCCTATAGGAAAGGGGCGGAATCAAGAGGAAGTTCCACGTGGAGGTTCAGTGTGGGCTTTGCCTACAGATGGAGCACAGCTGAAATCACAGCTCTGCACTTATCAGCTGGTGACCCAAGGCAACTTCCATAGCCTTTCTGAGACTCCATTTCCTCATTCAAAAAAGTAGGAAAATACATCCGACCTTCCCGGGCTAACTGGAAAACAGAATTGGACTCTGTGCATGACAGCCATGATTCGTGATCATTAAAAAACAAATCCTTGGGGCGCCTGGGTGGCTCAGTCGTTAAGCGTCTGCCTTCGGCTCAGGGCATGATCCCAGGGTCCTGGGATCGAGCCCCGCATCGGGCTCCCTGCTCTGCTGGGAACCTGCTTCTTCCTCTCCCACTCCCCCTGCTTGTGTTCCCTCTCTCGCTGGCTGTCTCTCTGTCAAATAAATAAATAAAATCTTAAAAAAACAAAAACAACAACAAATCCTTGACTACTTTCCTTGTGATTATTTTACTTCACTTCTATTCCTCATTTTCTATACCTATAGAGGAGAATTATTAGTGAGTAAATAGTCGAAGGCTCCTTGATACCTTTATGAGAAGCCAAACTGAGATAACTACAAAGGATAGTTATTTTTGCCAAACAGTGTGTCTGAGGTAAAAACTTGTTAACCAGGGACTCAACTCCAGGTTTCGGACTACAAGTCAGACTCCCTAAATGTGTGTGCACGTGCTCCATATAGGAAAACATCACTATTCGGAATGCACAGATGACTCCGGTGCTAAGCTGGGACTAATCTTGGGGGTGGTGAAATTTGAAATCTTATGTAGGATCCTGACTATACAAAGGTCATGATGAACTTTAATCTATTAGGGGAATTTATGAACATTAATAATTTACCATCTTCTAAAATGTGATTGCTTCCTCTGCTCACAACAGGAAAGATCCCCTTGTATTTACTTGAGCTATTGACAGACTAGACTCTTAGGAAATGAGCTGAGATCACCATGCAAATTGAGTAGAATATAACAGGCATTTCATTTTCTCCTCCATCTCCACATCAGTGATGATTTTGAGAACAGACTTTATGACTGTTCTGTTTATTTAATTCTATTGAAAATAAGGCAGATGCCAGCCCCAGGCCCTGCCGCGTCTCTTTCTGGCTTCTGTATATGTCACCAAACCAGGTGCCAGCACTGGCATCATCTTAGATCACGTGGAAGTCTCTTGCTTTTGCCTCAAAACAAGACCATACACTTTTATTTATTTTTATGTTTTAAAGATTTTATTTATTTATTGGAGAGAGAGCTGGGGAAGGAGGAGCAGAAGGAGAGGGACAAGCAGATTCTTCACTGAGCTCAGAGCCTGACGTGGGGCTTGATCTCAGGACCATGAGATCATGACCTGAGCCAAAACCAAGAGTCAGATGCTTAACTGACTAAGCCACCCAGGTGCCCCTAAACCCACACACTTTTAAAGCCAGGGGCCTCGAATGAAAATGTTGCCCCCTTGGCAGATGGGGTCAAACCACCTCCAGCCCTGACAATGTGTTCATCCAATGTCAAATTTTGCTTAGTCTCATTCCCCTTGGAAAATCCCACTCTTCCTTATTCCTATAACTAAAACATTGTAAGTGTCACAGGAGGAATTGAGCACATATCCCCCCACCATTTCCTTCTAGAGGGAGGCTGAGCCTACATATTTAATGGAGGGTGGGATGGAATTCCACAGGCCACAAAAGAAATAGCCATGAAACGTGTGCAAACTGTGTGTGCATGCATGTGTGACTCTGTGTGTGTGTGTGTGTGTGAGAGAGAGAGAGAGATGATCTTATCTTCTAAACAGAGCAGAACAAAGGCCCATATTTCTCCTTACAGCAACAGGAGTAGGGACTTGATAAAAGGATAAATAATCTTTTTTTGCAAAATATGCACTGGATTGTGTTGTCACCATCTACACATGATGTCTTGAGAGGGGTGGCAAACAGGAGACTGGGTAGAGTGAGCATCAATTCTATTCCAGCTACGCGACTACCACATCCAGATAAATCTGAGAGAAGGGATAGGATCTTAGAATGGAGAGTGGGAGTGCGCGCCTCATTCCAACCCTGAGAGAGGAGGCTGAGTCAAGTGTGGAGGGAGCCAGCATGGGGATGCCCTTCTGGTAGAATATGACTTTCGAGAACCTTCCTTTTTGGTGTGCTGGGGGCATTCTGAGGGCAACAATTTCATTCCTGATTCCCTCTAAGTTTTAGTAGCCTTCTCAGTTTACCCAACTCCTAAATTAAGAATGTTAACATATTTAACACTATTTGATGTGGGTTGTGGAGGCTACCAACGTCAGAGTGAAACAGGGAAGGAGAGGATGTCTTTCTTTCCCACTCCCTGTAACCGAAAAGGGAGCCACTGCCAATGTGGGTTACCACTAAAAATGGTGTTAGCAAGAGGACCTCAAATCTTAAGGGCTCTGAAGAAAATATGAATGAGAAAGAGAGTAAGAGCGAATCCTCTGATTTCCCCATCAGTGGGTGAAGGAGGAAAAGCTGGGGATATAGAGATGCTTGACTATACAAAAATCCTCCAGAGAAATTACATTAATAAATCATAAAATGTAATAACTAGAAAGGACTTCCTTACCATTTCTTCAACCCTACTGTTTCAAAACCAACAAAACGAAGCCCAGAGAAGGTCTTACATTTATTTTTTACTGTGGACCTTTTGGCTTCTGTGTTTTATTTGCACATATACATAGAAGCTGCAGTTTATAGGGGTGCCTGGGTGGCACAGCGCTTAAGCGTCTGCCTTCAGCTCAGGGCGTGATCCCGGCGTTATGGGATCGAGCCCCGCATCAGGCTCCTCCACTGGGAGCCTGCTTCTTCCTCTCCCACTCCCCCTGCTTGTGTTCCCTCCCTCGCTGGCTGTCTCTCTCTCTATCAAATAAATAAATAAAATCTTTAAAAAAAAAAAAAAAGAAGCTGCAGTTTATAGACCCTTTTTCAGAATCTTATTTTCTAATGCAAATATATAGATAGAGATATAGATATAGGTATATTTGAATAATATATAAGATCAAGGTATGCATATGTGTACCTAAATAGAATCAAATACATTGCATTTTATTCGTCACCCCAGGATAAGAAGCCAGGAAGGGAACAGCCTACAAATACAGGCCTGGATGTTAGGAGCAGAACTCAGGCTGGGGAATGAGTTTTTTTGATGCCCAGTCGTGTTCTTTCCCACTTTTCCACCCTGCCTCTGTGAAGAACAAGTGTGATTATAATTTAAAATAGAGGCTGAATAAATTAAATTTATTTCAGGTTGACTGCCTGCTTTTCTTTAGGCCCCAAATTACACATGTTCATTTAAATGACTGTAATATTTGGAAGAAGAGGAGAATATAGCAGAAAAAAAGAGGTTAGTTGCAAAGGAAGATCTGAAAATAAGTTGGTCCTTGGCAAAACTGTGACCTGTGGGCAGGGCTGCGTCCCCCGCCCGCTGGAAACGCTGCACTGGTGCCCAGCCCACGTGCCCCCTGTGCCCCGGCCTCCGCATGGCCAACTACAGGCTCCTGGGTCTCCACTCTTCTCAGCAGCACCTCAGAACTTGTTACATTTTTCTCACAACATTTACCTGTCCTTTTGCTTAACTAGGAGTTAGCAGTCTGCTGCGCGAATATACCGAATCTAGAATCGCAATAGTTGGCCCGAAGGGGTGCTTTGCCACTTACTGGCGAGCGGAACTTGGACAAATGACTTCAACACTGAATCTTAATTTGTTTTCTTGGAATGTGGTGACTTTTTTTTTTTTTTTTTTTTGAGAGAGAGAGAGAGCAAGGGAGCTTGTGTGGGTGGGGGTGCAGAGGGAGAGAGCGAAAATCTCAAGTGGACTCCCCACTGAGTGTGGAGACCGACAGATGCAGGGCTTGATCGCACGACCCTGAGATCGTGCGATCTCAGATCGGGGCCAAGATCAAGAGTTGGACACTTAACCGACTGAGCCCCCCCAGGCGTCCCGGAATGTGGTGACTTTCTGTTCTGTCTTCCAGGGCTTTCCTGAAGAATAATCAAAAGTGATAATGCAAGTGCAGTGCTTTAACTGTATTCTGATTGCTGTTTTACAGAGACAAGTTGAGTGAAGGGGAATCTAAAGCATTTAATAGTGCCATCATCTTTGGGCAACGTTGTAATCTCTCTAAGCCTCAGGTTCCTTATTTTTAAAACGTGAATCTGCTGTAGACTTTGTCGGGCTGGCGTGAGGATCAACTGAGCGAAGGTTTATGCTCCATGTGCCCAATGCAGAAGTTAGCGGGTGCTTAGCAGAATCTAGGACCGGACTGGTTGGCAGGTCAGACTTCTTCACCTTCTCAGCTCAATGTTGGGGACCAAACAGTCTCACCTCAACTGACTCCAGGCTCAAAGACTCGAAGTCTTTTGCAGACACGGAGATTGCATAAGCGTGCTGCAGAGTCTCAGATGTGACAACGCATCCTTCACCATTTGTAGCCATTTGCATATAATTGGGCTGAGCAAGGGGGGTCCATTCCATGAAAAGAAATACCTGGTAGTAAACAGATCTCTGAACTAGCCAAGAGAGCAGACAGAAAATGTCAACATCCAAGGAGCAAAGAGCCAACCCACGTTCTTGCCGATCTATCCTGGACAAGGACGGCAACCATGGCGACACAAGGATATCCATGGAGTTTCAGAGCGCTGAAGACTTCATGACAATTCGAATCACGATTAGATACTGGATTCTCAGAGGGGCAGGGTTTTCAGTACTTACACAGGATAAAGAGGTAACATTTAAAACGTGTCTCCCTGGAGGGATGAACTGCTAGTAAATTAATTATCTTCCTCTTTGCCTCTCTCTGCCTCTCTACACCATTTGTTGTAGCGCTGGCATCCCACCCCCACTGCTAATTTTCTTCTTCTTGAGCTTTGTCCTCAATTTCTGCTGGTACAATGCATTATCAGTATCAGGGAAGGGGGAGGGGAAGAAGAAAGGATAACCAAAAATTTCTCTGCGATCTAAATTAGAGAACTAACTTCAGATATGGTCGGCAGAGGAGGTGCTGGAGTATGCTGGAGAGACATTGATCTTGGCCATGGTTCAAGCCCCAGCTCTGCTACTTACTCACCGGGGACCCTGGCTGCTCTCTTAACCTCCATGAGCTGTAGTTATCTAATTTGCAAAATGAAGAGAACAGTCACTGCACTGCAGCCTCCCAGGGCTTGTTGTAAGGGTCAAACGAGACAAAGATTATGACCGGTGCTGTAGAGTGCTAAATAAATGCATGTTATCCCTGGTGTATCTTTTAGCTTGTCACACTGAAGACCCTCATCCCTCCAGGGAACTGCTCCCAATTACTACCCACTTCAAGGCATCTGGACAGTGGCTGACTCATTCCCCACCCCTATCTGCTTGAAGGGGCTTTATGGTCATTGCCTTCATATGCCATTTCCTTTGCTGTATCAATCTGTTCCTCCATTCATTTTACAAACATTTGCCGAATGCCTAGTATGCCTCACACAGGGTGCTATGTGCTGGGGATAGATGTAAATAAACTGCGGTTCCTGCTGTTCTGTAGGAATAGTTAATCTCAGAAATCTTACCTACTTTCCTACTTAGGAGATTCATGATGAATCTCAAATATACCTCATCTGATCCCGAGTTACACCTTAGCTCTATAGGACCTGCTTAATGTCTGTGCTTTCCTTATCCCTAAACCTAGCAAGACTAATGCTTTCCTAGCCTAGTGGTGCGGGAGCCTAATTCCATGATTACTAGCCAGCCCTTCAACATTTCCCCAAACTCAAAAAGGTAGGTGATATCCTTTTAATCCTTCCTCTTTCAAGGCATTAAGATTAATCCTCCCAATTTCCCTTGGACAGTATCTCCTGGAGGAACCTTCTCCAGCTGCATAGGTAGACCTATAGCCCACTCCCGTCCCAGCTTTTGAGTGATGGCAGTAACCTATTCCCTGCTACTCTGGCTTCCTTCTACTTCAGTCCATCCCATACAGGGCTGCCAGGTCGATTTTCCTACCTGACTAATCTTACTCCACAGCAACACTTCTCTTTGGCTCTGGATTTTCTTAAAGCCTAGGTACACAGTCTAGGTCGCATTATCATACATACTCACATGCTGCCTTAAAATTATCTCTTCCGCGGCCAAGATGTGCCTTGGGTATCAGTGATAATTTTTTTTAACAAACACAGCTTCTTCTCTCACAGAAGACTTGGAAATTAATCCCATCAGATATGTGGCAAAGGCCACCTTAGAAAACAGCCAAGGACAGGCTCCGAGGTTAGTGACAGAGCATGTCTGAGTTCCTCACATTGCAGCGGCAGGGAGCAACAAAGCCAGGACCCTGTGTGATTGCTCTCCCTTCTGCTAATGGCACTTGGTTGGCAGAGGTGATGAGATTCTAACATCCTCAAATGGACAGAAGATAAATAAACACCTTCTCCCCCTCTCTCTCTCTAAACAGACAAGTTGCAGCTCGGAAATTTTTCAGTTTTTCTCATTGCAAAATCAATACCCATCAGCAGTTTGGAATTAAAGGCAAGATTAGGCCTCAGTTTTATACATGCCTTATTGTATTCCAAAAGCTTTCTACTCAGTCAGATAAATCTTCTTTAAGAGGATTAGGAAACTTTCATTATCTTTATCTAACCTGAACTAACACTAAGTCTGAAAAATTAATCTATAGACTGGACAAAAGCCGATAGGTGCTGGGAAGAAGGAGGACTCTTGGACTTCTTTCTAATTGAGCAGTGGGGCCTCTGCTTCCACCCACTAGAAATTCAACTGGTCTCCAAAGAGAGAACAAGTCTCCCCACTGCTAACCAAGACCGAAGAGAATGCAGCTCCCTGCATGCCCTTCCTTCACCTCTCAGTAAATGGAACGATCCATCTGCTAAGTGTTCCAAGGGAAGGTCGTCTCCTTTCACCTCCGCCCTCCCTGATCTTCTGCATTGGATTTCAAGGGCCACCTCAGCCACCCAGAGCTGTAACAGTCACTTGGTCTGAAATGTGGAGACTGTGAGGAACTGACCTCTGAAATTGAAGTCACTCCACTGCTCTGCTCTTGCCTGTTCGCAGACTCTTTCTGACCCAAACCTGTGAGGCCCACAGGGAGACACTACTGGCTTCCATAGCCGGCCCAAGAAGTTGTTCCAAGGGCCTTATGAAGCGCATTATCCCCGAAGCTCTGCATCACTGGCCCTTTATGGCCTGTATTGACTTTGACATGCTTACACAATCTGAAAAGTGATAGCCTTGTTCTGTTTGAGTCTGTTTCTGTACAGTGCCTGACAGTTCTTTTTTATTTCAGAGCTGCATTTCCTGAATTTGAAGATAACTTTGCTGTCAAGGCCACGAAGGTGCCACGGAGGCGTCACTTCCAATGCTGAGAATTTCAGCTCCTCTGGAGCCAAGCCCAGGTGGCAGGCGGGGTAGTGAGAACTCACACTCCCTTGTTTTCTGCACCCCCAGGAACTTTCAACAGACATTCCAGCTCCTCTCAGATAACTGATCTCACCAAGCGCCTCTACCAGCCTCTGAGAAGAAGCATCAGACATGACAGTTGTCTTTATCTCCAGATGGCAGGCCGTCTTGTAGCTCCAAAGCAGTGATCGTCACCAAGCCATACCCCTGGGTGGGACATGTATGGAGAATGGAAACAGCAGAGTGTACAGACATCTGTTGTATGCAGGCTGATGCGGGCGTCTGAAAGCTCTCGGGGGTGAGAGAAGGACTTGAAGACTGAACTGAGATTGGGCTTCAAACAATATGGCAGCACCAGGGCCTGCTGGGGAACAGAGCTACAGCAGACCGATCTCTGGTCCAGCACATGCCATTACAAATGGCTCACAGAGCCTGGCAAAGAGCTGTTCTAGCCAAAAGAAAGGGATGGCCACCCTGAATTCTACAAGTGACTAAAGTGTGAAAAGACACTAATCTCTACTCAAACTCTTCATGAAACCAACAGAAATGAGCAAAACCATATTCTTTAACAAAGCGAGGGTGAGGGCATCCACATTAACTAAGCCAAGATGCTACACGCATTTCACAAACTAGATAAAATTTGTTGAATCTACTGCAGATGGGATCTGATAAAAGGCACTTACTACAGACTGAATCACACCCAGGGACTCCTTCCGAGAGCTTAGTGCATGACTCCAACAGGTCAGTATAGGAGACTGTGTGAAAGGTCCACCCAAGCCTCTCCTTTAGTGGAGGAAAGCTATGGTACTGGGGGATGGGAAGTAGTCTCCTTAGCACTTCATTGATACCGTGAGTCAATACCTGACAGAAACTGCTTTACATAGTGATGGGTGAGATATGATATTAGTTGGGGGCAGTTTAAAATAAGTTCATTTGTATTGCTGCCTTGTTTGAAAATGGCTCCCAAATTCTCAGAGCTGCTATTTAAATGTGTTTCTAATTTTTAATATTTAATAGTTGATATCTGGAAATCTGACATTTCTTCAGCCTTACTTTTTTCCTACGTTGTGAAATTCTAATGAAAAACTTTTGAATAACATGCTTGGGTATACTAACACAAATTTTTAAAGAGAGAATGAGGGTGGCTGTTAGAGAATAACTCTCCTTTTAAAAAATTATATAGATATATTTCTGACATAGACCTGAAGACAGTATTTTGACTAAGATCCTTCTTAATCTAGACTCCATCGTGAGGCTAAAGGGATGCAAAGACCCAAACTCCATGCCAGGGAGGACTTGACTGCAGCAACCAGAACCCCTTCTGGAACATACACATCCCAAAACCATGCAAAAACCAGTCACAAGGCATATAACTTCACATCAACGTTATTAACCTCTTATTATGAAATAATCCTATGAAAGGTAATTAAAAGTCACAGAGAATAGTAATATCTCTATTTTTTAGTATTTCTTGCCCAACTCCAGAGTGCTAAGTAACTTAATAAAGTTCAACCAGCACATGCCAAACAACTTATTAATAAGAACAGAAGGACCAGAGATAAAATTGAGAAACTGTGAAGATACTCAGTACTTAGTGAAGAACGGAGCAGATGGGAAGAAATCCAGAACATGACACTCAGTCTTGGAGTTCCATAGAGGAAAATGTTTTTCATGCCTTCATACATGAGTAGAAGAGAAGACTGAGATGACGCTTCCCTTCCATCATTGACAGGACCACTAACCCCTGGATCCAGCTGTGACTCACCTTGCACTATGAGGTGGACCCGGGAAGTTTTAGGGTGGTTGTCCGTCTGCACGGAGCAGGTGTACGGGCCCTCGTCATACACATCCACGTTCTGGATCATGATGCTGTACTGGGTTGGCGTGTTGACCAGGATGATCACACGAGGGTCTATGGACCACTTGTCATTCCCAGCGTAGAGGATGGTGCTGCGGTTTAGCCAGGCCACACGGGTGACTCGGTCATCTATGGTACACCTGTAAGTAAGGGGTGTGGGGAGAGGAGAGGAGGGTGTAGGGGAAGGGGAGAGGAAAAGGGGGAGGGAAACATTGAGGAAGACAGGTGGGGGAGGGAGGAAGAGAGTGTTGAGAGACTGCATTATAAATGTGGTTGCTGCATTCTGAACACTAAATGAAACAACACAACCCAATGCTAAAAGGAAACAATCAATTATTGATGAAACTTCCTAAATATAGGGGAACAGTGACCTGAATCATCCTGAAGAACCGATGAACCCAAATCATTTCTATTTGATTTAGGAGCATATTATGTGAATATCTTTGCTGTATATTTGCTTTCCATCTTATTTTTCCCCCCAGGCTTATATGAAAATTAGTTTATATTTCTTGAGTACATTTACCACCTTGTGGGAGAGATGGCCCAGGGGCATAAGGGTGAGAAACGTGGATCGTATTTCAAATAGGTCACAGATAATCCACAAAGCAAATACCTAACCTGTTGTCAGTCAAAAAGTGAACATATTTACCGCCAGCCCCCCCCCACCCCCGGTATTGATAATCTCCTTATAAACCCTAAGCTACCCAAAGCCTGCAAACTACAATTTATAACACGGATTGATAAAATTCACCTTTAGAAAGCCAACAATTTTTGAGGAAGTCATGGCTGCCTCTGAAGATGTCAGCAGAAGGAAGAGGAAGTGGTCAGGCAGCATTCCTTTTCCCTCTTACCGCCACCCCCCTCCAAGAGAATAGTGTGGCTGATGTCACCTCAGTCATCATGATGGTAAAGAGCTAACATCTACCCCTTCATACCTCACGTGCACTCTTCCCTACAACCGAAAGCTATGAATGCAAGTAGAATTTGTTTTTTGGTGTGTATGACTTGCAGTCTCTCAAGTTTAGCGCAGAAATAAATACACCTGCTGGTCAGAAAGAAAATTTGTATATGTGCACCATGATCCTTTAATCTGTGGAAAGAAAATAGAAGAGGGGCACCTGGGTGGCTCAACAGGTTAAGCATCTGGCTCTCGGTTTCGGCTCAGGTCATGATCTCAGGGTTGTGAGATATAGCCCTGCGTAGGGCTCTGTGCTGGGCATGGAGCTTGCTTACTCCTCCCCCCTCTGCCCCTCCCCACTGCTCTCTCTCTCTCTCTCTCTCTCTTAAAAAAAAAAAATCAAGGAAATAGAAGAGAATCCCTTATAAATGTGGATTGCCAAGAAGGGTGCAGTTATAGGGCCCTAGGTATGCCCACCTGCCACTCATTGCTTTAGTCTGCACCTGAGTTGCAGTATCTGGGCAAATAGGAAGGTGAAATTACACCTGCCCTGCTCTCTGGAGACGTCCTAGCAAAGAGGTATGAGGCCCTCCTTCTGCACACAAGGAACATGAATCCAGCACCTCCCGTGAGAAAACAGAAAAAACGTTGCCATATCTCCCCAAATCTGATCCCATTTTGACTGAAAGCAGCAGTCCTTCTGATAAGGCTCAGGAGATGAGAATACCAAGGACACTGGCAATGGAGGAGAGATCAAGCACATTTGGACATGCTGTTTTCCCTTAGGAATGTGGCCAGCCTGACACAGCCTGAATGGTCATGGGAGCAGAGTAATACTGGAGCACTAAAATGACAGCTTCTGTTGAAAGGGGAAAGCACTCAGTCTAGCAAAGTACTCTCCCTGGTTGGTAGGGCACATAGAAATAATACCAGCTTCCAATCACGGAGGACTTGTGCACAGGTCCACCTGTCATTCAGCAGCTCCTGGCAACCTTGGGGTTGGGCTGATAATTAGACGCTTTCTTTCAAAAGACAGTAGGAAGAAATTTTTCTCCTCTAAATTTTCTTTATTTGCTGTTTTTCAAACTATAAAAATGAAATAAGCATGTTTAGACATGTGAACAAATACGGTCCTTGATTTGGTAACACTCTGGTTACTTCTTCCACATTTTACTCCTTACATGCATATATTCACAGATATAAAGACTGGTTTGATTTATTTACCTGAACTAGAATCATACTCTAATACTCCTAGAAACAGTTTTTTGGAACTTGACCACAGACATCTCTGAACACCAGTAGTTTTGGGGGCCGAAACGCATTTACCATTAGATTATGATAATTCAAGTATCATTGAGTGACCTTTACAGCTGTGCCATGGTGATAAAAAAAAAAAAAAAAAATGAAGTCATGCTGTTTCCTCCATATCCTGGTACCCTAGTTTCACTCTCTGGGTAGTTTTTTCCTTCTCTAGCAACTTTCTATTTCCCTTAGGAAGACCAAAAACCCTAATGAACCTTCCCCACTCTACATTTCCGAAAGCATTTATTAGGGGGAACAAAAAAAGATAAACTCATTTATTCACTCTCAGTTGCAAATGATTGATAAGGGTTAGCGTGCAACCTTTCTTTATGACAGCTGTGTTTTCATAAACACCAAATCCCTGTTCGAATAACTCCTAACAATGCAGTTCTAATTGTGCAATGCCAGGAACTGGCAAGCCTAGAAGTGGTTGGTAAATTGGGACAGAGTAAAGAGAGTCACCTTCTAATCCCTAGAACCACACAAACCCAGGTGACAATGTGCAAACACATATTCTTGCTTTTATTTTGGTCAATTATGTAATTTCTTGCACATTTTGAAGTTGACATAATTTTTTTTTTTTAAAGATTTTATTTATTTATTTGGCAGAGATGGAGACAGCCAGCAAGAGAGGGAACACAAGCAGGGGGAGTGGGAGAGGGAGAAGCAGGCTCATAGTGGAGGAGCCTGACGTGGGGCTCGATCCCATAATGCCGGGATCACGCCCTGAGCCGAAGGCAGACGCTCAACCGCTGTGCCACCCAGGCGCCCCAGAAGTTGACATAATTTTTAAAATGTAAGTTAAAAGGATGCATTGTTGACCCGTGGAGAATATTCAGATTTTAAAATTGAACTGTCACAATATTGCTTTATATATATAATGAACACTAGGACACTATATATATATATATATATATATATATATATATATAGTTATATAACTATATATATATGTATAACATATATATTCAATAAAATTTAAATGCAATAGTGATTTGATTATCTAGTTTCAAAATTCATGAACAAGCCCTTCTTAATTAGCCATAAAATGTGCATTGTTCCTTTTTAAAACTTTAACTTGTGTTCCCAATATACGTCCTCTGCAGGATTTTATCTTTTATTTTTTATTCTTTCATTTTTTATTTATTTTTTTTAAGATTTTATTTATTTGACAGAGAGAGACACAGCGAGAGAGGGAACGCAAGCAGAGGGAGAGGGAGAAGCAGGCTTCCCGCTGAGCAGGCAGCCAGACATGGGGCTCGATTCCAGGACCCTGGGATCATGACCTGAGCCGAAGGCAGACGCTTAACGACTGAGCCACCCAGGCGCCCCTATGCAGGATTTTATCTTGACATAGTATTTCATGCTTAAAAATCTTTTATTGATCAGCTGTCATATTTATTTGCAAATAGAGAGAGATTGAAATTGAGATTTCTTTTATGTTCTGTGATCATAAAGCTCTGAGTAATACTATCTTCTCTTAGATTGAGTTATCATTACAAGGACAATATTGATAAAACAACATAAATATATTGTCCATGTTTTTAAGTATAATTAAACATAAAAAGTAAACTTTCACTGGAAATATAGTACTTAGTGGGGTAGATGAAGCTTTATAAAATTATACCTTGAATAAATATCATTACTGCTAGAATGAGATAGAGCTCAAGGACCAGTCCCATTCCTGTTTTTGTTTGAGAAAAACCTAGTTCACATAAGCAAGGGCGAATCTTGTATCGCAGTGCCACTCAATTCTTTGACTCCCTTCCAAGATGTGTGCCAACAATCGCATAGTAATACAGCTTCAAAAATTATTTTAATGATATCACAGCTGACGATTCAATTAGCTCCTCCTTCAATTTCTTTCAAAGCAATGAATTGAAAAATACCTGACTTGCAAAGGGCTTTGTAACTCAGTATTAAATACTATTTCACAATATCTGGACAGTATACTGCTAACATTTTACCATGCCTTCTCAAATGACTATTAAAGATATATTCCTCTTTTACTTAGAAGCACCTTGTTTAACCCAATGCACCCAGAAAGGTGGGTCATTGAATGCTGTTTATTTTAATATGCCAAATCACACTGTCCTCTGCCAGAAAATGCCTCTTTCTCTAATTCCAAGATAGAGAAGGCCTCACTTTGCCATGAATTTTTTTTTAATATTTTATTTATTTATTTGACAGAGAGAGAGACAGCCAGAGAGAGAGGGAACAGAAGCAGGGGGAGTGGGAGAGGAAGAAGCAGGCTTCCAGCGGAGGAGCCTGATGTGGGGCTCGATCCCAGAACGCCGGGATCACGCCCTGAGCCGAAGGCAGACGCCCAACCGCTGTGCCACCCAGGTGCCCCTGCCATGAATTTATTACGGATAAAGTGATGTGCCATTACCCTTACTACGTCTCTGCTTACTCTGGTGGGGCTCCCCTTCAAAAGGTGTCTTTTTTTTTTTTTTGAAAATAGTTGGATGGTGTAAATGACAATGAAAGTAAAAGTAAATTCTTTCCTGGACAACTTATAAAGTGGGAACCAGTCAGAAAGGAGAACCAGAATTACAATTCAATCTCAGGCAGCTTCTCAGGAAGACTGATTTAGGAAATCTGAAATCCTGAATGTATTCATTCTCTTAAAACTTTCACTGTGCTTGTATAAGACCTATAACTGCAGGTTGGAGTGCATGGAACTCAGTTCGAATTACCAGAGGGTTTTGTAGGGACTGACTTTAAAACAGGTCAGTCAAAAATCTATCTTCCAGAGGCAAAACATACTGTCACTGCCCTGCCACACTGCCCTTGGAAAGCCTTGTGTACTCCTTGCATAGACATACCCCAGACAGATGTCTATGGTCCAATTTACTTGCTCTCGAACCTGGGCCTCATTATTGGGCATGGGGGGTAACTGGATAAATCTATCTCTCTGAATGGGGGAGAGCTCGTTCATTAAGTCTGTACAGTCCTAGAGCCTAAAGAATGATAACGACACTTGCGAGAATAATGATATTGGTTGAGGGAAAAGAAGGAAACAACAGGGAATAGTAAGAAGAAGAATTCAGAGAAGAACTTTTAAAAAAATGTGTAAGTGTTCTTCCAAACCTGGTTCCCTCCCTTCTATTTTGGATTCTTATTAACCAGAAGCACACAGAGGAGAAATTTTTATGTTAAATAAGGGTATCCAGGAAGAAAGTCAAGAAACATTAATGACAACTTTCTAATTTCTTGAAAACTCTTTTAGGTCTCTAAAATTCTTACTTTTAAGCAAATCGTACCTAGTGGTCCTTGGTAAGATAGAACTCATCACAACTCTACAGTAATGTCTACAATTATGTAGTAACTAGAGTTACCTAGGACAGTTTAAGAACTTTCCATATATTAAATCACCTGATCCTTGTAATTACCCTTTGAGACACACACTATTATTATCATACTTTATAGATCAGGAAACAGATGCAGAGAGGCTCAGGACTCTGAACAGCTGGTACAACCAGAGCAGGGAATTTAGACCCAGGCAGCCTGGTGTAGAATTCCTGCACTTAAAGTTTGTGGTCTTCTCCTTGAAAAGAAAGTTTCTGTGGCTCAAGAATCCAAGTAATAAGACCAGCAGGAGTTGGCTGGCCTCATCCAATCAGTTTCCCACAAATTTATGGTACTTAGTATTTAATTTTCTCATAACAGACAAAATAGCTTAGGAGAACAGGAAAGATATTTGGAAATGAATTCTGTACATCCTTAACCCCCCTCTAGCTATTTGTGAAGAATGGAAATATGCAGAAAGGGCAAAGAAATGGCCAAAAACTATTGGAGGAAAGGAATCTTGCAGGTAAAGTTGTCATTTCTGACTCCACTAAATATGGGACAAGGGGTTAAATGCTGGGTCATTTGTTTTGTTTTCGATGAGGAGGTGCAGACAAAGGAGATCCATGTTTCAAGCAGTGGTTCCCAAACTTCACTCTGCATCAGATTCACTCAGAGAGCTCTTTGAAACAGATTGCCAAGCCCAGCTCCCAAGTGCTTCTGATTCAGTGGGTTGGAAGTGGGCTGAGAATTTTCATTTTTAAGTTCCCAGGTGAAGTCCGTGCTGCTGGTCTGGGGACTCCTCTTTGAGAACATCTGCCTTCAAGAAACCAGACAAGAGACAAGTCGGAATTTAATCAAAATAATAAAATCTTCCTTAAAAGTGAAATCAGCCAGCTTTAAGGTTTTTGTTTGTGTTCTTTATGTTTGCTGTTGTTTTTATATTTTGCCTCTGAAAATACAAAATAAAAAACTACCATAATTCACATAACAGATATTTAATCAACATCTAATGTACACTAGACAATGTTCCAGGAGCTGAGAATGCTGGCTGGCAAATAGACAAAGGTTATGGGCCTTGAAGCTATGTCCAGTGAGACAAGGAAAGCATATAAGCAAATAAGCATCTTAGTTTCAGAGAATGGCAAGTGGTGAAAGCAAAGCAGGTTAAGGAATGGTGAGTGCCATTGGGCCTGGGAGCATATTTGAGACAGAGGGGTCAGCAAATGCTCTCTGGGGCCTGCACACTAGATGCTGAAGTTTTTTTTTTTAATCTTAAATCTGAATGCAATACAATGCACATCTGAAAATCATGGCTAACTTAAAAATAAAAGTCACATCTCCATTATATTTACAGATAGCTGCAGGAACATTTAGATAGTATGGGTAACTAGAGAACAAGTAATTAATTAACTAATTAATTAATTAGAACAAGTATTTTATGTATTCATTTATTTAAGAGAGAGTACACAGGCACAGGAGCACAGGGGGGAGGGGCAGAGAGAGTCTTATGCTCCACGCTCTGCTTGAGCCTGACGCAGGGCTCAATCTCATGACCCTGAGATCACAACCTGAGCCAAAACAAAGAGTTGGAAGCCCAACCCACCGCACTGCCCAGTTGCCCCAAGAACAAGTATTTTAAACCAGCCTCACGAAGAGTGTCTCTCCTGCATCGATAACTCTGTAAGTGTTAGTGTTCAAAGAACTGAAAACTGGCATTTTGAGAAACTGAAGTTAACCAGAAAATGCCTTTATATTCCTAGCCTTGTTACTGGGACAATACCTAAAATACATTGCAAGCCTCTCTGCCTTAAGGAGCAGATAGTAGTGAATAGATTTTAACCTTTAAAACAAACTCATCATTCTAAACTCCACTCTTTTTGTAATACAGTGTTAATTTAGAAGATCCTGGACTTCTTCATTGAATGTACAACACCGGATTTAATTATTTACCCACTTGGGCTATACATACCGCGCGGATCAGAGCCGTGTCTGTGGTTTTCATTTTATATCACCAGCACCTCCCAGAGTCCATCTGGCATCTGGCAGGCGATGAGTACATATTTATAATGATCAGAAGTGAGACAATATTTTTCAAACTGATATCAAAGGAACCCACAAAGATTATAGATAATGATATGGTATATATTTGAACGTTGCTACGAGAGTAGATCTTAAATGTTTTCACTAAGATAAGACATGTTAATTATGTGATGGGATGGAGGTGTCAGTTGTTGCTAGGTGGTAATCATTTGCAATAAGTAAGTACATCAAATCAACATATTGTACACCTTAAACTTAAAAATATTGTGTGCCAGTTATATCTCAATGAAGTCTCGGAGGGGATCTACAGAAGGTAAAGTGGGTGTCCTTGGAGATATTTGGATATTTGAATGTGTGCATGTCTCTGTAAGTTACGTACACACACAGCCTCCAGGGGCTCTTTACTTATATTTTTTAATTTAGTGTTTTCTTTTGTAAAATATTCTGAAAAAAATAATTTATACCTATTCTGGATGTGGTGACCACAATTAGATTTAAAAAAATAATTTATACCTATTCTGGATGTGGTGACCACAATTAGATTTAAATGTTCAGATTTGTGTCTATTATTACAATGGCACAAAAGAGTACTTCTTCCGTTGCCTCAGGCTAATGAGAAAATACAGAGGTGGACTTAGGGTTCAGCAGTACATTTCCGCCAAGGAAAGCTGAACGATGCCTGGGTCCACTATAGTAACAAAGGTTCTCAAAAGTTGGAATGAAGCGATGTGCCGAGAGAACTCATATGGCACATACTGAGAAAGTGGTGCTCTGGCAGCGGGCAGTACCATAGTCACACTGCGACTTGGAAATTAATTGTAATAAAACATCATCTGCTCTGTTAAATTCGTGTTGTTAATTTTAGTGGTTATATATGTGTATGATGTACAATTTTGGATTTTAGAGTCATGTAAGTGTTTAAAGGTTAAGGGATTTTTACCTAATTTTATGATTTTACATATAATTTTTTTTTACCTAATGTTACTACTGGGAATCCCTGAAACCTTGTCGCTGTCCACCCCTGCCCCCTGCCTTTAAAATGGCCTTCTAGAGAGTACTCAGTTTAAGAAATGCTGATAAAGGTGATAGAGTTGAATGTTAAAGCTCCAATATGCATTTTCCTTGAATTTCCTTTTAAAATTATTGTTTTTGCTTTTGAATATCTTTGCCCTTTTACATAAATTGAGTTAATTGAAATTCGGTTAAGAACCTTACATGTATCAAAACATATTGGTAATACTAGTTTGAAAAATGGAAGGAAGAAGATCTTGCTTTAGAGAATTCAAAGACCAATAACAAATGAATTTTTTAAAAGAGAGGAGAGGAGGCAAACCAAAATGAAATATTTGCAGCTGAATTCCCAAGGTATTCTAAATTGCACAAAGCTGTTCTCCTGGGAAGCTTTAACTACTGGGTTATTTCCTGAGTTACAAATACAGCCAACTCTGGAGCATCAGCAAGGACCCTAAATTATGTAAGGGAAAACTTTATGATTCAGATAGTTGAAAATTCAACGAGAGTAATAACTCTGCTAGAGCTAATATTTGCTGATAAGGTATTGGTGGAGAATATATATGAGAGCTTCTGCAGAAGAGTTGGGGGGGATTAGAGCTCCTTAGAGAGGGTCCGGTATGGAAATATTGCAGTCCGGCATGAGATTGACTTCGAAGGCTGACAGATACTTGACATCTGCAGATTGCCTCTAATTGGAAGATGGTGCCACAATAACAGCAGCTGGAGTTGGGGAGTAACATTAATACACAGAAAGGGTGCATGTGTTTGTTTGTGTGCGTGTGTGTATGTGTGCAAGTGGGGGAGGGGTGTCATCCAGACAAAAGGAAAAAGCATATACAAATGCATGCAGAATGGGGCCCTCGAGAAAATAGAGCATTTCAAACCAAACTAAGGAAGGTGTGGGGTATCCTGAAAATGGTGTCACCTGAAGCAGAAAATCAGCTGCAGGATGATGATGTGTTGTGGTTTCAGCCATGACCGATGATATATGAGTCCATCAGAACAGTGCTCATTGTGTCCCCAAGCAAGCAAGGGGAACTTCCCTTCCCCACAAGCACAGCGAGGGCTCTACCTGAATGCAGAGAGCAACTTCACACACCTCACCACCCAAGTGAGGCGGCCAGGCAGAAGGCAGTCCAGAACAGAGCATCTGATAGGATGAAGAGAAATGAAGGGAGTGATTTATGTGGAAAGATGGCTCTGCAGAGAGGTGAAATTGCTTACACCCACAAAAGGGGTTAAACGGCATGACTGTGGGAAGAGAGAGGAGAAGAATTCCTATCAGGTAACAGAAGGCAAAGCATAGGGTAGCTCAATGTAATTATGAAAAGAAAGGGTCTGCAGAAAGGCAAGACAAAGCTCTCTGAACAAAACAATGAATGATTGAGGTGGCTTCTTCCCAGATTTCAAGTTATTCTGTAAATTCACAGAGTATTGGGAGAATAAGTATATTGGTTTCCCAAGGACATAGAGGTAAGGCCAAAATAAAGATGGCAGCTAAAACCATCAAAAGAGACCAGTGCCTGCCATCAAGATTCTTATGATCTTAGGTGAATGATAGAATGCAAAAGCATTAAAGAGATACTCTTCATATTCATAGACATAATAAAAAGTGTAAATTCACCCACTCATTAATATTTATTAAGTACCTACTAAGTGGCAGACACTCTATGAGGCCCTGTCTCTGCCCTCATGGTATTTTCAGATGGTGGAAGAAATATGCAATCAATAAACCACCAGAACACTTGCATACTTAGTACAAACTGAACTGGGATGATTGCTGGGACAGTCACATACAAGGGATGGCATGGGAAACCCTGCTTAGATATACAGTATAGAGATGGGCCTTTCTTAACAATTAACCTAAGGTTGAAAACTGAGACAGAACACCAGGCGCATGTGCTGGCTACAGAGAGCACGTTAGGTGGAGGACAGGGCAGGTGTGCAGGCTCTGAGAAAAAGGTTGATTGAGGTAAGGGATAGAATGGAGGCTACAGTGCCCCAAGCAAGGCAGATGGGAAAATGGGTAGATTCCATGAGACTGGGAGGTACACATCTCTACTGTAAAAAGTCTGGATTTTACTCTACCCGTCATAGGGAATCCTTTAGTAGGTTTACATGGAGATATACCATGACCGAAGTGATGCCTTTTATAAGAAAATGCTGGACTCCAAGGGAGAATGAACTGTAGCAGGACAAAAAGGAGAAGAACTATTGTATCCCTGTAGACAGGACAGAAGAGTCATGTGACAAGAGGTCCACAGCCTAAGGAAGAGGTGAGGGAGCCAAAAGTGAAGAAAGGGAGTAATGCATGAATGGACAGTGAATGTTGATGACAATATTTGCAGCCAACACTTTCAAGGATGTTGGCAGCAAAGGTAGAAAGCAAAATGGAGCCATCAAGGACATGAGGGTCTCCGGAGGGTCTTTATTTTGTTTTCATTTTTTAGTTTGTTTCTTTTAAGACTAGAAATACTTGGGAACTTAGTCATTCATTTTATAAATATTTACTGAACATCTACTGGGTGCCAGGACTTTTCAAATTTTTATTTGCCCACAAACGACCTGCGCATCTCATTAATTTAGTAGGTCTGGGTGAAGACCAACATTCTGCATTTCCAGAAAGTTCCGTAAATATACTGATGTGCTAGAGACCACACTTTGCACAGCTCAGGTTTAGGTACTAGAGATGCAACTGTGAAAAAGACAAGGACCTCCTTATATCCCAAAATATAAGTATATCCTGATGAGGCTGATCATATTGAATGGGGCCAACTGATGATGCTGGAGAAAGGGGATAGGTCACGGAGAAAAAGAACTACAAAGGTGAAACACTACAGATCTAGAACCCATGAAAAAAAGGGTGTTTCATCTGTTGACTCGTAAGAGAGGAAAAAATAATGGAAACACAGATATGGGTGTGGATCTGGTCATGGGAAAACAAGGAGGCTCCTGAGTGATGGTTTCGATTTTCTCTGAAGAAAGGGGCAAAATTATCAGCTGGAAGTAAATGGGAGAGTAGGAGACAGGGGACGGAGGATGCAAGACAAAGTGAAATAGCTATTGCAGAAAATGAGAGCAAAATTACTGGGGAATTCTACAAGTTACACAGGCTGTGCTGAGCTCCATTTGTAGCTGATGGCTCCATTTGTAGCTGATAAATCACGACGATACTCCGCCAGCTTTGAGGAGAGTCTCCAGCCCTGCTCTGCTGTAGGCATAGAGAATGTGCTGGTTGGGTTCATCCGGTGTTGGAGTATGCCAGAGGAGTGAGAGAGAGAAGCTGGGGACTAAAGGACCGAAAAATAATTGAGTAAAAAAAAGAAGTAGGTAAGAGGGGCTAATGGATAGAGAGAACGGGGTAGGTTCGATGCACTGGAAGACTTAGGGTCTTCGAGTAAATGAGCTGGAATGAAGAGAGTGGACATGAGAAAAAGTGGAAATATTTGGTGACCCTGTAATAGTGACCCTTGTCAATGAGGGATTAAACTAACTTTGAGGCCAGGTGGATTATCCAGGTGGAGCTTAGCAGTACGGAGAAGGATGGTGGGAGTCAAGAGCTCTTTATGAGCTTCAGGGATGTACATAAACCGAGCATTGTAGGCACAGTATATGATGATACCAAGGAGAGGGCCCTGACGTCAGACAGATAAGGGCTCTGCTACTTACTAACAGATGACCCTAGAACAAGCCTTTGATTTAACCATCCGGAACCTTATTTCCCCATCTGTGAAGTAGGATGAACATATTTACTGCACAGCATTATTCAATATTATTATGAGCCTGAATGAAGTAATGCCTGTGCAAGAGTCAGAATTGCACCTGGCAAATAATAAGCATTCTTTAAACAGAGCCTGCTCTATTACTACAGTCAAGGAGCTCTGTTGCTTCATTTGGAAACTATAATTCAACTTTTATTATCGGGGAGTGTGTGCTAATTTACCCAAGTGATACTGAATCCATTTGTTTATCATTTTCTAAGGCATTCTGAAGCCTTCTCTTTCTGTATCTTCAAGTCTACAAAGAATTGTGTTTGCTTTAGGGTTGTTTGAACCCAGTTTCAAGACAGGTTATTCTGCTGGCTAATAGAGCAGAAATAACACGAGATGTACGTTTTCAGCATTACCTAGCAAATCAATCCAGTGCTTTTCCAGTTTACCTCTAGATTCTTTCACTTAGATTCTAATACCATTTTCTTTTTTTTCTGAAAATTTCTCATTCCAGAAGTATTCTGTGCTTGACCGATGTACAATAGGATTTCATTTCCCTCTAAGGTTTATTTTCTCAGCTAAAGCCACTGAGACAACTTTAACTTTGTATTTTTATCAGGCCTCGTCCACAGTGTGTTGACACGGTGGTTGATGGGCTAGTTTCTAGATTGATGACCAGTGGTTGGTAAAATGCTGTATTTCTAAAAATACATAATTGAGAGATCAATCAATACAATTGTGCACACCTGCAAGAGAATTCAGCTGGCTCACAGGACCCCAGTAGCTTATGTGGTGGTGTCCTTGTGTCCGGCAGCCTCATTGTGCAAATAGGCCAACCCTTGGTCTAGAAGAACCGGATACTAGAGCAGACTGGGGCATTTAAGCCATGGAATTGCTGTGGGACAGAAAAGTGGTGGGGTATTGGGGGCAGGATCACAACTGAATGGATTGTTTCAGGTCAGGAGCTTCAGAGCAATGTATTCAATTCTTTTAAGAGACATTTACTGCACCAATACTGCGGGACACTAAGGAAAAGTAAATAATTATTCGAAAGGCTTCACTTCCAGCCCAAGTAGACACCATTAGCTGGTGCAGGAGTATTTCAGAGTCAGTAGTAAGGATGCATCTTAGGATAGATGAAGGACAAGTACAGATTTTCCAAAAGGGTCTCTCCCCGGAACTGGGCACCGGGCAAGTAATCGGCACGTGATCTTCTTATAGTCGGAATCACTGCGCGACTCTGGGATGCCTTCTTTATTCACCTTCTTCCTTGCAACTTTATTTTAAAAGTACATAAGGCATACAGCATTAGGCAAAGCCATTTCAGAAGCAAAGAGCCCTTGGGTGAAGAAGAAAAGTGTCTTTTAAGATAGAAATGATAAAAGTCGCTCCTTTCCCATCACCCAGCCCCCTGTCCCTTGCCCCTCTGGTCCTTGCCAATGGTGCAGAATTCCATGTGGAGCTGTAAAAGGCAATGAGGGCATTCGCTCTCACTCCTGCCCACTTCCAGAGACAGCTGTTTCAGAGGCTGCCCCGTGGCTGGTCAGGGATGCCTTGAGAAGCCACCCAGAACAATTCACATTATTTATTTGTCACCTGACTCCCACTCCACTGTCCCTTCCTCCACATCCTGAACAGCTTTAAAACTCAGCCTCCCAATTTGTTCATTATAGTTGGCAAAAGAAGCGAGCAAGATGAAATTAAAATGTTTCCCAAGCACACACCATTTTAATTCCATTCAATAGATTATCCTGACATATTTACTCACGGCCATGTCTGTCTCAGTATCATCCACGAAAAAGTATAAATTAAAATTTTAAATTAAAAGCAGAGAGTCTGGGGAGCTTGATATCTTTTTGAAGAATGGAGCAAGTCAGCCACAGGCTCCCAGCATGAGTATCGTGGGAGCAAAGACTCTGGCAAGTCAGAAATTACAGCCCACGGATTTCCCTGCAGATACCTTCCCACATATAATGTAAGGGGTCATGGGATCCCAAAGACAGGCAAACCCTCAACGGTCATTCTTCTTTCTCCAGAATTGTGCATAAACAAACTCCTGCCCTTCTGGGTTCAGGTGAAACTTACCGGAAACTGCTAAAGGACTGACTTATTTATGAAACAAAAACTATGCTGGAAATTGATGAGCTTTTATGCTATCCCATAGGATTTCAAGGTAATATAGTGGTTAAGAGAATAAATATTTTAATAAGAGGTATATTAATTCCATCACAAGACTAGAATTTACCAAACTCCTGGTCCTTCGTGAGCAATTAGCTTTCTAATTTATAAAGTGGAAATAATATTTAAAATCATAGATTGTGGTGAATATTAAGTAAAGATTCCTTTTACTATCATCACCATTCTGAGATCATAGTAGTTAATAAATGTTTGCTAATATATTTATGTAATGACTCAAAACTAAAGAATAATGATATCCCAAACACATTAATTTTGACTTTCCCTTAGTGCTCATTTTTCAGTATACACATAACATCAGTTATAAAGTTTGGAAAATTAAGTAGGGAATCCACTTTTTTGGATCTTGGCCTGTAGACCATGCTGTCTCAAGTCTGGAAGTAGAGATGGTGTGTGTTCAAGGGATTGTGGCTTCACGGCCAACTCGGAGGCCAATAAGTTTGTTTGATTCATCTTGTGCCATCCTAAACTGACTACACATCTGAACAAAACCTTATTTGAGTTTTTAAAAATAAAACCCTCATTAAACAGACAGATGGGCAGGGACAGATGGAGGATGAGGGATGGGAAGTGATACTTTTTCCAATGCTTCTCCATTCTTACAAGTCTTCTTCTGTGGAATGTCAACTCTGCCTGTTTAAAAATACATATCATATATTTTAATAGGCCAATCATATTTTCCAGAATAGTGGCTTATTTTATATAGCTTATGAGAATGAACTCCCATTAAAAAAATAAAATAGAAGGCAGACAAACTATTTCCTTGGGCCATGAGAGACCCAGAGAGAGCTACTCCCTGGGGGCAATAAAGTCACAGGGTTAGCTTTTGCAAATGGTTCCAGTGCAGGCCCAGAGAGCTGATGCTTTTAATTTATATCAGCTAGAGTTCTGTGCCACAGGTTGCCAGTATGGGACGGAGAGCGTATTCTTCAATTCTGGGATTCTCTGGATTGTTCAAAGGGAACCAAAAGAATAGGAGTCTGATCTGAAAGCAACCTGAATTTCTCTAGCCCTCCCCCATTTTACTAATGTTTTAAGTAAAGAGCAGAAACATGTATGCAATAGTACTCCAAACACTCTGTAAAACATTAATAGAGGCTGTGCTTATGGAGCTCAGTATAGAGAAGCATCTTCGCATGGACACTTGTTACTTAGAGAATTTGAGAAGGTATGCCATGAAAACCCAATTATTTATTCATCATTATGTGGAGAGGCTGAGTTTCCTTACCAAGGATTTTAAGTAAATAAATTGATAGAGAAAGAAAAAGAGGGGGAGGGGAAGGAGAGAGAAAAGAAGGAAAGAGGGGAAAATGAGACAAAAAGAAACAAAAGGAGAAAGAGAGAAAAAAAGAATAAATCTGTAGATTGGCTGAAAACATATATAATTGATTTACTTTATACTTTTCAGCCAATTGATGCGCCTTCTCAATTGTGTTCTATTCAGGTGAGTATTGAAAATAATTATGCACTTTCCGAGCAGACATCGACTAAGGATCCCAGTTATTTTTGACAATTCCTTTATAACACTTCATTACCTGGCACCCAACTGATCTGCTCTTAAAACTCAACCTTCCACTGTCCTTGCCATCAGTGGTCCTGGGCATCCCACTCTCCTCTTACCACGCCCCTCACCTAGCACAAGTCTTAGATAGGCCACCTGTCCGAGAGAGAGTTTTCTTCCACTCAAATTAACTGTGGGAAAGCAAGCACAGTCTGGTTAAGTTAAGCCCTAGGGGATTCCAGCAGAGTGGAGAATTACTCCTGTCTCAGTTCATTATAATGAATAATAAAGAGATACTTACATGTGCTTTTTGGTAAATTATTCATCTTGTGCACTGAAGAATCAGGGCAGTAATATGTAAGGGAGACAACCAGTGCATCTGGGTTCCTATAAATACTCAATCTAATGCATTTCCAAAGGCCCAACTCCTCCCCTCATTAAGGACTAGGTAGTTGGGGATCTTGGAAATAAGAGACTTAAATCAAACACTTCCATCTCCCTCTTTGCTCTGTGTGTGCAGCTCCCCGTAAAGCTGAGGCTGTTTATAACATATTTGTTATTTTATTGTAGCTCCAAAATCACTTGAAGCAACCTGAGGAGCTCAGCAGGACCTCCACTCTGCTTTCTGCAGCCATCGTCAGGAGGTAATTAGGATACTGAGAATTGTTTCCAAACCAATAAAGTTCCTCCAGGGCCCTGCACCCACCACGTTTACCAAAGCCCTGATTCCTATCTACTAAGGGTAGACCCAACCTATCCTGAAGAAGACAACCTACTTAGCTTGCTGTTTCACTGCTTCCTATTAGAGTTAACGGTCACTGTTATCTGTTCATGCTTAGAAGGAAACAGGCTGAGACATTCTGAAAATGCTCACCAAAAGTTTTGCCCTCAATCGTCTGCTAAATGAACAAGGGGGATGGATGAGAGAGTCCAAGGTCTTAGATTTCATTCCTTCACACAACAAAAGATTTGCTCTTTCTGTGCCTTCATATGTTAAGTTTTAGAAAATAAAAAGTCTGAATTGTCATCTGTCTTGTTGATACTTCCAATTGTTCATACTATTACTAATAAAGTTATTTTTTTAAAGATTTTATTTATTTATTTGACACAGCAAGAGAGAGCCAGCAAGAGAGGGAACACAAGCAGGGGGAGTGGGAGAGGAAGAAGCAGGCTCCCAGTGGAGGACCCTGATGTGGGGCTCGATCCCAGGACCCTGGGATCATGCCCTGAGCTGAAGGTAGACGCTTAACAACTGAGCCACCCAGGCGCCCCTAAAGTTAATGTTTTATGCTCGTAAGTTGCATTTTGCACAAGACACTTGCCTTTATTCCACGGTGAGAGGTTCCACCCTTTCTTACACTGGGGCCAGTTAATTGTATACTCACACCTTTGGCTTGACCTTAGAGGATGTGGACAAGGCTCAGAATTTGGGCGCATAAAATAAAACAAAACAAGGAAATGGATGATGATGATAATGCTTATGACGATGATGATAATGACGAGAGTGGTGATGAAATAGTGAAGCACGTAGGGAGAAATATATCAAAGAGAGGTGGGGTGGGTAGGATATCCAATATTGGAAAATATCTACATGACTGGTTTCAAAACCCAGGGAAGAAGCCAAACAAGAGTAATTTGTAAGCAGAGTCAAGAACCTGAGCAAGAGTCCTTGATGACACTGATGAACAAGAGGCCATATGAAGCAACTCAACTAAATCCAGGTTTATTAGGTTCATTTATGCTACAGTGGGGGCTAGGGAAAATAAGAGAAGCCTGTTTTAAAAGGGGGTGGGTGTCCTTAGGGCTAAGTCACATCTGCTTGACCACTGGATATTGGGAACTATGATGGAGACAGGAAGAAACACTTGTCGCTAACAATTTAGAACTCTACAAGGGAGAATTTTCCCATCCATACTTTCTTAACTTGTGATGACTTGTCAAAATGGAGATCTTAAATTTTCCCAGAAACAGAGTTTGGCCTAAAAACTGAATAGTAACTACAAGTATGAGTCCAAAGGGAAGTGGTCTCTGTAATTCTGTAAAGCTTCTCTTCCTTCCTTCTTTCCTTCCTTCCTTCCTTCCTTCCTTCCTTCCTTCCTTCCTTCCTTCCCTTCCTTCCTTCCTTCCTTCCTTCCTTCCTTCCTTCCTTCCTTCCCTCCTTCTTTCTTTCCTTCCTTCCTTCCTTCCTTCCTTCCTTCCTTCCTTCCTTCCTTCCCCACTCCCTCTCCCTCCTTTTCTCTCTCTCTCTCTCTCTCTCTCCCTCTCCCTCTCTCCCTCTCAACCATTAACAATTTATCCTAAAGCATTCTTTTATCCGTGCTACTTACTTCTACCCTTTTCCAATTGACTGGTATTATGAAAATCTATATTGTAAGCATACAGGCAGTATATGGGTAAAGAGACTTCTTCAAAGTGTTTAGATAAAGCAGACAAGCTCTGACAAAGCTAGATAATAAACCAGGCCAGAAGGTTTTCCCTTGAAGGAATCTAATTAAGAACAAAGGCAAACGTACATTAACATTCTCCTCAAGGCATCACATTCACCTCTGAAGAAATTTTATTGTTGTAAATCCAGAAGAGAAACCTCAGTGTCAGAGCAAAGAGGAGGAGCAGAAGCAGAGATAGTGAGAGAAGCTTGTAATTTTGCTGTGGGTGGAAGGGCCATCTAGGGAACGGAAATTCAAAAGCATCTGAAACATTTAAATTTGCAGGAAGCTAAGCCAGGCCCAACAGATGGCCTGGAGGAAACCTGGCATCATGGTTCAAGGCTGAACTTTTTTGGCAGGGGGATAGCCCCAGTGAATAATCAGAGTTATTTTGTTTTGTATTTTTTAAATGGAAAATAGGCCAGTTTAAGGTGCTGATCTCTTGACAAAGATGATAAGTCCCCCCAAATCCATGTGTACACTCCAGGAGGCCCAAGGTGGGGTGGCCTTTGCCTTATAAAATTAAATTAATTTCAAAAACATTTTTTGATAACTTGAGGGGTGATAATGGCTCCTTTTTTATTAAGGTTTATTACATTCTTAGTATCATAATACTTCTGAGTAAAATTTTTCACTTTATATGGATGATTCAGGAAGCTTATGAAAAAGAGTTTATTAAACCAACAAGGAGCTCATTCTAATGTGGACTAGCTAGGTTTTGAAAGAATTTCTTATAGTGGGTTGCATTCTACCTCTCTAATGCCTACCCACTGGTCCTAGCTCCCTCCCTTATAACACAAATAAATCCAGTACTTCTTCCCTCTGGTAATCTTTCATAAAGATGAAAGAAATTATATTATTCACCCTAAGTTATTTAATTTTGAAGTTAAGCTTTTCCTATTTAGATTTTAAAATAAGCTACTATTCGTATGTCAGTTCTTATGTGTAGATTAAACAATATGCTCCAAGAAGAGAGACCAAACTGGCCCACTAACAACACAGGGACCAAACCCTGCCCACAACAGGCAAAGAGAGCCACTACAGATAACTGGACCGAGGCAAAAGCAACTCAGCCACAACAGTATGATGCACACAACAAACATAGGAGACACCTTAAGTGTCAGATTCTGGTTAACAAGGGACACTGTGCTGCAGGGCCACTACTTTCAAGAACAGGAGACATAGCTGACTTTCCTAACATATAGAAACAGACACGGAGAATTATAGAAAATGAGGAGACATAGGAATATGTCCCAAATGAAAGAACAGGACAAAATCACAACAAGAGAGCTAAATGAAAAAGAGATAAGTAATATGCCTGATAGACAATATAAAGTATTGATCATAAAGATACTCATAGGACTTGAAAAAAGAGTGGACAACCTCAGTGAGACTCTTAACAGAGAGGTAGAAAATACAAAAAAAGGACCAATCAGAGATGAAGGACTCAATAATTGAAATTAAAAATGCACTAGATGGAATAAATAGTAGACTAGAGGAGGCAGAAGAATGGATCAGCAAGCTGGAAGACCGAGTAATGAATACTAATCAAGCTGAACAGGAGAGAGAAACAGTAATAATAGTAAATGGAAATAGACTTAGGGAACACAGTGACATTTTCAAGTGTAACAATATTTGCATTATAGTATTCCAAGAAGGAGAAGCAGAAAAAGGCACAAAAAATTTTATTTGAAGAAATAATAGCTGAGAACTTTCCTAATCAGGAAGGAAGGAAACAGAAATTCAGATTCAGGAGACACAGAGAGTCCCCAACAAAATTAACCAAGGAAGTCCACACTAAGACACATAGTAATTAAAATGGGAAAACTAGTGATAAAAAGAGAATTTTAAAAGTAGCAAGAGAAAAGAAAATGGTTACATATGAGGGAAACCCCATTAGGCTATTAGCTCATTTTTCAGCAGAAACTTTGCAGGCCAGAAGAAAGTGGCAAGATATATTTAAAGTGCTGAAAACAAAAAACAAAGCAAAAACAAAAATCTGAAGCCAAGAATATTCTATACAGGAGGGCTGCCTTTCAGAATAGAAGGAGAGATAAAGAGTTTCTCAGACAAACAAAGTTAAAAGTATTCATGACCACTAAACCAGCCCTACAAGAAATGTTAAAGGTGACTCTTCGAAGGGAAATAAAAGATCAGTAGGAGTAAGAAAAGTAGGAAGCACACAAGCAGTAAAAATAAGTATATCTATAAAAATCAGTCAAGGGATTCATAAAACAAAAGAATATAAAGTATAACAACATAAACCTAAAACATGGGGGAAGAGAGGAAAAAATAATGGGTTCAAACTTAAGCAACAATTCCCTTAAAAACAGAGTGCTATATGCATAAGATGTTACATACAAACCTAATGGTAACCACAAATCAAAAACTGGTAATAGATATGAAAAAAAAAAAAAAAAACCAAAGAAAAAGGAATCCAAGTATTTCACTAAAGAAAGCCAAAAAATTGTGAGAGAAGAGAGCAAAAGAAAAGAAGAACTACAAAACAACCATAAAAACAAGTAAAAAAGAAAAAAAGGGCAATGGTACATACCTATCAATAATTGCTTTGAATGGAAATGGACCAAATATTTGAATCAAAAGACACAGGGTGACAAATGGATAAAAAAGGAAGACACATCTACATGCTGCCTACAAGAGACTCATTTCAGACCTAAAGGCAAATGCAGATTAAAAGTGAGGTAATGGAAAAGCATTTATCACACAAATGGAACGGAAAAGAAAGTCTGGGTAGCAATACTTATATTGGAAAAAAAATATACTTTCAAACAAAACTGTAAAAAGAGAAAAAGTAGGACACTATATAATCATAAAGGGAGCAATCCAACAAGAAGATATAACAAATGTAAATATTTATACACCCTTACATGGGAGCACCCACATATATAAAGCAGCTAATAACAAACATAAAAGAAATAATTGATAGTAATCTAGCAATAGTAGGGGGCCCCACTTATAACACTAGATCATCCAGACAGATCATCCAGATAGAAAATTGGCAAGGAAATAATGGCATTGAATGACACAGGTGACCAAATGGATCTAACAAATAAATATATTCAGAACATTCTGTCCTAAAAGAGCAAAATACACATTCTTTTCAAGTGCACATGGAACATTCTCCAGAATGGATCACACATGAGGCAACAAAACAAGTCTCAACAAATTCGAAAAGATTGAAGTCATGCCATGCATCTTTTCTGACCACAATGCTATGAAACTGGAAATCAATCACAAGAAAAAACGTAGAAAGAATACAAATACATGGAGGTTAAATAACATGCTACTAAACAATGAATGGTTCAACCAAGAAATCAAAGAGAAAATAAAAAAAATACATAGAGAAAAATGAAAATGAAAACACAATGGTCCAAAATCTTCAGGATGCAGCAAAAGAGGTTCTACGAGAGAAGTTTGTAGCAATACAGGCCAATCCTAAGAAGAAAGAAAAATCTCAAATAAACAACTTAATTTTACACTTAAAGGAACTAGAAAAAGAAGAACAAACAAACAAACAAAAAACACCTCAAAGCCATCAGAAGGAAGGAAATAATAAAGTATAGAGCAGAAACAAACAAATTAGAAACTAAAACAAACAAATCAATGAAACCCAAAGCTAGTTCTTTGAAAAGATGAACTAAATTAATAAACCTTTAGCTAATGTTATATATATAGAGAGAACTCAAATAAACAAAATCAATGAAAGTGGAGAAATAACAATTGACACCAGAGAAATACAAAGGATTATAAGAGAATATTATAAAAAGTTATATGCCAACAAATTGGACAACCTAGAAGAAATGAATACATTCCTGGAAACATAACCTTCCAAAACTGAATTAGGAAGAAATAGAAAATTTGAATAGACCAAGTACTAGCAATCAAAAAACTGCCAACAAATGTCCAATAGCAGATGACTTCACTCATGAATTTTACCAATATTTAAACAAGAGTTAACACCAATTTTTCTCAAAATACTCCAAAAAATAAAAGAGGAAGGAAAGCTTCCAAATCCATTCTATAACACTAGTATTATCCAGATACCAAAACCAGATAAGGATGCTTCCAAAAATGAGCACTCTACTCCAATATCTCAGGTGAACGTAGACATAAAAATCCTCAACAAAATATTAGTAAACCAAAAGCAACAATCCATTAAAAAAAACCATTCACCGTGATCAATTGGGATTCATTCCTGGGTTGCCAGGGCAGTTCAATCTTCACAAATTAATCAATGTGATTCATCACATCAATAAAAGGAAGGTTAAAAAACATACAATCATTTCAAGAGATGCAAAAAGAGCATATGACAAAGTACAACATCCATTCAGGATAAAAAACCTCAACTAAGTGGGTTTAAAGGAAACATACCTCATCATAGTAAAGGCCATATACAAAAACCCACAGCTAACATCATCCTTAATGTGGGAAAACTGAGAGCTTTTCCCCTAAGTTCAGGAATAAGACAAGGATGTCCACTCTCACTACTTTTATTCAACATAGTGCCAGAAGTCCTAGCCACAGCAATCAGACAAGAAAAAAAGTGGTAAAAGGCAGACAAATCAGTAAGGAACAAGAAAAACATTCATTATTTGCAGATAACATGATACTATATATAGAAAACTCAGAAGACTCCACCAAAAAAAACTGCTAGAACTAATAAATGAATTTAGTAGAGTTGTAGGATACAAAATCAATATACAGAAATCTATTGCATTTCTATATACCAATAATGAAGCAGCAGAAAGAGAAATTAAGAAAACAATCCCATTTTCAATTGCACCAAAAATTATAAGATATCTAGGAATAAACCTAACCAAAGATGTGAAAGATCTGGACTCTGAAAAGTATAAAACACTGATAAAAGAAACTGAAGACAGCACAAAGAAATGGAAAGTATTCCATGTTCATGGATTGGAAGAACAAGCATTGTTAAGAGGTCCACATTACCCAAAGAAATCTATACATTTTATAAAACCCCTATTAAAAAACCAACATTATTTTTTCATAAAACTAGAACAAACAATCCTAAAATGTGTATGGAACCACAAAAGACCCTGAATAGCTAGCTAAAGCTATCTTGAAAAAGAAAAGTGAAGCTGGAGATTTCACATTCCAGACTTCAAGTCATATTACAGAGCTGTAGCAAGACAGTATGGTACTAGAACAAAAACATACACATAGATCAATGGAACAGAATAGAAAAACCAGAAATAAACCCGCAATTATTTGGCCAATTAATCTTTAGCAAAGCAGGAAAGAATATTCAATGGGAAAAAGACTGTCTCTTCAACAAATGGTGTTGGAAAAAACTGGACAGCCACATGGAAAAGAATGACACTGGCCCACATTCTTACACCATACACAAAAATAAACTCAAAATGGATTAAAGACATAAATGTGAGACCTGAAACCATAAACATCCTAAAAGAGAACACAGGAAGTAACTTCTCTGACATGGGCTGTAACAACTTTCTTTCAGATTGGTCTCCTGAGGCAAGGGAAACAAAAGCAAAAATAAACTACTGGGACTACATCAAAATAAAGAGCTTTTGCACAATGAAGGAAATAATCAACCAAACTAAAAGGCATCATATGGAATGGGAGAAGATTTTTGCAAATGACATATCCAATAAAGGGCTAGTAATCATATAAAGAACTTATAAAACTCCCAAAAAACAAAGAATCCAATTAAAAATGGGCAGAAGACATGAACAGACATTTCTCCAGAGAAGACATACAGAGACCAATAGGCACATGAAAAGATGCTCAACATCACCCATTATCAGGGAAATGCAAATCAAAACTACAATGAGATACAACCTCACACCTGTCAGAATGACTAAAATCAAAAACACAAGAAAAAAATGTTGGTGAGGATGTGGAGAAGAAGGAACCCTTGTGCACTATTGGTGGGAATGCACACTGGTGCAGCCATTGTGGAAAACAGTATGGAATTTCCTCAAAAATTTAAAACAGAATTACCATATGATCCAGTAAATCCACTCCTGGATATTTACACAAGGAAAACGAAAATACTAATTTGAAAAGATGTATTCATCCCTATGTTTATTGTAGAACTGTTTACAACAGCTGAGATATGGAAGCAGCCTAAGTGTCCATGGATAGATGAATGAATAAAGAAAATATGACATATACAATAGAATAATGCTTAGTCATAAAAAAGAATGAAATCCTGCCATTTATAACTATATGGATGTGTCTAAAGGGTATTATGCTAAGTGAAGTCAGTCAAAGAAAGACAAATACCATATGATTTCACTCATATGTGGAATTTAAGAAACAAAACAAACAAAAAAAGAGACGAACAAAAAATCAGACTCTTTGCTATAGAGACACACTGATAATTACCAGAAGGGAGGTGGGTGGGGGATGGGTGGAATAGGTGATAGGGACGAAGGAGGGCACTTGTCGTGATGAGCACCAGGTGATGTATGGAAGTATTGAATCACTATATGTACACCCGAAACCAATATAACACTATGTTAACTATACTGCAATAAAAAAAAAAAAGAATTTGTAAAACTCTTAGAAGAAAGATAGGTGTAAAACCTTGGATTAGGCTTTTTTTTTTTTTTTTTTGAGAGAGAGAGATCAAGAGCAGGGGTGGGGGGTTGGGAGGCAGAGGCAAAGGGAGAGAGAGAATCTTAAGCAGGCTCTACACCTAACACGGAGCCAGATAGGAGGCTCCATCTCATGACCGTGAGATCATGACCTGAGCTGAAACCAAGAATCAGATGCTTAACCGACTGAGCCAGCCAGGTGCCCCCAGGCAATTGTGTTTTAAATGTGATGCGAAAGGCACAAACAAATTAAAAAATAGCAAGCTGGACTTCATCAAAATTAAACAACTTTGTACTTCAAAGAACAGAATCAGAAAGCCAAAAAAACCCCACAGAATGAGAAAATATTTGCAAATAATATATGTGACTTGATTCTAGAATATATCAAAAACTCCTACAACTGAAAAACAACAACAACAAAAAACTTTAAAAATGATCTGAATAGACATTTCTCCAAAGATATACTATTAGCCAATAGACACATAAAAAGAATGGAGATACCATGAGTCATCAGAGAAATCTACATCAAAATTGTACTGAAATACCACTTCATACCCACTAAACTGACTATAATGGAAGGAAGGAAGGAAGGAAGGAAGGAAGGAAGGAAGGAAGGAAGGAAGGAACGAACGAACGAAAGGAAGGAGGGAAGAAGGGAGGAAGAAAGTAAGAAAGAAAAAGAAGGAAAGTTACAAGTGTAGGGGCGAATGGGGGGAAACTGGAACCCTTCTGCACCGCTGGTGGCAATGTAAAATGAGCCAACTGCTTTGGAACACCGTGTGGCATTTTCTCAGACAGTTAAACATGAGTTACCACATGACCCAGCAATTCCACTAGGTATATACCCAAGAGAAATGAAACACATTTGTCCACATAAGCCTTGTTCAGAATATTCATGTAGCATTATTCACTACGGAGAAAAAGGAGAAACAATGTAAATGTCCATTAAATACAATACGATGTAATGTTATTCCACCATTAAAAAAGAATGGAATACTAAGATATACTCTAACATGGATGGACCTTGAAAACATTATGCCAAGTGAAAGAAGCCCATCTCAAAAGACCACCTATTGTATGACTTCATTTAAACGAAAGGTCCAGAACAGGCAAATCTATAGAGGCAGAGAATGAATTGGCTAAAAGGGAAGGTAGGCGGAAATGGAGACTGACCGCTAATAGATATGGCATTAATTTGGACAGGTGATAAAAATGTTCTAAATTGGATTGCATAGGGGCGCCTGGGTGGCGCAGTCATTACGCATCTGCCTTCGGCTCAGGGTGTGATCCTGGCATTCTGGGATCGAGCCCCACATCAGGCTCCTTCGCTGGGAGCCTGCTTCTTCCTCTCCTGCTCCCCCTGCTTGTGTTCCCTCTCTCGCTGGCTGTCTCTCTCTGTGTCAAATAAATAAATAAAATCTTTTTAAAAAAATAATAAATAAATAAATTGGATTGCATAGATAGTCACACAATTCTGTGAACACACTAAGAAGCATTGAAACGTACAAACTTTAAGTGAATGAATTGTATGGTGTATCAACTATATTTCAATAAACTGATTATTAAAAGGGGAAGACACGCTTAAACCATGAAGGATGATATTATTGAAAGAAATATTCTTATTGCTTTTTTAATTTGGTCGTTAGGTAATCAGAATTCATGCTACGATTGTGAACGTGTGAGTTTTATTAGATGTTTATCCCAGGGAACTGTTTGAGGAAGCAGGGCAGGTGATGTGCATCCTCGAATACATATTTTTTAGCAGACTCAACAGTAAGGAAAACTTTGTCTCAATTTCCTCTTCTTTCAATTTTTCTTTTCCTTTGCGGATTCATAATACTGTACAAACCCATGCGTTTTTAGGAATGTGCTCAGGTCTATGGGCTGTAATTGTACATGCAAGCGTGGTCATTTGGAGTGCTGTGAACCTCTCTGGTTTATCTCTGGAGTCGCATGGTCATGGTCAAGCCATCGGGTAATGGACCCACCTCTCACCCATCCCCTTAGGGCTGGTCTCCAAACACTGCAAGGACCCCAGGCTAATGCGCACCTCCGTGTGGGTCTCTCTCACTAACCCACATCCAGGTAACCTGTGTATTTTAGTCATGATCTTCTTTGGGCAATTATCAGCATTACCTAGTGAAAAGGAATGATAAGAATGAGCAAGATTTCCTCCCAAATAGGAAGAAAAACCAGTCTTTTGCCAGTTTCTAAGACAGCCTAGCATGTAGGCAGCTGCTCCCTGTGCCCACATAAAGACAGACCTGATATATCTTCCTCAGAGCAGAAGAATAAAAATTTCAGGTTCAGGAACCTTAAAGAGACAAGGGCCCTGGCTCTGAGGGCAGGCAAGTGAGAAGATGCATGGAGCAGAGAGCTGGGGGCAGCAGCGACACCTCCATCGCTGCTGTAATTGTAACGATCCTTCATCCTTAAATACTAATTTTGAAGTTTTCCAAGGAATTATTTTACTTAGTGTCAACAATACAGATAACACTGTTGATAAGCTCTTTATATTCCAGTGGAGAAACTGGTCAGTGGCCGCTCTGGAGGCCTATTAGCCGGGCCCCCACTTGAATCACTCTGGCAGCGTGTGCCGGGCTTCATTAATGATATTGACAAGCTACCCCTGCCACGGGGACTCAGCGGCAGAGGCTGCCTGCTTTCCCTCCCATGCCGCTCTGCTCCCTCCCTGTCTGTGCTCAGTGGCCGCTGCTCTCCGGCAAGCGGTGGGCCAGCCTGGCATTAGTGAAGGTAGAGCGTAATTGAAGCTGCCAGGTAAACTCCCAAACCGCTGGGATTCATGAGCCAGGAATGCCTGGAAGTCTGGGGGTCCTTCCCAAGCCTGAAGGACAAGGCAACCAGAAGAGAGTGAGAGGCTACATAATTGTCCATCACGTGTTGATGCTGAACGATTTGCCCCCAGATCTCATTTTCTGGTGGCCCTTCCACCTAAGCCGAGAGGGTCACTAACAAAAGACAGCAAAGACCACGGGCACTCATGTAATCCAGAGGAAGGCCATGAGGAGAACTCCACATCTTGCTTACAGTTTATAACACACCATCTTTTTTGGAAATCATTTCCTCTTTGTTTTGTTTTTTTTTTTTTAATATTTGTAAAGTATAATAAAAGGGACCAGTCTCTTTAAAACACTTGCTAAAGGGAGTTGCATCTGAGTTAAGAGAAAGCAATCAACTTTGGGGTACTAATTAAGCACCTGCATATTGAGAAAGTGTGTTCAGAGCCAAGGTCTGTCTACGCAGTTGTGCTCACAGAGCTATAAAGAGGTGCTAAGGAGGTAATTAACCTTTCCTCGAGAGAGCAACCAGGAAGAGAAGAGAATTTTCTGGGCCAGGACCTATGTGAAGGACCTAAATCAGCCATAAGTAAAAGTAAAAGACCTCTCCCCACGACGATTTTCTTCCCATTATCAACAGAGCAAACGTTAGTACTAATTTCCGTTCTAGAGGCCCTTCTGATGAGTGGACCTCTTTCACACTGTGCCCTGAAGGCACCATTTACCTCTTCAACTTTTCACTGACACGCACTCCCCTTGCAAAGATTCCCCATCACACAGACCAGGAATAGGGGCACAACAGTGTCTTCAAGGTCACTCCAAAGAATTAAACCTCACACTCATTCATTCTGATTCTAGAGTGATTTTCCTGTCAATTTAACCCCCACCGTAGATCTAAGTTAGTTAAAGGAGCTTTTAGCTTACATGATGCTAGGCTTTAATGGGGGTATTGAATCGACTTGTATGAAAAAGAAAAAAAAAAAGTAGAAGTAGATAGGTAGGAAATTTTCTTAGAAAAAGAAATCTGTTGATTTGTTTTTTTAAACCTTAAGATGATCCATACCTCTGAAAATACAGCTCTCATTCTGGAAAAAGCAGGCCACTTAGAGTCACATTAACTAGGCATCAAGTGTATGACATTGGATAAGTTACATAACTTCTTCCAACCTCAACTTCTGTGTCTTTAAAACTGTAGTGACCCCATCTTGAACTGTTGTGACAATAAAATGAGGAGTTTGTAAAAGAGGTTTGTGAGCCAGAACTCATGAACCCAATTTGCTAATTACCATGGCCCGATGTTCCTGTCATTGTTCCTCCATCTTTAGGAAGTAGGACATCTCGTCCCTCAGAGTGATATTAAACACATGCATGCCAAATCGAGAATCGGCTTAGTTAGCCGCCCCAGTGAAAATGCAAAGCAAGTCCCTGAGGGGCCTCGGGCGAGTCCCTGTGTGATAGGATGAATTGTATTACATCGTATCAAGCATCCCTGGCGGCTTTAATAGACTGTGATTCTAAGTTCTATTCACAGCTACTTCGTATTTTGTCTGCCTGAGTTTTCTCTTTCTGAATGTTTGTCTCCAATTTTACACTAGTATTAAACCTTTTTAATTATTCTGCTCTTCTATTTCCACCAACCCTCGTTGAGTAGCCAATAATACGATGACGCTTAGCTCTTTTTTCAAAAATCACTTTTGTAAATAAATACATGTTCCGCAGCTATAGAATGCAAAGCAGTGGCCAACGGAGAGATTAAAGATAAAGAACTTGACGTATCTGTCCCTAATGAATAATAAACTAGTAGGGGAACCCAGCCATTTAATATTAATGATAATAAAAACCAAGTTAGCTACTTGTCAGGATTTAGGTGCTTAGTGTAAAAAACTGTTCAGATCCTTTACACGCATACTTTCAAGAACTATGAGGCAGGTGACTTTACTCCTATTTTATAGATTAGTAAACTGAGTCCCAGAAAGGTCAAATGTGTTGCCCCAGGTCATATAGTTACTAAGTGGTGGAGCCAGATTGATTATAAAACTCATGCTTTATCCCTCATTCACATTACATCCCATGACTTTACTATAAAGCAGCATATACTGACACACAGAGCATAAAGCCATTTCCACAGGGGACAAAGATATTAAATCTAAATTAAATTTCTTGGTTGGTTTTTATAAACTTTACATTTTTCTACCTCAATAGAAATTAAAAAGGCTCTATTCCTGTTATGAAAATAAAGATTATAAAACTAATAGAGTCCTCAATTCAACAAATATTTCTTGAGTGCCTACTATGTGCTGAATAATGCCTATACACAGAGAATCAGCAATGAAAAATGGGCGAAAGTCTTCTCACGTGGAGTTTGGCTGTGGATACGTATTTCTCAAAAACCAACAAACAGCCAGACAGATAAATAACTCCATGGTCACTCTTAAAGGATGATGAATATCTCCCCCAACTTGATTTTTTTCACTTGCATTTCTCATTTGTCTTAAAGATATAGAAAAAATAAATAAATAACACCCTGAGCTCGAGAAGTACAACTATTAGATACTTAAAAGTCACAGTCTCCCCTGTTCTAATAGGACTCTTATTAATCCATCTTAATCTTGTAAGAGATAATGGAATTACCTTTGTGATAGTTGTGTTTATATAGGGTTGATTTTTAATTTTATGTCAGGTTTAGTGCCCAAACCTGATTAAATTACCCATTGTCAATGGAACTTTTAAGTGAGTATTTTTGGATTAGATTTGCTCCAAGAAACACTCATAATGAGGTTTCATCTTGCCCCACCGCCCCTACACCCAAGTCTATTGCAATAGATGAGAACTGGATTTTCCCTTTCACTTTCTGTGGTCATTGAAATGGCTCTTAAATACTTCTGACTGGTGTCAGTCTTAGCTGAATTCAGAAGTACGTATGACATTTCCCCCTTGCTTGTTTGACAGACCTTTAAAATTAGTCAACTTTGAGAGATTTGCTTTGGTTTTCTGAGTTCTTTGAAGATGAATCAAAAAATTTCTTTATCAAATTTCAAGTCTAAGCTTTTTCTAGTGCTTTCTAACCTACATTTTCCCTGGTTCTATCATTTTTCATGACACATCCGGTCATGACATCCTGGTTTGGAGTCACTGTTCCCTGTGGTGTAAGTTTTTCTTAGACAAGCTGCAAGAAACTACAAAGAAGAAGACAAATGTTTTAAAATGAAATGTTGCAACTATCCTCTTTGGGAAGAAAACATTAATTACATTTTTGAAGGAGTTATAATTGGATTTTTACTTCTCCTTTTCTTGATAGTTATTCTAGCTATGGATTTAACATACTCCCAACATCTTTTATTCAGTCAACTTGAGAAAAGGAAGAAAGATTTATTTGTAATTATCAGAAATAAACACAGTTCCTGCAAAATAAACACAAAGGAACAGAACCTGGCTTGGATCCCACCTCGTTAAAGATGCAAATTAGGAACAGACCATCGAAATGGGAAGTTTCACTAATCCTTTCTCAACAATGTAAATCATTAAATTAGCCCGGGGTTCAATGGCATCTGCAGGGTGTAACTCCGGATTTTATACAAGGGATCCCAAAAGGAACAGCAACTTCCTTTGGGCCTCTCTCATTGTTCTAGTTGGTATTTATTTTGAGTCACAGGCACGGGGCGTGTTCACTTAATGCCCATTCCCGCCTGTTTTCATTTCGTCGTCTACCGAACCTATAGAGCCGTTCATTCCTTGATTCTGGTCCATCTGTGATCTCTCTCCAAACCTTCTGGTCTATTTCCGGTTGATCAGCATCAGGCTGTCCTTCAGGTGCTGGCCCCAGGTTCCCTGCAGCAGATGTGTGCAGATCATCAATTCTAACTCAGACTGTGCAACTTGCCTTGGGGAACATGACAATTCCAAATACAATAACACTGAAAATGAAGACAGAAATTGCAATGCCTTGCATTAGAAAATGAATGATCTTCTAGGCTTTCAGCTGAAAGCCAGGACTAGCTGAATCAATGAACGTCTGATCTGTCTTCACCAAAGGAACTACTGAGGAAGATGGAGAAAACACACTGTAGTCTATCGACACTGACTCTACATTAAGTGGCAAAGGATGGAATCTGATGGACTTCGCTGAACAAATACTTCCCTCCTCAAACCCCTACACCAAAAGTAAAGTTGTTTCAGAACACCAAACTCTTTGTTGTTGTTTTTTCTTTTTTAAAGATTTTATTTATTTATGTGACAGAGAGACAGCCAGCGAGAGAGGGAACACAGCAGGGGAGAGGGAGAGGAAGAAGCAGGCTCCCAGCAGTGGAGCCCGATGTGGGACTCGATCCTGGAACACCGGGATCACGCCCTGAGCCGAAGGCAGACGCTTAACGACTGCGCTACCCAGGTGCCCCCAGAACACCAAACTCTTTATGCAGACAATTTCGGTTTATAGCCAGCACATGAATTCTCTAGACCAAAAGTGGAGATATCTCTTACTATTCCAATTCCTTTGGTACTCAAAACAGTTCGGTGGGGACATATTCTGTTATTCTCCAGTGTTTCAAGAAAGTTCCTTAAATGTCTAAGATTGTTAAAAATGTATAGCTGTGCCGTTATGTATTCAATTCTCTCATATGGATGTTTATAATGCCCTAGACTGGACACATCACCCACAAGTCCATCAAGGATGTCTCCTTCCCACCCAAACCCCATTTTCAGAGGGGAACACTCCTTGAAGGAGATCAGAGACAAAAAGCTGTAGCATAGAAAATCAGAACTTTAAGCAGACTTGCTGACTGCCTGCTGGAAAATAGATACCCATTCTGGATATCAGGGGTATTTTTCAATACTACTCACTTGTGCCCCAAGATATTTCCGGCTAGCTGAAGCCTATTTCAGTTTCATCAGCCACATAAATATTGTAGATTTGCAGGGCAGAGACTGAAACTACAGTGGACCCTTGAACAATGCGGGGGTCAGGAGTACCAATCCCCTGTGCACTCAAAAAGTCTCATAAAATTTTGACCCCCCCCCCAAAAATTAACTAATAGCCTGCTATTGACTGAAAAGCCTACCGGTAACCAAACAGTTGATTAGCACTTTGTGTGTTATATGTATTCTATACTGTATTCTTATAATAAAATAAACTAGAGAAAAGAAAATGTTATTAAGAAAATCATAAGGAAGAAGAATAGATTTCAGTACTCTATTGCATTTATTGAAAGAAGTCCACATATAAGTGGACCCACGCAGTTCAAACCCATGTTGTTTGAGGGTCAACTGTAATTCTATTTTAAGTAGGCTCTGTGAATGTTGTAGGCATTTGGTAAACTGAGTAATATGAAGAATGGCGATACCCTTGGGGAATTATTTTACTGTCTCCTCTGTATCACTGCTAAGAAATTTCCCTCCTCACTATGACCAAATTTCCTTGATTTAGCTTTACCCCATTAAGGGCGGTTTTGCTGTACTAAATACTTTCTTGACTTGAGTGCTCTGCTAAAGGCTTGGACTTCTACTTCTCAAGCTATGTCATTCTTACAAACTACTCTCCCTTCAGCTACATATACAGATATGGGTTTTTTTTTCATCTACTTAGCAAGAAGTACTGCAGCATTGATTTGCGATTTGAGATCCCTGACACAAATCCTATGTTCTTCTGCAAAACTTAAAATGTAACCTTTCTTCAGCATAGAAAACTAATTTTTTTTTATTTCTTCCTTTCTATTTTTTTTTTCCTTTTTAATCTCTCAAATACTCAGGGAATTAAAAGCCAAACTCATATTTAAATCAGCTTCTTCCATCTTAATCTCACCATTTTATGTCGTATCATGGTGTTTTCCATCTGAAAGCAACTCTCCTGTTTGTCACAAAATCAACTTCCAAATTGAAGTACTAAGTACCGAGTATTTAGAAAGTGATTTGGTTCTTGTAATATCTCCCGTCTAATTTACATCAGTCACTTTCTTTTGCAGGCAACTGCTTCCATTCACTCTGAAAAGCAGAGGGCTAGACTTTTTTAAGTTAAATGTTTGATATAAAACAGATATTCCACTAATTTGCTTTGCAAATTGAGCTCTCTGTGATTTCATGTGTAATGCATTCTAAGAGACTTTGCAAATCCAGAGATGGCTTGCTGGGCCATTCACACAAGTCACTTAACCATTCTGGTTTTCACTTTTCCTGGATGATTCTACCACCTATTTCTTCAGTAGGAGGGAAGTTTGTGAGGATTCCTAAAAGAAACATTGGCAAATGTTGCCGTTTTGGATAAAGAACATATGTAATAATTACTATATTATTGCTTTTCAGATGAGAAATCATGTGTTTTTTTTCCATTACTCTTGTCAAAAGCTAAATTTTTAAAAAACCCTCCAGGGGTGCCTGGGTGGCTCAGTCGTTAAGCATCTGCCTTCGGCTCAGGGCCTGATCCCAGGGTCCTGGGATCGAGCCCCACATCAGGCTCCCTGCTCTTCTGGGAAGCCTGCTTCTTCCTCTCCCACTCCCCCTGCTTGTGCTCCGTCTCTCGCTGGCTGTCTCTCTCTCTGTCAAATAAATAAATAAAATCTTAAAAAAAATTAAAAAAAAAAACCCTCCAGGATTGTAAAGCTACAACATGAACTTTTTTCCTCGGGGGGAAGAGAAAAGCTTGAATGGATAGCCTATTTTGCATTCCTCATCGTCTTTGACCAGGCATTAAATGAGAGGAGAACAAGACCACCGAACTACTGAAGGGGGCCACATTCAGTCCGGACTCTGCCTCAAACTAGAGGTGTGCCCCTGGGAAAGCAAAGAGAGATTCCAGGCCTCAGTCATCCAATCTGGAATACCAGGGTATTAGATGCAATGATCGCCAAGACCTTTTAAATTGGAGGCTATCATTTAGAATTTGTCTTCTTAACCTCTCTTAAGGAATAATACCATATTTAATGCAGCCTGAAAATAATGATGGTATCACTGTTTTTGATGGACTTGGTACTGGATAACCTTACATTAAATAGAACCAGGGTACAATTTCAGCAGAAGAACATACTGCCAAATAGGTCTGAAGTGTAAAAAAAAAAAAAAAAAAAAATGCTCCTTTTTGTGTATTCAAGAAAGAAAGTGTTAGTATAAAATGAGTTGACAGTTTTTGGAGCTCCTGAGCTGCCCCACGGATTATACACAACAGGCAAATGAATCCTGAGACTCTCTCAGTCTGTAATGTAGGTCCCCATAATTATTTTTTAAATATGTCTCTAGGCCTATTTTCAGAATATACAAAGAAAATGCTCGATAAAGCCATTTAAATTGTGAAGGGTAATTTGCCTATTACATTGGGATTTTCGCTGGATTATGTGGTGAGGTTTCCTCACTTAGAATAAGACCCATCTTTGTTTTTTCATTGATTTGGACTGAAGAGTTTATGAAGAGCAATGATTGTTTGGATGACTAACAGTTCAAATTTGGCAGTTAACAAAAATGGTTTTGTTCTGAAGAGTAGGGCAAAGACTCTCTGTGTATTGAGAAAATTGTGATTCTAGAAACCAAACCAATCCCATTCCTAGCTAGGGGTACTGGAAGAGAAATATATATGCAACTTTCCTTATTTGTTGGCTCAAAAGTAGACTCAGAATCAGGGATGGTTCAGAAGAGAATTTGAGTAGCTGTATTTTTGACTGAGATGGCTCAATTTCATAAAATGATATTTAACAGCCAGATTCTGAAGGGCAGCAAGGAGGTGTCATGAGCTATGGAAAGCAGAATTGTACAGAATTCGAGAATACAGAGATCTATGGGGTCAGAACACCTGCATTCAAACCCAACTTGGCCATTTACTTACCTGTGAGATCTTGTGCAAGTTGCTGAACCTTAAACACTTTTTTTCTCATGAGATATGCTTTGTAAAATATGTTTTGTATCAATGGAATGGGACATTTTCCTTTTGCCAAGCTAACTTTATCAAGAAGTTGAGAGAATTAAAATTTGCAGAGTAGCTTCAGTTAACATTTGTAGAGGAAAAGGTTTAGGAGTGTTCATATCAATGTTGAGAGAACAGGACTTGTCCTGTGACATGTGATGGGCAAATCAACAGAAGTATCATTCTAAGCAAGTTTCATGGACCTTATATCCAATAGCACTTGGACCACTTGTCCAACCTCAAAATATCAATCAAAATGCGGGGTTAGATTTCACTTAAGTGGGTGGTTCTCAAGCTTCATTGTGCATCAGAATCACCTGGAAGGCTATTAAAATAAGATTTCTGGGGCCCAATTCTGGTGTTCTGGGATCAGTAGGGCCAGAGAGCTGGCATTTCTTTTTTCTTTCTTTTTTTTTTTTAAGATTTTATTTATTTATTTATTTATTTATTTATTTATTTATTTATTTATTTATTTACTTGAGAAAGAAAGATAGCACATGTGAGCAGGGGGAGGGGCAGAGGGAGAGAGAATCCCAAGCAGACTCCATACTCAGTTCAACGCGGTGCTTGATCTCACGATCCTGAGATCATGACCTAAGGAGAAATCAAGAGTCAGATGCTTAACTGACTGAGCCACCCAGGTGCCCCTAGAGAGAGCTAGCATTTCCAACAAGTTCCCAGGTAATACTGTACTCCTGGGATGATGAGCGCACTTTGAGGACCAGTGGTTTAGACAATGCATTGAAATCTTCCAGTGCCTATTAGTGTAATAACATGACTATGGGAGTGTGTCAAAAGAAAGTTAAGAGAGAACCTATTGCATGGGATGGATTGGCTTACTTCTTTCTCTCTGAATGCTTGAGGCAGAGGAAAAGAATTGGAGTGGCTAGTGTAGCAAACTATTTTTTTATTCCATTGTTAATACATGTATCTATCAATCATTTCTTTAACTATTTTGTGTGCATGGCATGCTTGATTGTGTGTGTGCATGCATACCCATGTGCGTACATTTACCAGGCACAGTGCTAGATTCTGACTTACAGCCTAGAAGAGAGACAAGGGTCATGGCATTGGGGTGATGGTAGTCTAGCTTCACCTCTGGACTTAGCAGCAGGATTTTGGACTGTGATGTAAGACTTAGCTGGAAAGCAACTGTTAGTTTAAAGGGAAATGTCATAAGAAATTATGAGACCTCCATGTAGAAAAATGCATTTGTATAAAGACAACATGGGAAATAGGCATTACAGAACCTTTAAGGTTGATTCATTCTCTTTTCTAAACACTAATAAGATCCAACATTTATATAAGTCTTACTAGGTGGCAGGCACTGATCTACACAGATTGGTCAATTTAGCCTTGCAACAACCCTATGGGGTAAGGTGCTATCAAAATCCCCATTTAAAATGTAAAGAAACAGGAACAAATAATTTTGTTTAATTACTGTTAAGGTCATTTTATATGTTACATGATATATACTTGATGAAGAACATTTGAATAGAAGAAATATGAATGAATGAATGAATGAATGAATGAATGAATAAAAGAAAGAATGAAGGATGGACCAGCAAGTTTTCGATGGTGAGAAGGGATTTGTTCATTGATAATACCTCATGGTCTTCCATTCTCCAGCCAAAACTATAGTAAGCCTGCTGGGGGTCCTCTGGGCCAATTTAAGAGTAGGTAAAAGTCTCTATGGAAAATGGTCTGTTGGTTTTCACAGGATTATCTGAGTCCTCTTTGCAATTGCCTCTACCTCAGCATTATTTCTCCTAGCAACTAACTCCATTTCCTCCCCAGCAGGATGGCCTCTAAAGTGTCCCAGAGCTTACACAAGGCACATTTTTAAAATGTGGGATAACGGCTATTGAGCATCTCCTGCACATCCGGTGCTGGCCTGACTGTCCCAGTGACAGCACCTGATGCACTCCCAATGGGGGGGTGGTTTCCAAGCATTTTGTGCTAATGACTTATAGTGTTTTCATCCTGTTAGCAAATTGGGTGCTGTGAAATGGAGAATAAAGGCCCATGCCCATCCCGTGTCATTACCAAGTCTGATGAACATCTGATTATTTTCATGATTTAAATGTTCATCTAACTCAGCATGAGAAGGAAAGAGAATTTGAAACCAACTCTACTCTTTCTCCCAGAGATCCTTTTTTGTGCCTGTGACCAGACTAAGGTGTTATTTCACAGAGAGGGCCGAGGAATCTAAACTCTAGTTGACAGTATTGATAGATTTGAGGGTGTTGATTAGGGGGCATGATATGGCAAAATACCCTCCTGGTTGCAACCTAGTGTTTGCAGAATCATAAGCTTGCAGAACACGTGCTTCAATCAGCTGGCTGTGTAAGAATTCAATCATCGTTAATCTAACACAATGCAGCACCTGCTCCCCGACTGATTTCTAGTGTTCTTCAATCAAAAGCAGCAGAAGAAAAGCATCATTTACTGCAAGCAATGTTAGCAGACCTGAAAATTCAAGAACCTGAAGTTCAATAGGAAGATCAGGTTCGCCTTTTGCTCCTCTTTTTCTCATTGGGATGCTACAGAAAGAGCAAGCTGTTGTTCTCAAAGAAAGTGGGAGAAGATTGGGCATGTCCAGTGCTACATTTACTCCGTATAAAATAAGTGCAGTAATTAGGTGCTGGCAATTAGCATTCCTGGCCATCCAGCTCTTGCATCTATAGGATCAGCCATATTTTGGGGCTTGGCTGGCTTCCCTCTAAGCTACAGCATAGAACACATAGGACAGATTGAGACTACTAGGTTGTATTAAGAGGGGCTTGACCATGTTGCCCTCTATTCAGGATCAGACCAAGAGCCAGCTGGCCAGTTTGCTGGAAAATTAACAAATCATCCACCCAAGTGAGGTTTTTTTAGTGCTATCAGAAAGAAACCACAGGAATATCACCCCCCTTCCCTTACATTTTAAGCTTCCTGAAGGCAGAGACTAGCATGGCTTACTCACAACTTGATCCTAGATAATTAGAATGGCTGCCGGCTAATAATAGGTGCTCCATGAGTGTTTGCTGAATGAATAATTAAACAAAGCAGACAGCACGAACTTTCATGTACAAAGATGCCTTCTACCATTCAAGTTCATGCCATAGTAATTTAAAAATGCCCATTGACTATTGCATTGAAATTGACAATGCATCAACTTTTCCCATTGACTTTAAATGCCCCCCCCAAATGGAAATAATATAATTTTCTTAGAGCAGACACTTATTAGGAATGGAAACTGTGCTCTGTAATTCAAACCCTTAACTTGAGAGGACAATTCACGGTATTTGACTGGAGACAGAAAATATGTGACTCTTACAAGTAATAGAGAATTTGGTATCACTGGAGAACATGTCCTCAGTCCCCAGCTCTTTGCCCAGAAGGATTATTTTACAGCAGGTTGAATTCTCGACTAATTATCTTCAAAACAGCTGGACTACTGGATAAACTCTATCTTAATGCACAGTATAAGAGCAAATAAGGATAATTAAACTTTGATTTCAGACTGGGCTGACAAGGAGACTGAGTGGAGAGACTGTTAAAAATAGAAGGCGGAGGGAGACAGCAGAATAGTTACCTAATAAAATCCCTCATTCAGACCAAAAAAAAAGTATAACTTATTGTTAATATTTTGCAGCTAATCTTGATAAATTTCTCTCTCAACCCAGTTATTTAGTATGCTTTGGGAAACACCTAATCAATTCCACCGGGGCCCTGAATGATTTAAAACAAATTGTAAGAAAGCAACCACTTGATTTCATCAGAAACATGCAGCTAACAGAATTAGCACCTAAACTTCCTGTGGGCAAAAGTAATAACATCCTCCAAATAAAGAATACATACAAAAAGGAAAATTCAGCTGAAAGATGATGAAGCCATACTTCATGGGAAGTGTTATGAAGCATTCTTGCCAAATGAGAAATCTGTAAATTACCTGGGTAAGCAATCAGCTCCAGATTATAATTGCCAATTTGAGAAAATTTCACCAACAATTAAGCAAAATCAAATAACCCATTTGAGGAAGTGGAGTGGTGACAGGCCACCACCTTCTCCTTCTTGTTAAGGTTTACTATAATTTGTTTTTATTTTCCTTCAGAAATTGAAATTCCATTCTCTCTTATTGGGTTAGAAATAATCAAGGGCCAGCAGGGAGGGGGCCAGACACATCTAAAGAGTAGACTCAGAGTGATTTGGTGTCAGCATGAAAATAGGAGTCATGTGGGTCTGGCTGGAGATTGTTATGACCCAATAATAAGAATCTTAAACTCAAACTACAAAAGCCCACAGGGTTCATTATTTGGGTTGATCATACCGGATTAGTTCCATAAATTAGAATGCAAAGTAAACTCACTGCAGGAAGCTTGCTAGACGCTCAGGTTTGATTTTGTTCCTGAAACTTCTCACAGCTCTGCCACATGTAGTGATGGATCTGGTGAGGTCATTTAAACTCTTGGGAGTTCAGCTTCCCTTTGCTAAAGAATGAGGTTCCTTCTATGTCCTTAAATCAACATCTTCTATAAATATTTAATGAGGGCCCGCTATGTGCCAGATACTATGCTAAGTAAAGGAGATATAAAAATAAGCAACCACTGTGTGCAAGGTACTGCAAATAGCTTCCTAATATCCTGTCTTCTTTTCTTCTTTACTAAGAGAATCCCAGGGCTGCCCAAGGTGGCAATGTGCCTAACTAAAACACTTATCTTCCTAGACTTTTCTGTAGCCAAGGCTGACCATGTGATTCAATCCTGTCCAATGAGAAGTAGACAGAAGTTGGCCAAGGAATTTTGGCATTTTTACTGAATATATCTGAATTTTATATGAACTTTTACTTTCCAGATATGGATGCTGTTACTCTCCCCTTTCTTCTTTATTTTTGTTCTAGTGTAGAGCGAAGATAAAAAATTGGATTTGGAGCAGGCATCCTGAGACCAGGAAATGACAAAAGTTAGATTAAAAACCAGAGACTCAAGGTGGCATAGAGAAAAAAAAAAAAAAGGACAGTATCTGGGACATTAATGACACAAAAAAGTCTCTGCCTAGCTCCACAAAGCATAGCTTCAGAATTTTTTGTTAAGAAAAATCAACTCCTATTGGGTTCAGCCACAGGATTCAGATTTTATTACTTGCAGCTAAATACAACTTCAACTGATACCATATGTCCGGGCCCTGACATGCTTCGGGGATTGCAGACACTACACAACTCAGTTACACTAAAATGTGGTGAAAGTGAGGAAAGATGCAAAGAAAAAGAGTAAGAGAGATCAAGGAAGATAAAGAGATAGTTGGAAAAAGAGATTGTTCTTTGCAAGAACAGCACTTTGGCACATTGCCTGTCCTTTCTGGGTGTGGTCATCAGGCAAACCTTCCTGAAATATAATACGCTATGTAATCCATAAAAGATGATAGATATTGTTGGTCGGGTGAAGAAGGGAGGAAAGATAAGGTGTGGCCGAAAAAAAAAGAGAGAGAGGGACCATAATCAAAGACATGGAGGCATGAGTAGTATTATAAAACTACACAATTTAAAGGGGGCCATAGATAACTAGAATGAGGCTGGGGAGCAAACCAGGTAAGTGGGATCAAAGTGGCAAGAGCTTGTAGAATACAGTAAGAAGCGTGGGCTTTATTTTGAAGGAGCTACTAAGATGCTGGAGGGTTTTCATCATGGGGCTGAATAACTGCACTAGTCAAATCTAGGCTTAGTTGGCAGATCTGGGCGCACAGTATATTTATTCAATGACACACTGAATGAAAGGAATCATTCCGTGGACTAGCTAGGAGAACCTGAACTAGAAGCTTCTAGATCTCGCTAATCTCACTAAGCATACGAACCAGTTACTTTTCCTTTTTGACACCCGATTAAAATGATAGTAAAGGGAAAAAAATAAAAGAAATAGCCACATCGCATTAGAAAGAATAGGAGATAGGCTGGTGATGGGTAGTAAGGAGGGCACGTATTGCATGGTGCACTGGGTGTTATACACAACTAATGAATCATTGAACTTTACATCAAAAACCAGGGATGTACTGTATGGTGAATAACATAATATAATAAAAATATTATTATGAAAAAAAAAAAAAAAGAATAGGAGAGGGCTCATTGGAAGATCACAAATTTCAATCAGTCCCTGGAAGTACAGAAAAAGAGGAACGAAAGAGTAGAAGCAGCCACACCTCAGGAAGGTGCTTTTAGCAGATGTGTGAGCCTTTCAAGCAGAATTCCAGAGTGGCTCTGGTTTGAAAGCAGAGGTATGGAGGGCAGGAATGAGGAACAGGGCTGAAAAGAGAGGAAGAAATTAGTACAAAGCGATGTACTAATTTGCTCCCCAGACTTTCCTCTACAACCCTACACATACAGAACACAGACAGCCCAGTATTATCCCAGGCAAACAGAACACATGGTTTCTCTTTAAGAAAATTAAACAAGCGGCCAGGCAGTTTGTCGCATTCTGGCATTTGGGAATATCTAAGACTAAAGGTCAGTTCCATATCTGTATTAACAAATGTGTGACCTGCTGGTAAATAAGCTTAATCACATGCAGCCACTTTGGATCTCATGGCAGAAACCTAATGTGAAAAAAAAAAAAATTTACATTTCCAAGAGCAGAAAAACCCACACTAGTTATCCTAGAATACCAGTCCAGTTCCTCATAGACATGTATGTTCAGTTAAGTATACATGACAATGATAAAATGAAAACCAGTTAAAAAAAAAAGCCAAAATAAACAAAGAGAACTGGCCTCAGAAGAAACAGGGAACAAAAGAGAAAGTATTATTTAAGTACTTCTTATTTGTATTGTCAGAGATTTAAGATTTGAAATATTGTCCCAATAAAATAAAAATAAGATACTATGAAAAATAATCAGAAACAAACAGTAAACCCACAGGAATTAAAACTATTATTGTTGTATTAAAATAAAATTAATAGTGTATGGGATAAAGTACAGGAAATCTCTCAGCATATACAGCAAAAAAAGACAGACAGAAAATATGTGTGAGGGGGCAAAACCTGATGTGGTCAGGAACCAGACTTTTCTAGAACTAGTCTAGTCAGGGAACTAGACTTTTCTCCATATCCTTGTGCTTCGATTTTCTTATCTTTTGAGTTAGGATGTTACTGCCTACCTGTTAGGATTGTTGTAAAAATGAATGAGTTCATGTAAGGTGTTTGGTTAGAACAGTTCTTATCTGGGGTGCTTGGGTGGCTACGTCATTAAGCATCTGCCTTTGGCTCGGGGGCTCAGGTCATGATCTCAACATTCTGGGATCCAGCCCAGCATCAGGCTCCCTGCTCAGCAGGAAGCCTGCTTCTCCCTCTCCCACTCCCCTCTCTCACTGCCTCTCTGTCAAATAAATAAATAAAATCTTAAAAAAAAAAAAAAAGAACAGTTCCTGTCTGATAGTAAATACTATAAAACTTAAACACACACACAGGAGTCCAAGAAGTCTAACACCAACCCATAAAAGTTGCAGAATTAAAAACGGAAAAAGTAGAGAAGAGAAATTTATTATTGAAGAAATAATAGAAGAAAATTTTCCAAAAAAATCAATTAGGATGAGTACCATGTAGGATGAATGGAAAAAATGACTCATACATAAATTCATCATAATTCATCATGCATGTGAAAGCTCACAACACAAAGAATAAAGCAATATCCTGAAGGCTTCTAAAGAAAAATAGATAAGTGTATGTGCTCACAGGTATTGGAATTCTATAAAGGATCAATCACCAGGCTAGAAGCAATTTTCTTATTCTGAACCATGGAATGAACAAAGCTAAATGTGGCAAAACAATTTTAAAAACTAAATTCCTATAATTGCCTATAGGAAAATATTCGATGTATATTAAAAACCCAGAAAATTTAACTCTCACATTAGTTTTCTGAGGACGTTACTTGACTATGCACTAAAATGTAAAAAAGGATGAAAACAAAGAGGATGATGTAGGATAAAAGAAAGGGTGGGATTAAATTAGGAACTAAGGGAAATAAATCCTAAATTAACAGCTGAATGATAGGCCAAGAAAGCAAGTCATTCGAATAAGAACTGAAGCAAGTGGGCACTCAAAAACTCCTTTTAGAAGAATAAATGGATTCCAGCATTAGAATGGAATACTATGAATATTATAAATGAAGATATTACTTTGTATACATTATATATATATAGATGTGCATATATTTGTATATTTATAATTTATATTTATATATTTTCTTAGAGAAACTGAAACCGTATAGAAACTCTAAAATAAACAAACAAAAACAACAAAAAAAAAGGTAAGGCTCAAATAAGGAGCAAACCGAAATGTTGAATAAATTTAGCAATTGATAAAGTAAGAAAAAAAAAAAACCCATTTGACCTGGATGGTAAGAATATTTCAAGTCAAATGGCCTAGAGACTGTCACACCAGAGCTATTAAGAAGGAAAGTCATCCTACAGAAAGTGTCATTTATAAAACTATAATGTAAATGGCTCTTTAAATCTTTAGGATCAACTTAGAGACAAAACACATGAAGTGACATATGGTTACAAACAGAAGGTTAATGTTCACAGACAGAGACCTAGAGATGCAGGGAGTGAAGGATGCTAAATGGACTGGTCCATTCTCAGAGCTCCATCTTGTAAGTCGTAAGTAAACAGATCTCATTGAAAGTTAGTAGTAGAGACCCAGAGATTGTTTGTTTTACCATGTGCATATATCGCTTTGATAAAAGGAAAAAAAAAAGTTGCACACATTGTACAAACTTGCTAGAGTCAATCACATGACCCCTGCTGGGGACTCTAAGCCTTTTGTCAGCCAGAACAAAAATGATGGGAAGTCTTGGCCTTCTCCACCCACCCCCACAAGACACAGGTACCCTTTCCTTGCTTTCGGAGCAATTTTTTTATGCTACTTCCTTGCTTCTCCCTAGGTGTTCAATGATACCTTCAGAAGAAGAGATGCTGTATTTGAGGAGGCCAACAGAAGTCAACCTTCTCATTAAGAGGGAAAAGATGCAAATCTACTTATAGATACGTATAATATAGTAAAATTCCATCATGTAAGCCCTCTGTGCCACACCCTGGGAGCTTCCACTTCAACCCTGCTTCACCTTAGCATGACCGCTCCCTCTGAGAGACCTCTGAATAAAGTGCACAGATCTGGGGTGCCTGACCCTGGTAAACTGGCAGTGTGTCCATGCAACCGAATGAGTTCATCTAATTAGGAGTTTATTTGTTTGAGTTGTACATGAATATACCAAATTACATTATCAGATCATAGTCCTGCTTCTGATTTATTCCTTCTTTGTTCTTCAAGGCTTCGTACATCTAAGCAATTAACCTCTCAAAGAGCTGGAGAACACATAATTATCCTCATTTGTCTAAACGTCGCCAAGATGGCCGCCTTTCAATTAACCTTCTGGGGATGGAAGAAAGTTGGAGTGATATAGTGATCATTTTTAACCTTACTGTATGCTTTTTTAATGTAATTTAATTGAAATAGCCAGATGATAAAATAGTCAGATACTGTTTCTACAGGTAAAAGGATCAAGGGGGTTTTGAGGGAGAGATGACTGGAAAGTTGACAGAGCTAATGGAGCAGATGATGCATTGTGTGAGAGAGAACTTCGGCACAGCGATATGTGGAACTGTATCCATGAGCTTCAGAGCCAAGGCCCACTGGAATGCCAGACTCAGACGGCAGCACACACATATGCTGTAGCCTTTCGTTAGCTCCAGCAGACGGTGGGAGACCAGGGAATAAATGATGCTATTGCTCCAGGCAGAGAGATTGAGGAGGGGGAAAGCAGCTAACTGTTATTTAATACCTAGTACCTGCCAGCTTCTTGCTAGGCACTTTAGGCACAGGATCTCATATAACATATTTTAGTTGTACATGAACATACCGGATTATATCTCCCTAGTCACTGCAAACTGATGAGAGCAAAAATCAGGCATACTGATGAGGACTTTTTATATAGCTATATTATTACATTATTCAGGGATATGCCTGAGAAATGGTTCAAAGGGAGATTGTTTCAATCTGCAGAATTATTTAATGGAGTGAGATCGACTGTCCTAAGATAACATGCATAGCATGCTTTACACGCCTTTTCTTTATCCATGCTCCAAGTGTGTGCAAATCTTTCAATTCTGATATGTACAAACA